>NC_136912.1:26864382-27260054 GCF_949606895.1 Notothenia rossii | reverse complement strand
ACAGGTTTCAAACCGTTAGGTATGAGGATGTGTTGATATCTTGCCATTGTGAGGGGTGTTCATTTAGGAACCGCTCCTATGAGTCATGTTAGAGGGTAGAAACCAATTATTTATGCTTGGATGGGTTGGATGTTGTTAAATATTCATGAACTAACTTGAAGAAATACGTATTTCCGAACATGTGTGTGGTTCGATAAGGATTCATTGACTGTGGCATAGAAACATAGCTGTCATCAGATTTAGATTGCAATGCAGTTAAACTCTGATTGGTTCATGTTAGAGTGACATCATATGTTTCTCACAGAGCCTCGTCCACCTCAAACCAGAGAGAGAACAGCAGAGAACACATCTCTCATGTGAAATAACCTCTAACTGGCAGGAAACAGAGTTTTTATGTAGAGGCAACATCACTCATAGAGAGAAGTTGTGCCTTTAAGAATAAAGATTTTAAAACGTACCTCGTAAAGAAAAAGAAAACTGAACTAGTTGAGCAGAAAAAGTTACCATAGCATGTGTTTTGTTGTATTACTTAATTTTTTCATTGTGAGTCTCCTGTTCTCTGTGAACTCAGTCTGTACATTTTAAAGATTTAAAGACCTAATTTCCACATGGCTCAATAGATAATGATTTATATAGAGTAAGAATGTAAGAGCGCCTTTCTACAAAAGCCCCTCAGTAATAAAATATCTTGGTCGAGTCAAATCCCAACTTTGCGTTGCATAGTTCTTACTAAATATGACACCGTAGACCCTTACAACTAATCAAAAGCAGTGTATTACAATTGCAATGTGAAGAAACCACTTTACAATAGAACATACATAAAGTATCCATAAATGTCTGCAGGTGTAAAAGAAAAGAAAATTAAATGATGTATTCTGTCTGTGCTCAGGTATCAGTACATGTGTAGTTGGTTTCTATGGATTCTCCACATTCTTCTTCCCACTTTCATCTGCCAAACAGCAGCCTCTCTGTTTCATGTTCTTCCGCTGTTATTTTAATTTGAGTAACACTCCCCTCTCCGTAAAACAGCCACTTATATGGATGTAATTATGCACATTATATACACACTTGTGCAAACAATTCAACATGCCATTTTACAAACATAATAGTATGTGTCATGTCAGCGGCTGGTACATGTGAATAATTCAGAAGGAGGATATTTGTATGTAAAAGCGGGACTGGGCGCCTGCATATGACGGGAAAGAAATGCATTATAGGTAATTATCAGTATCATGGACAATTATGAAGGGTGTGCCAGTGAGCATGAATTTAAACGGTGAATGACTTGATATGTGGGTGTTTTCATGACATAGCATCCATTTGGTTCAAAGGAGATGGATGGATACAAAAATGTCATGTAAAAATTAGAGATTGGAAAAGAAAGAAGAAAGACAGAAGTGTGTGTGTGTGTGTGTGTGTGTGTGTGTGTGTGTGTGTGTGTGTGTGTGTGTGTGTGTGTGTGTGTGTGTGTGTGTGTGTGGGGGGGGGGGGGGCTGAGATGATTCCTAGGTTGAATTGATATTGTGAAAACAAACAGCTAATTGAAACTAGAGCCAAAGGTTCAGAATCAGCAGGTGTGTGTGTGTCTGAGTAAGAGTGGGAGGACGAGACAGAAAAAGCAATTCAGAGAGAGGGAAGTGAGTGCAAGCCACTTAGGCTGAAACACAAAGTCCAGCTCATCTATATGCTAAAGCCTCCAAACTATTTGCATGACAAGATGTTCAAACCTACACACGTTAACTGCTGTATATACCCTACCAAAGCTGCTTTCTGACTGTCATCTTCTCATGTAGCAGTCCCCATTTTGTCAAAGCTGATATGATTCTGCCTCTCCCATCAATGAGAATAATCCTATTTCCCTGAGACAAAGGGCTCGTCTTTCATATCAATGCCAGTCGTAAATTAGTCTGAGGCGGAAAATGGACTTGATAGCCCATATTTATGGGTGAATTGGGTTATGTGGCTGGCAAACACAAATGGAGGAAAACCACCGGTATTCTCTCTGGAACGTTCCCAAATGATCATGTATACATTAAACAGTGCACGGCAGGCCGAATATGGGTTTGGAAGCCCTGGAACATTGTGAACAATTTCAAAAGTCATTTAAAAAACAGCTGCAAATGGAATTGTGTCAAAATAGAGCGCTAGAAACCCTGTGTTTTCCCTCTTTAACTGACTACCTTCAGTCTACCATGATGTTTTTTTATAAAAAAAAAAACCTAAAGAAATCTTTTCCAGAGAGAGCTTACCCACAAATTGAGTTTAATCCTTCTCTGAGAGTGTAAATATTTGAGCTGTAAGATGATTGCTCAAGAGAAATCAGTTGGGAGCCAATGGTCCTTGTTGGATCAAGGGGAAAGAGGCAGGTAGGCCTACATCTGGACTTTGCTACCATGTCGGCATTGTTCCTTCAAATAAAGCGATAACACAGGCTTGTTGCAGCACATTAGACTGCATTATACTGTGTAAACAATAGGCTAATATTTGTGAAAGAGAACTAGGCATTGTTAAAAAAAAGTAATTATCCACAATAGGTAGTGCTTGTTGACAAAGCGATGGCAGACGATTGCACAACAGTCTTCTAAGCGCACACAAACCCGTTCACACAGCCATATCTGACATATTTTCCTATATGAAGTCACTGCTCAGGTTTAGTTTAGCAGAAACACTTTTAAACTATGCCAATGAATTCATAGCATCCCTTCTCCCTATCAAAGGTCAGCCTTAAAATGGGCAAGTCTGCAGGGAGCCACATCATTTGCTCTACGTTTCACAGAGCACTATTAATCAATACAGCACGGAGTCTCTTGATGTGTTTGCTCATTCATCTATGCATGTGTGTGATTTTCTATGTGTGTGTCAGTGTGTGTGTGTGAACTTGTGTAGGAGTTAGACTCGCACCAGCTCACATTTAGATCTTAATAGTAGGACAAAACGCATTCAAGATCTACACACTGTATTTCCTCTTTAACCTCTCCTCTTCTGCCTCTTCCCTTCCCAGGAAATGTAAACACTCAGACATATTTAAATTTGAACTGCTTTAATTTATTGTCATGCTTAACATGTTTAATGAATCCAACTGTTTGGAAATGGAAATTGAGTTGGGCTAAAGAAGAGGTTAAAAATATATGAAAAACGAAGAAGAAAGAAATGGCTGTGCATGTGCAGTGGAGAAGGAGAATGCAATGGGGAGAGGGCCTGGTTGTGAATACTGATGGGAGGATCATTTGTGTTTCAGATGTGCATGAAAAAGATAGTCAGTGTCACGCAGAAGATGGAAAAAAAAGAAAGTGGGAGTTGATCTTGGTGGCCGGGGGTAAGACATCTGGCATGGTCTCTCACTGTCTCCCTGTCACGTTCTCAGGCCATGAGGGAGTTCTCTGATGGAAATACATACATCAATATCCCATAACACGCAGGAGGAGTAGAGGCACATCAAACAGTGTATCACAGCACTTGGTTGTGCATTAGTAAAGAGTTCTGTGGTATGACACAATGCCTGCCAACTTATTACAGATGTATGGAAAAACAGTTCACAACCTTTGTTCCTCCTTCATAAAACATTTCACTGACCCACATGCTTCCTCTTGAAAGGTCGATTGAGGCCCAGAGAGCGGATGTTTATAAATTCTGGTTATCAGTCAACGTTATTCATCATTAACAACCTGACAGCTAGAAAAATCAATTTCTTATGGCTTAACGCCTTGATAAAACTGTCGCTGAGCATATTTATATCAATATCTCTGCTGTCAAAATAGATTTGGACTGAGCAGGTGGCAAGTTGCTGTGTAATAGTCCTCAACACGTACAGCGGAGTTGTGGCTCGCTCCTTCAGACTGTGTGTGTGTGTGTGTGTTTTGGCTCCTGCACTCTCCACATGGAGTCTGTCCAGGGCTCCACAGTAGTCCTTTCTCACAGGA
Source organism: Notothenia rossii (assembly GCF_949606895.1). Lineage (NCBI taxonomy): Eukaryota > Metazoa > Chordata > Actinopteri > Perciformes > Nototheniidae > Notothenia > Notothenia rossii. Next base: position 27,256,134 of record NC_136912.1, on the reverse strand, counting down.
TTTCAACCATCCCAAAGGAATTAAACAATAAACAGCGAAGCTTATTCTGGCACAGCCCAACCCCCTCTCCTCCCTTTTCTACTCCAACCCTCCCCTTTCCTCTAGACGAATTCACTGTTCCTTTCCTCTCTCTTCCTCTCTTCTGTAATTCTCCTTTCTCCCCAACTTCTATTTCTCTCATTTTCTCCTTTCCTTTTTTATATATCCTCCCCTGTCATTACACACTCTCTTCATCCTCTGTTCCCCCCCACCCCCCCTCTTCTGTATCTGGTGACCTCTCCTCCCCAGTGACCGCTTGAATAAGTGGGAACTTGCTGTAGAAATATGAAAACAACAAGCCAGACACAAGGCAGAGGGATGTGACTGCTGCCTGGAGATAAGGCGTTGAGTCCTTTCACACCACACAAACATGCAGTACATATGGCAGCAGGCACGTAAGCCCTACTGCGCTATTGTGGACCAGAATTATATTATTAGCAGAAGGGGATTCAATTGCAGGGGCCTTGTGTGTCATTTCAGGGACCTCCCAGCGCTGCATCCATACTCTCATTACACCGTGATTTTGCAGGGGGATGATGAACCTATCACTCTGATGTGACGCTGGAGATCCGCAGTACTAACAATACACTTGCTGTGATATTGCAGAGCTTTACCTAGCTTCAACTGCTGGGGTCTAACAATAATTGCAGCTATGTGGACCCAGGCATTGGATGTTTAAAAACAACAGGCGTTAAGAGAAGGAACAAGCAGAAACATATCTCTGTCTTGTTGTCTTGGGTAGACATGAATAGAAAAACTCTACTAGAATATTAGTTAAAAACAAAAAGCAAATAACTGTGGGATGAATCTGCAGCTTTAGAGAGTTTGGAGGTATCTTCTCTCCACGACTCAGGCTGCGATATTTGATTGGAGAGAGAGTACAATGTTTAGGAACTCCGAGGGATGTCTGTCCACCGTAAAACGAATGTGATTGACTGAGTGAATGAAGAACGGGAGGGGAGCCCCAACACTGACATTAACTGTAAGAGTGAGTATGGTTTTCATTGGTGCACTTTCCCTTTTGTATTTATTATATCTATAATTGTATTTTTTCACTCCCCATTTGTGGTTTAACTGCCTGCGTCAGTTAGTAGTATCCTTGCTTTTATCTGATTTCTTCAAATTATATATTTTTTCTTGCGTTTTTACAACCATGTTAGTTTGTTAACAAAGTCACTGAGATAGGGAATTGAAAATTCATGCAATATGCACTTTCATTTTACAAGCTGATCTTTTTCAAAGATACTAATAAGCAGCTGCAGGATTTGAACAGAGGTCCAGGTAAAAGCAGCTGCATTGAGGCCTTTGGATAGGAAAGGGAACATGTTATTCACTTTCCACTTAGCTATCTGAAAAAAACTGAGAAGATATATATTTGTGCTGCCTGGCTGCAAAGAATGGCTACATCTGCTCATAACATTTACATACAGTATGTGCAAGTACTTATGAACTAGTTTGGGGTACTTTTACTTTATTTCCATTTTGTACAACTGTATACTTCACTTTGGTTCAGAACGAAATATTGTACTTTTTACTCCACTTTACAGATGTTATTTTTGGTAACCCCAATGGGAGTGAAAACAAGTTGACATGACATTAACATGTATTCACGTTTAGCTGTTAGTTGATATGGTGTTGTCGTTTGCAAACATATTGTTATACAAAGCAAACAGGAATTAGGGAGCAAAAGTATCATTGTTTTAAGTCTTGTTTATGGCTACCTATAACTCTCTTTTATCCCAATTTGTTATCTCTACAAACTCCTGACATCTGGCTCTTTATCGACTCAATGTTCCACTTTGGTCACTAGGTAAGGTATGTTTTGCCATTGTCTGCCATTTGGTGTTCGGCATGAGTAGAGTATTTCACAGCAAGAATAAACAAAACAGTAAAGTCGTGGGCCAGAAAACTGTAACAATGAGTTTAAAATATGGCAGACAACATTGCCTCTACTTCCACAATTTGTTTATGGCATCATAATGTATTTTTCCTAAGCCTTCTGTTTGTGTATAGCTGGGTTTCATCAACCGTTGTTGTAGAGAAGCAACTCTAAAGCCTAACAGACAATTAAATGCTCATTGTCATTCACAACAATTTCTTCAAATTAAATAAAAAAACAATGTTTGTATACAAACTGAAGGACACAGAGGCATTTCGTTATCCTCTGTACCTTCCAAGTAACAAATATAAATCTTTATGATGTAACAATGCTATGGTTGGTTTGAAAGGTGTGAGTTAAAAAAAGGGTTAGGGTTCCTGATCTTAGCTGCAGCAATTAACACATGGTTAAGGATAGGAAGTGATTGGGGACATTATACAAACAAAAGAACACAGTGGTTCAAAAGTGGTCAGAAATGGAAACACCTGTTCTCATTCATAACACTCCGTTCGATGTCTCACTATGGGATGCGCCTCATCGCGGAGCAAACAGAAGCATCAATCTCATTACGCCAATCCTGATTGGCTGGTGATCTTGACGTCAGCGTCAGGGAATCCACCCCCTATAAGTGGCTTGCGCTACGCCGCATGCGTCATTCAAACACCTCTTCTCGCTTCAGAGCACATCTCTATATTGGTAGCCGGGCTAGCTTAACAGTCCACAGACTGAACCAAGCTATCCAAGCTAACTTCGGTCGACGGGCGCTCGCCGGCTACTTCTATATATACTTCTGCAAGAAGACTGTTAATACTAACACACCAGTTAGTATTGCAAATCGACCTCGCCGTTTTTTCTTCGGAAATAAAGGTAAGGTTTTGATTTTTTCAAGCTAGCAACACACGTGTTGCTAGATGGAGCCCCGCACTGTGTCGGTCTGGGGCTCATCATTAGTGGCAGCTGCAGAACCGGACGTGCGAGCGGAGCCCCGCGCTGTGTCAAGCTGGGGCTCCCAACTGGACCTCACCATGGTCTCGCCCGCGGATGATGTCCCGGAGTTGGACTACATGGAGGACGAAGAGGATGAAACCTCTGGATTCCTCCTGTCCGACTCTGATGAGCAAGACGATGATGTCTTCGTGTCATCAGCTTAGGCTGCAAAGCCGGGAGCGATGGCTGCTCTCCCGGGCGATAGCACACCAGCTTCGCCCTGTCTGAGTATAGACCTGCAGGCCGTGTGTCAGCGTGCCGCAGCCAGACTAGACATCCCATGGCCCGAAATGGCCAAGGAGACCTCCAGGTCCCGTTACGAGGGGAAAAATTTGCCCCAAGCAACGAGGACAAAGAGGCAACTCCTGCCGGTCTTCCCGGAGATGTTGGATGAGGTGTCGGTCTCGTGGAGAGACCGGCCCTTCAGCAACAAGGCCCCAATCCAGGGTGCCTCCTCCCCTAGACTGCGACGGTATGGAGAGGCTCGGCCTGCTCCGCATACCGCCGATGGAACCGCTGGTGGCAGCTCACCTCCTCCCGAGGATGGCGACTACACCGAGCAGGAACCCCACGCTGCCGGCAAAGGCGGACCGGTTCCAGTCAACCATGACTGAACGGTCCTACAGAGCCGCAGCATTGTCTGCCAGGGCTTTGAACATTTCCTCGCTGCTAACCACTTACCAAGCGGAGCTCTGCGAGGATCTATCGAGTAATCCTGGACCGGCAGTACTGGACGAGATAGCCGCGATCACGGACATCTGTCTCCGCGTTCAACGCTGCGCCGTCCAGGCCACGGGAAAGGCAATGGGAATTATGGTGGTGCAGGAAAGAGCTAGATGGCTCAACCTCACCAACCTCCCAGACCGGGAAAGAGAGGATGTGCTGGACATGCCCATCGTTCCTGAGGGGATTTTTGGATCTGCGCTCGCTTCTATGCAGAAGAGATGCGAGTCCAAGAAGAAGGAAGACGAGGCCCTCCACCTCTGTCTTCCTCGATGGGTCCAGCCGCTGCCTTCACAGCGGCAGTCCCTCGCCCAAGCTACCTCAGCTGCTCGGTTTAAAGTACCGAAACAGCAGAGGTCACGGCCCGCCCCGAGTCCCCAGCCCAGGCAGGAGACGAAGGCGAATTGGCCCAGAAAGTCTCCGGTTCCGGCTGCAGCCCAGGCGCAGCCAACCCGGAATTTCGGCCAGCAGGCGAGGAAGAAGAAGCTGGCGGCCTGACAACCTCCTCTTCTTCCCTCGGTGACGGAGCTGGAAGGTTCCCCAGCTCCAGATGTGTTCCCGCTGCCTCGAGAGATGCCTCAAAGCCATCCTCAAGTGCACCAAAACACATGTCACAATATTGCTCTGTTTTCTCGGATAAAGCATTTTCCGCTGACGCATCCAGGCCTCAGGCTGAGGGCGCAGCTCAGAAAAATGAAAGAGAAAACAATAAAACCAATAAACAGCCCGCCATTTGTTCCCCTTTTGAGAGCAGCTACGGCCTCTCTCAAAAGGCGGACGATGAACGGGTCTGTGAAGGCACCGTCGCCACGCGCATGCGCAGTAACGACTGGGGCTGTGAGGCTACCACCGTCACGTGCAGGCGCAGTGCCGGCTGGGGTTGTGAAGGCACCTCCGTCACGCGCATGCGCAGTGTCGGTGGGGACTGTCAAATCGGGGTACCACCGTGTTCAGACACTAGAGGGCCCCATAACACAACAAATAGAGACTCAGAGGGCAAAAGACGTGACATCTCCGCTGGCTCTAAGGAGCGAACAGTGGAAGATGCTCACAACGTCTGCTTGGGTGTTCAAGACAGTTACACGGGGCTACAGACTCCAATTCGCTGTCACCCCCCCTTGCTTCTCGGGCGTTCTGTATTCACAGGCCCGAGGGGAGTCAGCCCACATTCTAGAAAGAGAGATTCTCTCACTTCTAGAAAAGAAGGCTATATCTATAATACCCGCCGAGCAGAGTCAGAGCGGCTTTTATTCCAAGTATTTCCTCGTTCCCAAACGGGGAGGGAACAGAATTCGGCCAATACTAGATTTGAGGGCTCTGAACAAATATCTAAGAAGATACAAATTCAGAATGCTCACTCACACATCTCTGCTGCGTCTCGTGCGACAAAACGACTGGTTTACATCAGTCGACCTGAAAGATGCGTATTTCCACATCCCAGTATATTACCCACACAGGAAATATCTGAGGTTCGCATTTCATTATCTGTTACGAATACAGAGTACTTCCCTTCGGTCTGTCTCTCAGTCCAAGAGTGTTTGTACGATGTACGGAAGCCGCGATAGCCCCGTTAAGACAACAGGGTATTCGCCTGGCAACCTACCTAGACGACTGGCTGCTTCTCGCACAGTCGGAACAGGAGGCTATTACGCAGACAAATGTCCTCGTAAAGCACCTGCTCAACCTGGGTTTCATAATAAACACAGAAAAGAGCATGTTGTGCCCGGCACAGACTGTACTCTTCCTGGGTTCACACCCGCCTGTCAGCGGAAAGAGTGAAAGCTTTCAGAGCTTGCCTCGCTCATTTCCAGCTGCGCAAACATGTTCTTTTCAGATCATGCCTGCGGTTACTGGGGCTCATGGCGTCAGCCATCCTGGTTGTACGACTGGGACGGTTACACATGAGGGAGTTTCAGCGCTGGGTAGCCGCTCTAAAACTAAACCCCGCGCGTCATGGAGCACGGAGAGTGATGGTTACTGTGAAATGCGTAATGGCACTGCGCCACTGGCTGCACCCGACTTTTCTGGTACGGGGCGTGCCTATGGGTGCTGTCCTTTCACGGAAGGTGGTCACCACAGACGCATGTCTGACAGGCTGGGGAGGTATTTACGAAGGTCGTCCGGTGAGGGGTCTCTGGAGCAGAGACCTCCAGCGGTCGCACATAAATTACCTGGAGCTTTTAGCGGTGTTCCTCACCCTAAAACGCTTTCTGCCTTTTCTCAGAGGACACCATGTCCTTGTGAGGACGGACAATACGACCACAATATCGTATATAAACCGACAAGGGGGTTTGCGCTCTCTCCAGTTACACATGCTGGCACGCAAACTGATCTTGTGGAGCTGCGGCCGTCTCCTCTCTCTGAGAGCGACGCACGTACCGGGTGTGATGAACCTCGGGGCAGACCTGCTGTCCCGAGGTGTACCACTATATGCAGACTTGACTCTACATCCAATGGTTGTGAGCCAGCTGTGGGTGCGTTACGGCCGAGCCGCGGTAGATCTGTTCGCATCAAAAGAAAATGCTCACTGTCAGCTTTTCTTTTCAATGCGCGATCAAAACGCACCATTAGGCGTGGACGCGCTCGCGCACATTTGGCCTCCGGTCCTCCTGCTTCCTCCACTAGGTCTCTTTATGACTGTAAGTGGAGGGTGTTTGAGGACTGGTGCCTTCAAAAAGGGCACACCTCTTTTCAATGCCCTGTGGGAGTGATTTTATCATTTCTACAGGACCTAATTGATAAACACAGAGCTTTCTCCACGATCAAAGTCTACCTGGCTGCTATTGCTGCATGCCATGTGGGCTTTGAGGGTAAGACGGCCGGCCAACATCCTCTGGTCTGCCGTTTTATGAAGGGAGCTCGCAGGCCCCTTCCTGTTTCCAGGTCACTGGTGCCCTTATGGGACTTGGCAGTGGTTTTAGATGGGCTCACTCGAGCCCCATTTGAGCCCCTGGAAGAAGCTGACATGAAGCACCTGTCACTCAAGACAGTGCTGTTACTGGCCCTGGCATCCGCCAAGCGAGTCAGTGACATTCGTGCGCTATCTGTACATCCTTCGTGCACTCAGTTCGCCCGAGGGTTAACGAGAGTGTTGCTGAAGCCCAACCCTGCCTTTATACCTAAGGTGGTTGGTTCATGTACCCCCATTGACATTGAGGCATTTCCTCCGCCGCTGTGTCCCTCCGGGGAACAGCAGCCGAATTTGCTATGTCCAGTCCGTGCTTTACGCACTTATATGGACAGATCAAAAGAGTTTCGTCATAATGACCAACTCTTTGTGTCCTGGGCTAACCCTCAGAAGGGCAAGCCTGTTACTAGGCAACGGCTCTCTCACTGGATTGTGGAGGCAATTGCTTTGGCTTACACGAGTCAGGGTCTGCAGGCACCTTCGGGTTTGCGTGCTCATTCGACTCGTGGTCTGGCTACATCCTGGGCTTTGTTCAGGGGTGTTTCCATCCAAGACATTTGTGCAGCAGCGAGCTGGTCCTCGCCGCTCACTTTTGTCCGCTTTTACAGATTAGACGTCTCTGCTCCCAGTGTGGCCCATGCAGTGCTGGGCCCCCTGCTGAGTTAGAGCTCTAACTGTTAAGTTCTGGTTGGTCTTGGTGACTTTCGAGGTAAGCTCGTCTGGCAATACGGGAGCTACAATATCCCATAGTGAGACATCGAACGGAGTGTTATGAATGAGAACTATAGGTTACTTACGTAACCCCAGTTCTCAGAGTAACATGAAGTGAGATGTCTCACCAGACGGCCCTCCTTGCTATGGTGAAGCGAGAAGAGGTGCTTATTTTGAATGACGCATGCGGCGTAGCGCAAGCCACTTATAGGGGGTGGATTCCCTGACGCTGACGTCAAGATCACCAGCCAATCAGGATTGGCGTAATGAGATTGATGCTTCTGTTTGCTCCGCGATGAGGCGCATCCCATAGTGAGACATCTCACTTCATGTTACTCTGAGAACTGGGGTTACGTAAGTAACCTATAGGTCTCATGATTTGTTGAAATATCCATCTACCCTGAACTCCCTGCACTGACTGGTAAACTCTCATTTAAATTAACACAGTTATATACGTATGTCTGTCATTTGATTAAACTTTGCCATGGTTTAGCAACCCAAACAGGAACAAAAGAGTAAACATTTGTTGGTTATGATTTCAGGGTTTGTATGCCACTAACACGTGTTGTTTAGTGCAAAACACAAACCCTGGGGTCTTTCGTTGTACTGTGAATTCACATTACCTCAGCCCTTACCTCTCTCAGCTCTCTTCTCTCCTAAAAATGAGTAAATATCTAATTTCTGGGAACGGTATAATCATATAACGTTCTGGTCTCTGCAATAACCACATGCCACTTGATGCATTGTGTTTCATTCATCATGGGAGATTTTTCCAGTTAGCGCTCGCTCCTAACATCAGTCACACAGTCTTCTAATATCTTGAGATATTGGATCAGACAGTTAACTCAGTTTCTTCAAGCTTTTTTACTTTACCCTCTTACATTTGCCTTCAAATGTCACTATTGCTCAATGAGTATTAAACTCACCATCTCAGACTCTCACATTCCTTTAACATATTGAGCTCCTGGATCACACAGTTCAACTGTGTTTATGAGACCTTTATACTCTTCCCTTTGCAAAGCGTCCTTCAAAATGTACTTGCCTTCAGTAATGATGAGACAATTAAGCTCCTAACGTCAGAGTCTCAAATCAGTAATATCAGTAATTCTAATAGCTTGAGCTATAGTACAGCATATTCAGGACATGTCATAGATAACGTCAAAGCATAGTATATAAAAAAATGGACAGTATGTCAAAGTATACAAGTCATAGTGTAGTATGATAACGGAAGAAGTTAAACAAATGTCATAGTAAAGTATTTCACAAAAAGTCATGGTATGGTAACAAAAGAAAATGGTAATTAAAAAGTAATATGACTTTATTTCAGTAATAAAATGTGTTATTAAAGACATAAAAAGTCATACTATAGCTTTACATTTTTTTATTTATCTGGGCCTCCCATTATAGCACAAAGAACTGGATCTCCTTTCTTTGGACAATGACCAACACGAATCCCTGAGACTACAAAGCTGTATCCTGGAGGCGGCACGGAGGTGATACTAATAACACGCCTTGTTATGTAAAAGGGAAACAGCCACATAAAACAATCCCAGGCTTCACTGCTGATGGAAAATATGTCTTCATTATTGTTGTTTCTTCAGTGGGATTACATTCTTTGACAATGAAATATAGGGCAGCATAGTAAAGCAGCATGACTTAGCAAGTTGTAATTCACAAGGACAGGGTGTACTTTACTTTGGACAGTCTGAACACAAAACTTTTGTTGAATTGCATGACACATTTTTGTAAAGAGGTGTGAAGAATGCACAAGGTTTACTACGCTTTTAATAAATGTTAACAATTTTCTTTCTTTGTTTTCTGGTCTTTTCTTCGACGCATGCTCTCTTTAGCTAAAAGCAGACAGCAAAATAATACTCTCAGTGTTTGTTGTCAAAGCATTTTCCTGCTGCTTCTCTGTAACACATTTTCAGACAGCTTTGTTGTTTGTCAAACAATTAGATGAGGCTTGGGAGAGGGGATCAACACAATTAATTACCATGCTGTGTAGGTATTGCATTATAGCAATTTTAAGCCTTTGTTTTAGCATGCACGTCAGCAAAGAGAACTTGTTAGGTAGAGCAGCAGCCGCCGGGGGTCCACAATCGTCCCAAAGAGCAGTCCAGTATAACCAGTCTCTCTGATTTTAACGAGGCAGCTGCACATACCGTCCGATAGCATCAGTGTTTATTGTGGACGATACTTAATAATACACAGTGGTTTAAATGGAGAATAACATTTCCCTGCAACTTAACAACTTTAAAAACAATTCAAAGCCAAAAGTCAAAGTCAACTTTAATGTCAATCCTTCAGTTTGTGTGTAGACAGAGAGATTGAAATGACGTTTCCAACAATCCCAAATACGAAAATACAATTATACAATATACAGATATGTATACAAATATGTATAAAATATGTATATCCTAATCAACAGACACATTTACACATATTCTCAATAATTACCACCACTTTATGAAGTTTCTTGGTAAGTGTGGAGACAAAAGAAATGCATTATTGTTTTAATACACCCATACAGCCACAAATGACGTCCCAAAGTCATATCAATACTGCCAGGAACATTTTGATGAACTACTAGATACCGGGGAAACATTTTTTTAAAACTTGCAAATCTGCCTTAAAACAAATTCTTTGAAATGTTGAGAAAAAGATGCTAAAACTACCAATTTCCCCTCAAAATAAGTGTTGTAACATATAATAATTCAGGTATTTTGTAACATAAATATGCCCACAGAATAAACCAATCAAACGGTCAAATGAGACAGGGATTTGGCATGATGAAACCTCTTTGTTCTCATCTTTTCTATAATCTATTTTTAAACATCAAACAAGGACAATGGAAATAAACAGAGGACAGTATATCTGTGCTGATGTTTATGACATGGTGATGAGCTTGGCTGAACACTCCAGATTTTATGGCTTTTTTGGTGCACATCCATTAGACTTTGGTCCGAAGTGCGTTATCTTTGATTCGTACATAAAGTAAAGGTGAAACCATCCAGACGGAGGTGGATAAATAAATCAACAGTGACGATACAGAGCAGCAGGAGAGAGTGCTGACCATGAACAAGCTGGAGGATGATTGTATGGTTGTTTTTATAAATACGCGTAAGAAATTAAGGGGTTTGAGAAGTGAATTGTTTTATTCGGCTGATTAAAATGTAAATATATCTCTAAGATCGAAAAAACTATGCTAACTATTATCATTGTAAAGCAATATTAGCATTTTTTATTTTCTCCCTCAAACATCTGGAATAATGATAACAGTCAGACATTCACCATATCACTCTCACATTGGTCACTGCAAACACATATATAGTAAATAAAAAGCAAATAGTAAGATGAATATTTAAAATTAGGAAAAATACTTACATGTCTTATCTTTGCATAACTCTGCTTCATATTTAAATAAAAAGATCAATAGACAACCTTTCATTTTCTGAACTATGATGGTAAAATAGTTGTTGGCATTTCTACTAAACCAGACAATCAGATAGAAAAGTCAGAAGAAAAGCAGCAATAAACCCATAAAGCTATTAAGACTTTTTTTTTTTTTTTTTACATTTTATGACTTATAACAGAGTGTAGAGTTCACAGAGTTCATCGTTGAAGATGTGTGGCAGAGCTATATCTGTGGTCTTAATGAGGAAAGCTTACAGTCAATATGGTAAATCGAATCAATAACATTTGTATTTATATAGCTCAAAATCACAAATAATGCTGAGCATACAGCTTCCTCTATCCCTAGACCCTTGCGAGGAAAAAACCCCAAAAACCCTTAAATAACTTGAGAAAAAATTGAAGAAACCTCAGGGAGAGTGACTGAGGAGGGATCACTCTCCCAGGACGGATAGACGTGGAAAAGATGCCGTTTGTACAGGATCAACTTATGCAAATCAAAGGGCAATTTTCCCACAATGTTTAAATGTCTGCTGAATAAAAACAATCTAGAAACCCAAAGTTCAAAATGCCCCTTTTTCTTTTGACGTTATACCGTCACAATGAAAACGTATCCCTTAATGTTGTGCTCCCTTCCGTTTTAACGCCCTGCTCAGGGCCTCAGGGACTGTGACAAACAGTAACTGACACATACATCTTTTACATGATCTTTTTATTGCTGTACATCACGGTACCGCTGACCGATTCTCTGGTCAGAAGCAGCATATCGATATTACGGCCTCTGTGTAGGAGACTCTAAATGTCACACTTACATTTCAGCTATACATCATTACAAGCACATGGCTGTTTTCCCTGCTTGTGAGAAAATAGCTATGAGAGAGGAAAGCTTTTCACCTGATCGGCCCCACGTCACCACCCTAAGAACGAGTGAAGGTAAAGCTCCTTAACATTTTCTGCACTACGAGTTGTCTTCAATCAACCGAGGAGAAATGAAAGACGGCTAAACCTAATAAAGTCTGAGCTGTGAGGACTGCCGTTTGTCAGCTGCAGAGTATTTCATTACCACACGATGCTTTTTCTGCCCTTGGCATCACACATTTGAATATTCAAAGGATGGGAGAGGGAAAGCCTTTTATTGACACACAAGTCCTTTCAGGAAACAACGGTTATTATTTGAAGATAATCAAAGTATATCTGACATTCAGCCTTGCAGGGTATAACTGCCTTGAATGATGGCCTCTTAAACTGCAAGATGATTTGAAACAAATGAAAGCTTATTTTTTGTTGGAGGTGTGTACAAACTCGGCTTTCATTAAATACAAAAGTTGACTAAAGCTTCTCTCATCAGAGTTTAATTTTGCAAAGTTCACAAAGTTCCTGTTTTTTCCTCTGACTTTAATAATCCGTCAACAGTTTTATGACAACTTCATTTGCTATTTTACATAACAAGCTTTCATTCACTTTCCTGCCTTACTTCTAATAGTTTGTGTGGAAATTCACATGGGGAGGCTTGTTCTCTTCTCCTGTTCTCCTAACGCTGGCAAACTCAGTCCTGGGATTTTCTGGGAGGCAGTTTTCATCTTAGCGCATCGATTTCCTGCAGCAGCTTGTGGGATAATTGCCCTTATCAAAACCATGACCTGCTAAATGATGGTCGTCTTTAATCACCTGCGCTCTGGCCAACAGCTACTGACATTTAGTACAATTAATTAATGCAAAGACCACAGGGGGTTGGAATCTTCTCCGCTTGGCAGAGATGGCAGCTTTCGTTGTGTAAAACAACCAGGCAAGGCCTCAGGAAGAGGGAGAGTTGGCACTTGATGTCTCACTATCAGAGAGGCTTAACATTCAAGATGCTCTTTTACAACTGTTTAAATGTTTCGGTTTGAGAGGCATAACGTGAGAGCCTTTTGACAACTGTGTGGGGTCCTTGGTCTCATTATCTAGCATCATTTTATCCACTTGGAGTCACAAGTGCAGCTTGTAGGAATTGACCATTACTCCAAAGAACAGCAAATTAAAACTCATAGCAGAGGATCTCAAAAATCTTTTAGCCAAGAAAAGCTTACCAGATTAACAGCTGCATGTGCAGGGCAACACACGCTGGTTGAACAAAGGGTGGATTCCCCCATCAACATCATGAAAAGTGACTGATATATTTAAAACTCATTTGGAGATATCCCTCCGGCCTAGGGAAAGTAATGAAAAAAAGGTTGAAATGTGGAAGCATAAAAACTCACACTTTTATCAACAGTAGAGCGACTTATATTGGTTACATGAGAGAACAAATATGAGCGAATAGAAATGGCTCACTGGGGAAATTAATTTGACTGCTCCACCTTAACTTTACAACCACAGCTCTGACACTGATGCACCGTACAAATCTTCTCAGGAAAGGAGGGAAACAAACGTCTACGTCAGCAAAGCAACAGCTTAAAACCCTGCAAAAAAAAGCAGGTTAGGTTGCAGGCTAAGAGATCAACTCAGTGAAAGCACCGACTGATGACCAATCAGAGCTCAGTGTGCAGAGTTAAAAGCTATATAGAGCGTCATATATGGCGCTGGGCACTATGGATCACTTCTTCTTCAGGGCAAGGAAGGCTACGCAGTACGCAGGCGACTGTCCCGCAGCGGCTGCCTCTCTGGTGGACTCCGGTACGGCACATTACTCCCGAGACGTATTAAAAGAATAATGAAACATGCAGGGTTTTCAGAAAACATCCGGGGCTTGAGCCCAAGTAGCCACCCCCTAGCGCCGCCACTGGTGCCCTGTACAGACACAGCAACTGAAAAGAAAGTGATAAATTAAGAAAGGTGCAAAATTAACTAAACACACACACACTTAAGGGGCAGTGAAGTGCACGTGAGGGCCTAACACTGCTGAATCCCAACTCCCAAGGCTGCCGCTCACGTCAGGGGTGCTGGATCCCTCAAGAAAAGACACAAAGCACAAGAGTACATCAATTCATTGAATAAGATTCATTGAGATAATAAAAACACAAATACTCTTGGGAGATTAGGAATTGGAGCAACAATGTAAACAAAAGCATCAAAACCAACAACTATAACAAACCAAAATAAGGGAAACAGAACAGTACAACAAAACAGCAGTGGCGGACAATCTATAAAAGAACAAAGCACATGTTACAGAAATGTTGCCATAAATATAGTCTTTGTAAAAAAAACATGATCGCGCATACCTTATGTCCCTCGGACGGCGCAGCCCCTCACACACTCAATACCGCTGGTGTTGTCACCGTCACGGGCAAAGCTACAGTCTGCTGGAGTAATGTGTAAAAGTCGAACACCCAGAGCCTAACATGACACTAACTCGATAATTGTGGAGACTTACCGGAAACGTCTCGGTTGAACGGGAAAGAACTATCGGGTATCAGCTGTATAAATATTCTTTACCAAGTGAAGGGAATGCGGAAGTGGGCGGTACCTCTGTGGCGCAATACTACGGTGGCCGAAAAGTGTTTTATCTCTATGGTCGGCTACATTCTACCCCATGTTCTGAAATTGGCGGCCCGACAATTGACTAAAACCAAGGTCTAAAGTAGGCTAAGGTAGAACTGCTTGTGCTAGGTAACTGGGAAGCTTTAGCCCCACTTGCTCTATTCCCTACTGCCACTGGCAAATGGTGAGGGTTAGAGTGTCTACCAGCCGTATCACGTGCAGATCTCCTTGCCACATCAGGACTGGGGGCTGGGCCAGCGATTGTCACATGGGGAAACTCTGCAGGAGTTGCAACAGCTGGAGTTGCAGTCAATGTTGAAGGACGAGCCATTGAGGCAATCCTGGGCAGGGTCTGCCTTCTAAGAGGATGAGGGGCTCTTTCCTCAACAGCAGGATGAACCACAACCACCAGGTCTCCTTCCTCTTCATCCTCGATACTTCTTGTCCGTGAACTAGGGGCTCTTTCCTCCACAGCAGGAGGACAACCAGTAACAGGCTTAAGCATAGAGCGATGAACTCGAAGTACCTCGGTTGGCCTCTCTTGTGGTGCAACAGCATACACTGCACCTCCTGGCTCAGGAGGTCTCACCACCTGAAAGACTCGAGGGGCCCAAGCATCTTGGATTTTGTTCCTTCCTCTATGGGAATGATCCCGCAGGTAGACAGGCTGTCCCGCTGGTAACAAATCCTCCTGGGCTTGTTTATTTGCTCTCTCCTTTCGCTGGGCTGCTGCATGTCTCATCCTGTCACGGGCACCATCGACTGCTACCTGGAGCCGTCGTTGATGCTCCCGGACCCAGTCACAGACCTCTCCTGCCGTAGGCTCTTCCACACGACCTAATAGGAAATCTACTGGAAGCTGGGGTTCCCGGCCAAACATCAAAAAGAAGGGGGATTGACCTGTGGTTTGATGTGGAGTAGTATTATAGCTAAACACGACCTGTTGGAGATGTTCTGGCCATCGGCTCCTCTGTTCAATGGTCAGGATGCGTAAAAGGTTGTGCAGAGTTCTATTAAAACGTTCACATTGTCCATTACCTTGTGGATGGTAGGGGGTGGTTCTGGACTTTTTAATGACGTAGAAATCATACAGTTGCTGGACGACTGTGCTCTCAAAACTGCGAAACTGGTCAGAGTGCAGTCGAGCTCGGACACCATACTTGTCGAACCACTCCTTAACAAGCACCTCCGCCACTGTAGCAGCTCACTGGTCACAAGTAGGGATGACCTGGGTAAATTTAGAGAACACATCAGTCATTACCAAGACTTGTTCTCTACCATCCCTAGCAGGCTCTAAGAAAGATAAATCTATAGCCAGTATTTTGTTAGGTCTTGAGGCTAGCAAATGGCCCATGGGGGCTTTGACTTGTGGCTGTGTATTTTTAGCAACACTGCATCTCTCACACAGTTGACACCAGTCTTTGATTGTTCATCTCTTACCTGGCCAGTAGCATCTCTGTCGAATCAGCTCAGTAGTGCGCTCGATACCTTGATGGCCATGGTGGTTGTGCAGCTGCTGAAACACTTCCTCCCTCAAGCACTCGGGAAGAACCAGCTGGTCAACACGCTCTCCCCCATCAGGCCGCTGGTATGTCCTATACAGGAGGTCCTGTTTCATCATGAGGCGGTCCCACTGGCGAAACAACCCAAGGGCTGCAGGGGGAAGACTCATCTTTTCCATCCGCCTTGGCATCCGCTGCTGTCTCCAGAAAGGAAGGACTGTGCATATGGTGGGGTCAGCACCCTGCAGTGCAACCAGGTCAACAGTTGACCTCTCAGGAACGGCAGAGATAGTGGATTGGGCTGCAAGCACAGGGTTATTCACAGCTGCTTGTCGCACAGCCTTTGGAACTGGGGTTCCTGGTCCGACTACCACTGTCGTTTGAGGGGCATTGCCTGGACAGGGCATCAGCATTTTGGTTGGTGCGTCCTGGGCGGTACCGCACGGTGTAGTCAAATACCGCCAGCTCAGCTACCCAGCGATGCTCTGTGGCCCCCAATTCTGCAGTCCCTAAATGGCTGAGGGGGTTATTATCAGTCCAAACTACGCATTTATGACCCAGCAGGTACTCACAGAACTTTTGTGTCATGGCCCACTTCATGCCCAAAAACTCCAATTTCATGGAGCTATAGTTTTTCTCAGCTGGGTGTAGGCTGCAGCTGGCGTATGCAATGTGTTTGACTTTCCCTTCCTGCTCCTGGGATAAGACAGCTCCCAATCCGTCATGGCTGGCATCCACTTCTAAAATAAAGTTTAAAGTCAGCATAGGTGAGTACAGGTGAGGATATCAGCATTGCCTTGAGGTCCTTAAAGCCGTTTTCACACTGAGCTGTCCATGCATCACTCAGATCAACATCCCGACCGCGGGAATTATTTTTCCTCTTCCCTGTCAGCTCCGCCACTAACTTGTGGAGAGGTGAGCCAACTTGGTAAACCCCTCAACAAAGTGCCTATAATAGCTGGCAAAAAAACGAGGAAAGACCTTAGCTGTGACACAGTACCTGGTTTGGGCCAGTCAGCCACAGATGTCTCCAGTACCGATAAAAATAATTCAGCCCTGGGGCCTGTTTAATACCGGGGCTGGGTACCCATCCCTATGCAGAAGTATTATTTTAAGCAACACATTAAGTCGACGAAACACTTGAGTCAAATGTAATTAAAGTCAGATCCACTCGTGTCTTAGACGGGGGGCAGTGATATCATAAACCTGTTAATGTACGCATTCAAACACCTTTTTTTGTACAAACAATATTCACCTTGCAGGTGCAACTATGTGGCTTTTATCCTGGATAAAGTGTTTAAGTCATGGATATTTAAAGTTTAACTTATTCATATTTGTCTAATATTATAGTTTACTTTTCATTCAGGAAGTATGACGCTGCGCTGTCAGTACACTTCTCCATGTTTGTGATTGGTCAAATGTTGCTAACCTCGCCCCTTTCATGTGAACGCTCACTCAGCCGGACAGAGGAACCCTGGCTTGAGTTACCGAGTTGATAACCAGCATCGTAGGACCGCTTAGCAAGATCGCGTTTGTTTTGGGTTAGTTAAGCCAAATAACTCAAACATATCATGGGTATGTTGAACTGGATTCGTAGTACAGGCCTCAGGTGTAGGTGGCTTTCGGTATATTTATATTTTTGGTTGCTGTCTTTTGTTGCTCCTTTAATTGTGTATTTGTGCTGCTGATCTCTTTTTACTGTTTTCGCCAGTTGCTAGCCTCATGGCCTCATCTGCTCGATTTTGCTTCACGGTCCCTTTCTCTCTCTGCTGAGTGTTTTATTACTCTTTTATTTGAATACCCAACATGCTTCCCCTCTATGAACAGGCTATTTACCTCCCCAGGCAATCCTTATAAAAAACATTGTGCTTTTTAATCTGTGTGCCTGTATGCTTTAAAGTTTCTAAATGTCTCTCAATGAAAACAAGAGCTGAATTAACATCTGCCACTTTTCTCTAGACAGGTGTTATAGCCCACACAGATGCACAGTCAGGTCTTCTACTGTGCAGCGCCAAGCTACATATTCAACAAGAGTGCTGCTGTTATTCGATTGCCAGCTGAAAGATGTAATCATATTCCACATAGCATCTTGTATTTTTCTGAGCTCTTGTTGTTCTGCACTAATAACAAAGGCAGAAGCAGCTCTTGCTACACCTATTTCACCAGTGAGGGAAACAATCCTGCATTGAATGTTCCTGTTACACAAAAGTCATAAAATCACAGGTTGCCAAATGATTTCTTGTCATGGCTGAAAAGAAGACGAGACAGGGCCACAGTTTGAGTTTTAGAAAAAGGAATTGCACAATAGAACAGCAGGTATGAGATGGAAACATCTGAAATATTGTAGGGCAAAATTATTTAACGATACAAAACACAGCAAAACTGTGTGTAGGTAGTTTAAGAGTTGAACTGTTAAATCCCCAGAATACAAACTCACCAAGAATAAAGGTTATACTTTTAAAATCATGTCAGATTACATCAGTAAAAACCTGGGTCAATAATTTTATAATAACAATGTAAAAGAAATCTCTCGCCATGACAAACCTACATATGTGTAAAACCAGGGCTTTGAAAGCAGTGTGGGCATAATTGAATATGTAGTACTTTTATGTTGCAATATAATTGTAACCGTGATCTCACCAGCATTGTATCTTATGCCCCGTCCCTAGCTGAACAAAAACCGACCAACAAGAAAACAGACGAAGGTGAGACAACACTGAATGATGGATTGGAAAAAAGAGTGATCTTCAGTTTAGATTATAAATTATTTAACACATTACAATACATGATAACGATAACATCATAAAGTATCTACGGCTCAGGAAGAAAGCCCACAAGATTATCAAAGACCCCCACCACCCCAGCAACAAACTTTTCTGTCTGCTGCCGTCTGGCAGGCGGTACCGCAGCATCAGGACTAAAACCACCAGACTCAGAGACAGTTTCATCCCACAGACTATTAACCTGTTAAGCCCTGAGCCTGTTTTTCAGCTCTCAGGCTCGAAAATGACATTCCCAGAACAAATTGCTATATCTTCCCTTTTAAAAAGGGGTCAATTAATAATCTTTTTTCTCAAAGCAATGATAGACCTGTGAGTTGGATTTAGAAAAGTCAGAATCAATATAGATCGTTTTTATTTTAAAGTAAATTCAGATTGAACATAGTAAAAAAGTCAATTATAGTGTCTGTCCAAAAAAAAAACATTACTTATAGTGAAAACCACCCTTGAATGATGGGATAGTAGACTAAAAACTTTAGGAATCCAAAAACTTTAGGAATCCAAACTATATAACATATAATAAGTACCCTGTATCAAGATTTATGCAAAACAAGTGAAATTTGACCTTTTTAGAGAGATTTAGAAAAAAAAACCCACTTCTGGGGTCATTTGGGTGCATTTTCCATTTCTCTGACCGCTGCCGGGAAAGTCAGGGGGCCGGGCTCGAGTGCGAAGACCGCGGCACTCAGAGGGCCAGGCTCGAGGGCGAAGACCGCGGCCGGGAAACTCAGGGGGCCGGGCACAAGGACGGGCAGGAGCTGGTGGAACCCCTGGCGGGTCAGACGTAGACGAGACCCTGGACGGAACATGGGCTGGTGTCAGTGGGACCCGAAACAGGACAGGACACGGTGTTGGCAGGAAACCCGGCGGAGCAGGTGTCGGCGGGACCCCCAACGGGACAGGAAACAGAACTGGCAGGACCCCCAGCGGAACCTCCAATGGCACAGGACATAGGGTTGGCAGGACCCCCGGCAGGAGAGTAGTCGGCGGGACCTCCAACGGCACAGGACACAGGGTTGGCAGGACCCCCGGAAGAAGAGCAGTCGGCGGGACCCCCAATGGGACAGGACACAGGGTTGGCAGGAGCCCCGGCAGAAGAGTAGTCGGCGGGACCCCCAACGGGACAGGACATAGGGTTGGCAGGACCCCCGGCAGGAGAGTAGTCAGCGGAACCTCCAACGGCACAGGAAATAGGGTTGGCAGGACCCCCAACGGAACCTCCAATGGCACTTGAGTAGGGACTAGAAAAGGGACTTGAGTAGGGACTGGAGAGGGGACTTGAGATTGAACTCGAGAGGGAACTCGAGAGGGGACTCGAGAGGGAACTCGAGAGGAGACTAGAAAGGTGACTGGAGAGGGGACTGGAGAGGGGACTGGAGAGGGGACCAGAGAGGGGACTTGAGAAGGAACTTGAGAGGAGACTTGAGACGGTTGGTTCGCCGACAGAACACGGAGGGCTGGATTCGGCTGGAATGCCGACAGGACACAGGGAGCTGGCGTCGGCCGGTACGCCGACAGGACACGGGGAGCTGGCGTCGGCCGGAGAGCCAACAGGAGGGCACATGGAAGCATGGCTTGGTGGGCCGGTACTGGTGCACGGATCCATGGCTTTGTGGGCCGGTTCTGGAGCTGGAACCATGGCTGCTGGGGACGGAACTGGGGCCGGAACCATGGCTGCTGGGGCCAGAACTGGGACTGGAACCATGGCTGTGTGGGCCGGTTCTGGAGCCGGAACCATGGCTGTGTGGGCCGGTACTGGAGCAGGAACCATGGCTACTGGTCACGGAACCGGAACACGGAACCATGGCTGTGTGGGATAGTACTGGAGCACGGTACCATGGCTGTGTGGGCCGGCACTGGAGCATGGAACCATGGTTGCTGGGGCCTGTACTGGAGCCCAAAGCATGGCTTCTGGGGCTCGGGCTGCTAGCCTGGACCTGCAACTCCTTCTCTTAGGAACCTTTTGGAGGCTCAGTGGACCTTCAAAAGCCAGACGAGTACCCGAGAACGACTCCTGGACAGGAGCAGGAAATGGGGAAGAAGCAGGGGTTGACTCCAGACAGAACACACCGAGACGTATGGTGTCAGGTTGGGAATTGGGAGGCAGGGGGCTAGTATGCATGGGGCTAACAGGCCGGGAATCACATGTCTGGAGGAAGACCATAATCCAGCCAGGTAAAAACGTCACTAAAAATGGTTTCTCTGTTGCCAACCGGTGCACCTCTACCAGAGCGGCCCTCTTCTGCCGAACACTGGACGCTCCCTTCCACCAATCAAAGCAGCAAGCCAAAAAAAAGGTAAAATTACTTAATTCCACCTCAAATGGATTATCTGCTGGGTCCATTTCTGGTTGGTTCATTTTGTTTCAATCAGGAGAGAAGTTGATGTATGAAATACATATTTATTACTGGGACACGTCATATGAATGAAATAATGATTGCCAGAATTGAGACAGGAGAATGGAATGGTGTTTGGCGATTAGGCCCCGGTTTTCAGGATTATCCTTCAGGAGGGGAAGAACCGCTCCGAAGAAACCCCACGGGGTCTAGACACTGGTGGTGGTGATAAGTAGGTGGGACCGGTCTGGAGGGAGAAGGATTAGCTTGGTCCTGTAGGACAGTGGTTCCCAACCTTTTTTGTCTTGTGTACCCCCTGAGCCTTTTGTCATACCATGAGTACCCCCTCACTCATACGTGCTGATGATCCTTCACAAGTAGAACGTAACTGATTATTGAATGAAAATAACTTTATTTCATCTCCTTAATTTGAACATCTAATTCTCAGGCATTTTCTTAATTTTAACTTAAATCACTCAATAAAAATGAATATGTTGCCTTGAAAATAAATAATATAATCAGATAAATACATATGAAATCAAAATAATCAACTTATCTTTGCTATATATCTTGTAACATTTAGGCTTAAACCTGGAGCCCCTTTGAATAAGTCCCCTTTAAACAGGCATTTAAACTTTAATTCGGGAACAAAACACTTAGCAAAATAATATCCAGAATCAGTATAGGCCTAGCAGTTTCTTTTCACCAGTCATGTGAGCTTTAATGAGACACTTGAGCTTGCTTGTCGTTCATAAGCTTTGATAGTTCTGGAGGCAGTGTGGAAACAGCTGTGACCAGGCTGGTCTCCACATCCAGTCTGTTCCTCTGCTTGGTTTTGATGTGTGTTAAAGCTGAGAAGGTCACCTCACACAAATAAGTAGAACCAAACGGCAAACGTTCAATCAGTGCATGTTTTCCCAGTTCAGGATATTCCTTCTCCACATCACACCAAAACTCAGTCAATGACTTCTCAGCATATGCCATCTTCAGACCACGGTCAGATGATAATTCCATCAGAGGCTCCTGCAGCATTGCTGGAAGGCTGTTGCTGCTCTCACTCAGAATGAATGGGTTCCTCACCCAATCCAGTCTTTCTGACTTATTTTCAATGTCCTGAAAATAATGGCTGAAATCAGTGCAGAGTTTGGACAGGTGTGCTTGCACCAGTTTGACCACTGGACCCCTGGCAACAGCAGTTGTGGCAAGATGGGCATTGAGTAGTGGGAAACAGCTCACGTCTCCCCATACTTGTCAACCCTCCCGATTTTCGCGGGAGACTCCAGATTTCATTGCCCTCTCCCGGTTTCCTCCCGGGGTTATATTTCTCCCGATTTCTGACCAAATCAGATTTACACACGACTGTTTCCACTCGGACTTTAATACAGCTACACCATTGTTTGGTTTCCATGGTAACACGTCTCTTTAGTAGCGCGCGCAACTCAAAGTCTGAGCGGGTGAGGCAGATATTCACAGAAAACAGAACAAGAATCGACAACTACTCTACTCTCTGCTCACTCCTTTCCTGTAAAATACAGATCCAGCCCACACATATGCTCCATCAAGGACGGTGCTACAGGCCGCAAGGCAGTGCACTTACAACTACAATAAGCATGTTATGTTAATCTAACAGCTCCGGCGATCGACTAGCACCCCCCCCCCCCAATTTTGCATTTTGAAATGGTCCCGATTTCTGAGGTCTAAAGGTTGGCAAATATGCCGTCTCCCTCATCACATTTCCTCTCCCATAGTTAGAGCTTTTTTGTGAATCCTTGAACTTTGTCATACAATTTCAGGATATGTGACTGCTTGCCCTGAAGTGATAGGTTGAGCTCGTTGAGTTTGGTAAACACATCAGCAAGATATGCCATGAGCGCCACCCACTTGTCATCCTCAAGCTGCCCAGCAAGAGGATGCAGATGCTCCCTCAAGAACACAAAAACTTCATTGCGAAGTTCATAAAGTCTCATTAGCGTTTTCCCACGAGACAGCCAGCGCACGTCTGTGTGAAGCAATAGCTGATCGTGCTCTGTGCCGTTCTCATGACAAAGAGTTTCGAACAGCCTGTGATTCAATGGCCGAGATTGGATGAAGTTTATCATCTTCACAGCATCATCCATAACAGCACTTAAATCAGGGCTCATCCTCTTGCTAGCTAGTGCTTCACGATGAATAATACAATGCATCCATTTAATGTCGGGATTTACCTTTCTTACGTGCCCAAAAAGTCCCTTTACACGCTCCGTCATCGCAGCTGCTCCATCAGTACAGATGTGGCTGCAGGTTTTCCACTGCAAATGATGTTCTCTGAAGAAGCTGTCAATAACCTGGAACAATTCTTCCCCAGTTGTCTTTCCTGGCAGCGTTTTGCAAAATAAAAGACGCTCGTTTATGTCCGACGCATCTTTGTAACGCACGAAGGACAGGAGCTGCGCTTCTCCACTCACGTCTGTCATTTCATCCAGCTGCAAAGCGAACTGACCGGCTAGTTTTATTTTGTTCACCACTTGTCCAATTATATTAACAGACATATCATTGATCCGACGGGATACGGTGTTATTCGACAGGGGAACTTTCTTGAGTGCTTCGGCTGCTTTCTTGTCTATCATAATTTCGGCCAACGCAGTCGCTGCAGGGAGAATGAGCTCCTCAACAATAGAGTGAGGTTTTTATTTATTTAGCCACAAGCAGAGACACGGCGTAAGATGCCTCGAGTGCTTTCATTGACACATTCGTGGCTTTCATCATTACTGTCTGGCTCGACTTAAAGATTCCGACAGCTTTCGTCTGTAAAATTCTTCACTTTTATCGACACTTCCCGAGTGTTTGGTGCTCTGGTGTCTCTGTAAATGCGCTGGCTTCATCGCACTATTAGCCAGGACTTCACCGCAAAAGAAGCACTGAGGCTGCGGTGGGTCCGCAGAAGTAGAAATTAATCCAAATAATATATATGTTTCACTGTACTGCCTTGGTTTCAGTTTGGCCTCTTTCTTACGTTTCTCTGCGGGCTCCTCCTGGCCTGAATCCAGAGCAAGCGGACGTTTCAGCCATTTATCCATAGCGCAGACCTACCAGTATTTTTCTGGCTGCAGGTAAGCAGCTTTTTTCATTGTGGGATTTTGGCGCGGTTTTGCAACAGACTATTGTCTCCCTAGGGAAACTAATCGCGCACTATCATTTTTGACGGGATTTTTTTTTTTTGTACTTGTCACCTTGGAATTCCACGTACCCCCTGCAGTTCCCTCGCGTACCACTAGGGGTACGCGTACCCCCGGTTGGGAAACACTGCTGTAGGAGACGGGAGGCGAGAGGGGTGGAGGAGGGTTGCGTATTGTCACCTGAAATGACAGCTGACAAGAGGGAAGAGCAGATATAAAGGGATTAGCGGGTGCAACGATAGGCTTGTGAGAATGGAGAGAGGAGTGATTGGTTAGCTGGGGAGTGACGCCCCCGATCACTTAATGAGGGAGGAGAGGGTAAAGAAGTGATGTGTAATATGGATGCAGAGCTTGGTCTTCCTGCTTGAACTTGCGCTAAGCTTCATTTCAATCAGGAGAGACGTTGATGTATGAAATACATATTTATTACTGGGACACGTCATATGAATGAAATAATGATTGCCAGAATTGAGACAGGAGAATGGAATGGTGTTTGGCGATTATGCCCCGGTTTGCAGGATTATCATTCAGAAGGGGAAGAACCGCTCCGAAGAAACCCCCAAAGAAGTGAAGTATGACATACTGAGATGTAATGAGTTTCTTAACTTGTTGGCTGACTGCGGTGATCTATGGATGAAATGAGAGATTAACATGTGGATTAAACAATCGGCCGGAATCACTGCCGGGTTTACTGTACATCATAAGATGCTTGACCCGAGAGCCGACGGCCGGAATCAGTGCCGGGCTTACCTACTACCACTAAACACGGCCGGAATTGCTGCCGGGATACTGTATATCATAAGATGCTGACCCGGAGGTCGACGGCCGGAATCAGTGCCGGGTTTACGTACTACCACTAAACAACGGCCGGAATCGCTGCCGGGCTTACTGTACATCCTAAGATGCTGACCCGAAAGTCGACGGCCGGAATCAGCGCCGGGCTTACGTGAACACTACCACTAAACAAACGGCCGGAATCACTGCCGGGCTTACTGTACATCATAAGATGCTGACCCGGAGGTCGACGGCCGAAATCAGTGCCGGGCTTACGTGAACACTACCACTAAACATTGCCGACACGAAGGTCGATGACCCGCGATGCGAGGTTAAACATTACATAATGAACACTTACCACTAGGATGCATAAATACCAGGTTTAGGGTTAGAGAGATCTTTGGATGGCCAGCACGGCGCTGATGTCCGGGCGAGTGTAGGATGTGAAGGCAGAGGAGGACCGCCGTCCAGTTGTTGTAGGGAAGAGGAAGAAATACCTTGATTGGCGGCAGGGTTGCTGCACCTATCCTGAACGAAGCCCTGAAATGCTATTAAGACACCACCACCAGTTATATGCATGTTTACCATAGGTAAACTGGAGAGATCTTGGATTGCCGGCACGAGCCGATGCCCGGGCGAAGAGGGAGATGTAGACAATGTAATGCAGCTGTTAGCATGAGTACAGTGATGCATGAATATCATAACCTGGCTTATCGCAAGCCATGTGAGCATGAAACCAAATATAAATGAAGTGCAATATGCAGGGTTAGGGTACAGGAGGCATAGAGTGAGGGATCATTGTCCACAAGTTAATTGATCTCAGATGGCGTCGTGGTCGCGGACGGATACAAAATAAATAATAATAATAAGACTAAATGGGTCGCGAAATATACTTTGGCGGCTGTTAATATACCTGGGCGGCCCACCCAAGTAAAGTCTAAGTGTGGGAAACCCTGATGTACGTTTCTAGGAGGCAGACCACAAAGATGCTCTTGTAGCTGCGTGTTTTATATTGTTGCTACCCATTTACCACTTAACTGACTAAAGGGCTCTCAAATCCTGATGGAAAATAATAATAAGAAACATTCAAAAGCAATGTTTTCATCTAGAAGGTAAAAGCAATTCAAGTGCAGTATAATTTTAGGAGAAACCAGAACTTAATGTCGTTTTGAGTCTGGTACAGGCAAAATAGGATAAACAATATATATAAAAAAGCAATTCTAACATATACAAGTTTCTGAATCAATAACCATTGATAAAATAACAGGAACATTTTTAACGGATCTCATTAATGATACGAAATAAACAGAAATAAAATAGTTTATCAAGTTTAAACTGTTCAGTTTTTTTGAGTAAAGCGGTGAGGGAGTTTAATACAGAGTTTTTTTTTTTTTATACCATTAGCTTGTGGCCAATAACCTTAGTCAGATATTACGCTTTATGAATTGCAGGATATGAGACAAATGAAGAATCACACTTGTGGGACTGCTGAACTTGTCATATGGCTAGAAAGAAAACTTCAATAGGATAGCGATATTTCTTTGTTTCTTTTGGAGTACTAAAGAAGAGAGAATTGTCTATCAATAACTTAGCCGTAACAATTCATTATGCTAAAGGGTAATTGCTGCGAGTTTTTATAAGAGACTCTCTACTCCTTATAGAGGAGGGAGATTTATTAATGCAAGTTCAACAACTAAAATCAATTTGCATCTTTTCAGCATTTGGACCTTGCCTACATCATTTTACCAATGATTGGAAACCTTCCCATCACAGC
This sequence comes from Notothenia rossii, assembly GCF_949606895.1. NCBI lineage: Eukaryota > Metazoa > Chordata > Actinopteri > Perciformes > Nototheniidae > Notothenia > Notothenia rossii. Next base: position 27,229,693 of record NC_136912.1, on the reverse strand, counting down.
TTTGATTCACTTTTCAGCATGCAGAACTTTGTTTTGTTCAGCTGCAGTACTAAATTACCCAGGGATGTATTTTCAACACCAGTATAACGAAGTTCTCTGTGATTCTCATTTAGTTAAGTCAATCTTCTGCTTAACTGCTCTAGAGGACTGTGTAGTGAATTACTGAAAAATGATTGGCAGCACAGTGAATGCTGCAGGCTTGATTTTTTGTGTCTGAAATTCCACAATGTTTAGTTTTTATTGAGTCGGATTGATGGCTCCCGTGGAGCTCGATAAGTCCAACATGGCCTTGCTTGAGGGGTGCAGGCAGCAACAGAAGAGGCATCCAACAGACTTTTAATTATGTCAATACCCCTGCCTTTGTACTTTGGCAGGCACTTTCTCTCTTCCTCTTTTTTCAGTTTCTCTTTTCAAACTCTCAAATGCTTGTAAACATGAACATTTCTATTAGGTATTCATACTTTCAGTCCGTTTATGTTGGTCATGAGAAATGTGACACTGATTCAATTAAAACATGACCTTTAAGAGGCCACAGCACTCTGAAAGTTCACAAAATGTGTCAATGTAGACAATGGCATTACATTGTAAACAAAAGTTTATTAAAGAAAATCAATGCATGTTTTTTTTGCCATTACAATTACGAGAACAATACAAATCTGTTAAAAAACACGGTCACCTTGATTTTATAATGAGCCCCCAGCATTCGGGTAAAACTATATATATATATATATATATATATATATATATATATATATATATAAACAAGGTTAAACATTTACTTTTCAATCATACACAACCACATTTCTTATTAATTAAAATATTAGAAGAATCAGAGAGGCAGTTAAAACAGGCGGAGAGAGGGTAAATAAACCGATTTATCATGATTTCATAAACCTAGAGAAGGGGAGCATGAATGCCTCTCACGTATATCCATGTGCTCTGTCCCTGCTCTGTTGGCTCTGCAGCACACCCAATATGCTGTTTACCATATAATGAGCTTGTTGTGGTCAGAACATTTTCTTGGATCAGTGAGGTGGAGATCAGAGGAGAGAGGGTTGTTGTGAGCTGTGGGTTTGGCAAGTACTGTATATAATATAAAGAATGTGTCTGGAATAATGATTGTGCAGTTGAAGATCTTAAGGTATTGTGAAGTGACACTGTTTTAGAAAACAGGACTTTATAGAAATGATTTACTAAGTCAGATTTTTTCATCAATGAAGTCAAGTGAGAAGGCACACATGTAAAATGTAAAAGGTTAATTTTTAAAGGTTCTGGTAGGTGGATTTAGTTTTGATCCAGATGGACCTTCCTACGCGAGCATGTGTGCTTCTGCCTGCTCATATTCTGCTCACAGTTGTTTTCTGATCCGACACCTTTAAGGCTGAGGGTTAGTTAGAAAATAAACTTTTCAGCACAATTCAGCACTCACATGAACCTGATACAATTTTGTTATAAAATAGAGGTGTTTCAATAAAGTTCCTGGGACTTTAAGACAATTGGCGCCCATGGCGTCTTACGACCACGCAGCCTGTGAGACAGACCAAACTACCTCTCGGGTTGAGTGCTAATCCAGGACTTTAGGATTTTCCACTACCAAGCACTACCTGGCTTATGTCGGATCCCAAGCAAAACAGACTCAGCCAGTGAATTGTTTGTTCACATCAATAATGCTTGGTGGACAACCTGATGTTCCCTTTTTCAATGTTAAAGATGTTGGCCATATTATCTGCCCAGAGAATTCATCATTGACTTTGTTTGTTTACATGTTTCTTGTTGAAAATTAAAAACATGAACTTCAGAAATGCACCACTACAGTCCCACCGTTTGTTATGTTCTGTTTTGTAATGCTGGATAAACGTTTCACTTGTAACGCTTTCATCCAGATTCGCCACACAGCAGCTTACAGGCCAACTGTCCCGATAATGTTTGTTGGAGTAACCAAACAAAACAAATCAACCCACAACAATTCAACAAGCAGCTCCATCAGACCCGCAGGATTGAATAAAATGAGAGTACAGAGAGACATTCAACCAGTGTACATTGAATGCATAAGATCCCTTTAGGATTTCACCTGGAGATCCAAAATGATCCAAACTACTTAAATAACATACGCTAAAAAGGCAGCTGGTTAAAAATGTTTCTTCTCTGTACTCCACATAGTAGACCTTTCATCATCAGCACAAATATGATCATACACTTACCTACAACCACTCGGTGAAATGTGAAGCTCTACTACCAAGTTATTGAATGAATATGAAAGAATAATACCAGAATCTAAGAATAAAGATAATTGAATGATTGATTATGAGGAATCCAAAGAAAAAGCTTGTATTTGTGTGAAATTGTTCATGTTGTTACAGAAAATGTATTTCTCATATCAGCTTTTCAACAATTACTGTACCTATTAAGAGATGTATGATCAATCTTTCTTCATTCATACCAGTGGCGAACCGTCAGGGCCTTCAAGGTATTCAGAGAATACACTGGAACACTCAGATAAAACAAACAAAAAATCGATTTAATTATATAAATAAAATGTGGTAACACTTTATATTAAGGTAAACAAATGTACCATCAACTAGTTGTTAATTAACATGCATATTAGCAGTATATTGGCTCTTTATTAGTCATTATAAAACACTTATTAATGCCTTATTCTGCATGACCATATTCTACAAGTAATAGGCCATTAGTTGAGAGTTTTTCCTCAATGACCCTCTAATTAGTGCTTATTTATTGCAAGTAAGGACGTTGTTGTACATGAGTTTGGGTCTTAATATGCTCTGCTCAATATGGGCCTAATAAGGCAGTAGTACCACAAGATTAGTAATTCTCCCATAATTACACTTAACAAATATGATCTATTCTTATGTAACAAAACATGAAACAATAAGTGTTAATTGTGTCTAAATAACTCAAAATTAGGTATTTATATCTATATGTTTTGGGGTATTGACAGTTCAGCTACCAATAGCAAGGTGATATTGACCTGTATGTTTAATATTTGTACATTTATATGTTTGTAAAATGTTTACTGAAGATTATACAGGAAACCGGGTAGGCCTACAGGAAGTAGGAGAAAGTGAACTGAATAGTATAGTAGTAGACATCCATGAGTAGACTGCCACTAATTTTCCCTTTGCAACCTGAAGAGTAAAAGGGTCAAGGCGCGGCGGCAGCGGAGGGTATGTGTTTGTCTACAGAAGGTCCAGTTGTGATAGACACGGTTCGTTACTGGTATACATACAGGGCCACCCCTCCCTACAGGCCAATCACGCAGGCTGCATGGGGCCCCGCCTTGCGCAGGGGGCCCCGCTCAGAGAGCCTCAGCTGCTGTGCGCAGTTCTCCGCTCAGTTCTCCGCGCACCACCCGCGAGAGTGAGAGGTGAAAAGGGGAGCACGTCTGTAACCCGACACCGTTGCAATGAATCGACATCTGACCAATCACAGCTTTGATAAGGCCACTAGTGCAGGTGAAGAGATGTCGGTGAAAAGACAGTTTCAGTCCGAGAGGGAAAAAAACAAAACATGAAGAAACTAGAGCAGGGATCACCAACTACATTTGTCCAAGGGCCAAAATGTATCCAATAGACACTATCGCAGGCCAGCGATTTTTTTTTTTTTGCGAGAGGAGGCCAGCCGAAATTTGCTTCCCTTGGTGAAAAAAAATGGAGGGGTTGACCAATCAGATGAGGCTCACGTCATGCCCCTGCCAACCTGTGATTGGTCAGGGCCATGCCAAGGGAAGCCAGAGGCGGCTGGCTTCCCTTGCCTCACAATCCAATCAAATCGCATCAACTTAGTGTTGCAGTGACGCGACCCAAAAAGCGGAAGTAAGCTGCGCTCGGTTTCCCTCGACAAAATAGCAATGGGATTTCTCCATAGGATTTTGGAAAATAGCTCGAAAAAAGGTCAGTGGAAAACGAACCTGTTAGGTAAATGCACGTTTTGTTCAGTCGGATAATATCCACATGTCTACCCTACTTTTATAATTTTCGAATCATAAATCTAATCGATAGAAGATAGATAGCGTCACTGCATCACTCTCACCGCCGTTAGAAAGTAGCAAGCAACTGAAACAAGTGCAATTATGGAGGGTGGAGATTTTGAGTATTTAATCAAAAATAATTGTACTAAACTTCCGCTGCAGCAGCAACAACAAATACAATCTGATGACAGGCCAATGCCCAAACTGGAGCTGTGTACAGCGAAGAACAAAGGAGCGAACCGGACGTAAAACGTTAAAGGTCTCCTGATTTAGTTTGTGAATGAATGCTTATTAGAGTTTCTGCTGGAGAGTGCGTGCGGACCTGTCGGTCAGATAACAGGCGTGTGTAAGTCCTGCATCTGTATGATACAAATGTGTGTAAAATGATACCGGGCGCTGTAATCACTCATCTGGTTACGTTATTACATTGACCACCACACCCCCCCCCCCCAACAACCCCAAAAGAAAGGACGTATTATTGGCTTCCCCTTATTTTTTCCCCACGCCACGCTACTGAGCCTACTTAATTTTTGTATTCTGATTACGTAACTCCGTTACCTATATTCCGTTACAACCCAACCCTGCTTCTAGGCTACTGTCCCGCAGCTCCTGCCTCACTGTTGGACTCTGTCGCAGCGGGGCTGCTGCTGTGGAGCGCACAAAGCAGACTGTTCACAACGAAGGATCACTTCTTCTTCAAGGCAGGGGAGGTTTCGCAGTAGGCAGTCTACTGTCCCGCAGCTGCTGCCTCTCTGTTGGACTCTGGTACTGCACCTTACTCACGAGACGTTGTAAAAAAATAAATGGGCGGGGGGGCGAACGCAGTAACCACTCCGCCAACGCCAAAGTCACCCAAGTCGCGCGGGCCGGATGAGAATGTCTGGCGGGCCGGATGTGGCCCGCGGGCCTCCAGTTGGTGGTCACTGAACTAGAGCATCACTCGAAGGTGGGTTATTGTATGAGTCAAATGTACAACTTGCGAATGTTGTATAAGTCAAATTGCCAATTAATTAATTGCCATATTAAAACATCAGCTGCAATTCACGACATGAAGAAGGCAGTCTCTGCATAGTATAGGCTAATGGAGAAGCAGTTATTTCTTGCATTCTTTATCATTCATTCAAGTATGTTATGCCTTTTATCTGCTAATGTACAGGAGGAAGAGTGATAAACTGTCTGTCTAGTTGGCTTACATAACAATTCAAGTTTACAGCCTAAAAAACATGGAGCACTTTTTCCCCTTTTATTCATTTTTATGTCAATTTGCACATTTCATGGTGATGCTCAGCCTCTCCCCTTAACTCCTAACAGTCATCATCATGTCAACCACAACACAGAGAAATACTGATAGAAATGTGTGTTTAGTTGTTGACACATTGCTGACAGAGGGAACTACATTTGAATACAGATTTAAGAAATATCAGTTTTTGAGCATGTCATAAGCATGTTCTGTCTTGACTATATTAAAACTATATTATAATAAAATAATATAGTATTTATATTATTGAATTGATTATGATTATTATTATTAGCAGAAGTAGTTTATTTGCATTAATTATATTTTAATCTTTTTGAGGCTAGTATTTGGCAGGAAAGGCAGACGTATTCACCTGTAAATGCATACTGAACGACATACATGTACCATTTACCTCACTGTATAAAAAAGTAACTGTATTGATAATGATAATAAACAGGAATTTTATTTGCAAAGTAGCCTGTTTTCAAAACATTTTTTTTCACTCCTGTCGGTTGGGGGGCCCTCATCTCACAATGTCGCTTGGGGCCCCAAGTTGGCCATGGGCGGCCCTGTATACATATCACATTATGCTGTTGTGGAGCACAGAAAGCTATGAAAATAAATGTTTTATGCATACTTTTCTGAAATACCACATACATAACCACATCCCAGATATTCCAGGAGAGAGCTTTGTGTGTAAGCCAACTGTGTTTTCATTTAGAAGGCGTTGAGTAATTTCATGTTTAGTTGTTGAGGTGCATCTCTCACATAATAAAATACGTTAAAACAAAGAATTTATCTCTTTATCCTCCTTAGGATAAGAGGTGGGCTGCTTGGCTTTCTGCCAGAGCCCTGTTCAGACAACATCTCTGACATCACACATATGGATATAAAAAAACATATTCCGCATGTGGGATGAGTATACAAAGGATGTACTGTACAGAATGTAAATGGAGATCTGGGTGGAGATAATTTAGGAGAAAGTGTTGTTTACCCAATCGTAAATACTGTATCATGGGGCTTTTACAAATGATAATGCACTGGTTTCTCCTGTTTGCATATTGATAAAAGATAATGATGCATCATTTCATCCCTTTCATGCCGAAATGTATAAATCCTAAGGCAATTAGCTGGAACTTTAAATAACATCGAAATAAAGTGTGAAATATTGTATTGCTTTGTTGAAAATGTGTTGGATGCTATGTTTCATTGGCCTCTGATATCTCTCTTACTTATCAGTGATGTTGAGTACACTTTAACCCTTCTTTGTTTTTAGATCATGACATTTTAATTCACCTGTGGTCAACCTGAGGGAGAACATTGACGGAATTATAACGTGTAAAAGAAAAATTGGTAAAGCGCTGAAACATTCGTTCTCACCGGCACTGAATAAACTCCTCATTTGAAGTAATGAGTTGTGTGGTAGTACTGTGGGACGCATGTTGTCTCCAGTATCGGCATTCATTTTCAGCAGCTGACACTTTGATTCCCTCATCAGTATTAAAATGTCCTTTTCAAATTAATATGACTTTTTTAACTTTTTCCAATGTTTTTAAAAAGAAAGCATTTGCAAATCAGAACAAATTTATTTTTTCTTCAAATCACTTCTTTCTGATAGATAGATAGAATATGAGGGATGAAATACAGAGCACACAGCACACACAGTGACATTTGTTCTCTGCTTTTAACCCATCCTAGTACCAGGAGTCTAGTACTAGGAGCAGTGGGCAGCTATTGCACAGCGTCCGGGGAGCAATGATATCAATAGTGTAAGTGTTATTGGCCTGTGGTAAGTGGATCAATAGAGCAAAACACATTACAAAGCAGGATGCCATAGTGATTTACGATCATTGCTGAGGATTGATGACTTTTTTCATGGTTACAGCTGTGAATCTCACATCTGTCACCATATCTCAGGGTCCTCTGCACTGACATAACTTTAATATGTTCCTAAACCCACCATATAGGCAGCCAGGAGTTTTTTTAATATACTTTCGGCATATGAAATGTTCTGTTATTTTCTATTTTAACCTAAAGAGATGTATGCCCCATCTGCAGTTCTTGTCACATCTACTGTATAAATCGTGTTGCAGCCCATTGTTTTGAATTTATATCCTTCAACTTTACAGTTTTGGTTCAGTCTAACCACTCTTGTTGCCGCAGTCAAAAAACCTCTAAACACCCACTGTGCACTACCTGCACCGGACCAAAAGGCATGCAGTCACACAGTTGGAAAATAGCTGGTAAATATAGAGGAATTTCTGAAGAAATGTGCAGCTAGAGAGCCAGATATTTCCTTCAGGCCAAACAGAACAATAGGAAAGTGAATATGGTTGCACACAGACAGTTGAATGCAAATAGATGATAATGTTCCTCTATATCTGCTGCATGTGCAAATAGGGTTTTCTTTTAACCCCACTTTAAATATATTTGCCATGCTCATTTTATAGTTGAGCTTCAAATGTGCTATAAAACTGTTAGCAAGTTTTGGTTGCAAAAACACAACCAAAAGAATAAAAAATCAAGGCAAGGCAAGTTTATTTATATAGCACCTTTCAACACAAGATAGCTCTGCTCTGAAGCACATCCTGCTATCCTCAATTTGACTCTAAATGAGACAATTACTTACATAATAAAAACACATTTATTGTAGGAGACTTGAAACCAGCAAGACCATAAACTCGTCAGTAAAATGTGTACTGAGGTAATAAATCAAGTGAGATTAAGGGTCATTTTGTCATTTTCTATTCTTAGCTGTCAATCACATGTTGTTGTACTGCATGTACAGAGTGTAATATCCTCTTCAGGATTCACGTTGTTGCTCACATGGGACTTAACACCTTATAATCATGCAAGGCCATAATGCCAGCTCAGGAAGCCTCATGACTCCTATAGAGATGAAGTAATTCATATGCATTCACAGAGGGTCCTTTAAAGAGGTCAAGGGTTAAGTGACTGATGGGTTATATTAGTCAGATTTCATGACTCCCACAGTTACATGTCACAGATCCAATGATGCATATATGAGTTCATGCCAAACTCATCTCTAACGTTGTTAACCTTTGAAAGCAGAGGCTAAGCTGTGCTCCAAGATGAAAACTCATAGCCCTGAGCTGATCTGTCCCGCACACTTTATACTGAAACTGCCAGACACTGCAGACAAACCCATTCCCCAAATTGCCTCCTCTATCTGCTGTGCTGCCTTCTTTTTAAATGTGGCTCATGCCAGACGGCAGTCTATCTTTCTCCATCTCTTACACAGTAGGAAAACTGAATTATCAGAATTAAAGAATCGCGTCAGCACTCAGATGAATCAAAGTTAGACTCAAAGTGTATGCACAAAGAGGTAACCAGGGACTTTAACTGCGCAATGCTGCCTGAAGGAGTATTTCCATTCCTCGCTCACTACAGGTATGGGATAAGGTTTCCATGACAATGATGCACTTTTGAGGTAGAAAATAAGAAGGAGCTTTATTCAGATACTCATCAAAATTAGTTTTGTTGCTGCGTGCGAAGGGAGAGCAACTATTAATTTAAAATCATGATGACATGTAGCCTCAAAGGATTTTATGCTTTCCATTAGTTATCCTGAACAACTGATCCTGTAATAAACTCATACACGATGCCTTGCTTTATTTAACAATTGGAAATCAAATTGTTTAAAGCTCCTAGTTAGGAATCGGAAGAAAATGTAGACCTTTACTCTACAGTTCCCCTGAGCTCCCCAGTGTGCTTTAACATCTTTTAGCTCAATCTTTAAAGTTTACCTGCCCCGAAATCTAATGCTTTGGCTCATTTTCCTGTTTTCCGTCGCCATTTACTCTATTTGAAAAAAGCATAATATTTAAATGTTCTATTTACAGCTTTTCCTGCTACACCAAACCCCCCAATAAAATCACCTAATACTTTTTAACAAATTGGATTTACCGAGTTCACAACGTTTCCTTAGCAAAAGAGGAACTATGTGTTGTTATTTTTTTTGCAGGGATTCTAAACAATGATGCACTTTGTTATCCATTGCAAGCTACTGTAATGTGATCTTTTGGGAGAGGAAATTCTGCTGGAGTACTAAGAAAATGAGAAACAGAAAGAACGGGTAGCCGTTTTTTCAGGAAAACCATCTACCAGTATTATGGGGTAAGCGAGAAACTAAACATAATTAGTGAGAGAAACGGTGCGAAAGAGAGAAAGACGATAAGGATAAAGAGCGAGAGAAAAGCATCTTCAGTTTGCCATCAGGTGTAATTTCTGTAGGCTATGCTGCCAACATTTTCAAAAGATTAAGAATACAACAGGGAAGATAAATAGCTTGAACCTGTGTGTGTGTGTGTGTGTGTGTGTGTGTGTGTGTGTGTGTGTGTGTGTGTGTGTGTGTGTGTGTGTGTGTGTGTGTGTGTGTGTGTGTGTGTGTGTGTGTGTGTGTGTGTGAGATTGGATGATGGGAGACCAAGAAGAAAGATAAATGCGGGGAGATAGGAGAAGAGAGGGAGATACTCTGTTCATAGGTTGGGAAAAAGATGGAAAACACAAAAGGAAAAAGACACACAAAGAATCAGACTGAGCAGGAAGAAAAATGGAAGCAAAGTCTGGAGGCTAATAGTCGCCACATTAGCTGATCATCATCCACCTCGGCTGACCACACAAGTCCCTCCACGGGAGCGGTCATTAAACCCTCCCTACAGGTGTCTGGGTGAGTGATTTAAACCAGAATAAACAGAACAAGATTAATGGTGCGAAATAGCACACAAGGATTACAGAGCGGGTGGCACAACAGTGAACGTGTCAATGTAAAGGTTATTAATGTTTGGGAAGGTGCAGATAAGGTTTCTGTTGCTCTGCTGCCCATTGTTTTTCCTGTCAAATGTGCACTGGATGAAGCATGTAGATGTGTTTGTATGTGTAACCATGTGATTTATTAGGAATACAACCAACAGGATGAAGCCCGGTAAACAACAGGTAAATGATTTACATGCAGCCATTGTGGGGGAAACCTCGGAAGCAATCGGCAACAGGACTCAGAGAGACAAGAAGAGAGCTGGAGCTTAGATGGCAAACACTGACGGTTTATTTGGAGCTACGGCCGGAGAATTCACAAGACATGTCATGAGCCACGAGTTGACCACAAGTAGAGATGCCAAATCAATTCAGAGGGTTCTCCTCTCTGGTAGGAGGTTTTAATTAGTTTGCTGAGGGTAATCAACATTCTTCAATAGATAGTCTAAACAGCTGAGGAAACTGAAATCAACTTTAGTTGTCGGTTATGGCTCGGGCTCATCTACACCCCGAGAAGGATGTGTTCCAGATGTCCAAGGCAGGGCATCTGCGTCAGAGGGCGAAGGAGGACATGCAGCGCAAATTATTCCCTGACAGCCATGACTTTTTTTCGTTTATAAAAGCAGGAAACCCAAAGAAAGAAATCAGTTGATATGGGGAAATTAATCAAAACCCTTCATCATTGGTTCCTTCCACAAACTTTAAGTTTTACAGCAGTGGTCCAGCTCATGCCGATGTGTCCAAATCAATAGCAATTTTGGGATGTCGGTGTCTAGCCTGCAGCTCATTATATGGGCCAGCGTTATTTACTAGCTTTGGGCTGCCTCCTCCTCCATCCCTCCTTCTCGCCTCTTCCACTTGTTCTAGGATAGTATTTCATACAAATACTCCACTAAAACCTGCTCCCACTCGGTGTCACCAGGAGACAGTACCTCTAGAAACCAGAGCCAACCAGCCAGCAATACCAAATTAGACATGATACTGTCCAAATCATACAGCCACTTTTGTCCACTAACTAATATGTCAGTTACCAAAACATAAGGGATAGGAATCTCAAATATTTGCACTATTCATATAAACCAGTAGAGTAGCATAGTTGAAAGGGACACAATAAATTGGTTGTAGTAAAAGACATATGGCCACAAAACCAGCAGTGGCCCAAGCAAATATGAAAAAGCGGATCAACCAATCTCTTTTTTTTTTAATTGAGTCCAAGGTAGAGGAGTGCAGTCAGCATGCAGTTTAGTGAGACCTCATACAGCAGCAGGATCAGACTCCTGACTCAAAAAGCTTTTCAATCAGTTATAAAATACATCATCTAAATTAACATCATGAAATTAAAAACATCTGCTTGTTTTTCTTTTTGCCACTGCTTTTAATTGAACTATTCATATCTTAAACTGCACTGTAACTTTTATTCATCTATTTTTTCTTTTAATGTTTATTTTATTATCTTTTCTTTTTAATGACTGATTTTAAATGCCATTTTCTTAATGTCTTTCATTTCTTTAAAGCACTTTGAATTGCCTTGTGTTGAAAGGTGCATATAAATAAACTTGCCTTGCCTTGTTTGGAAAGGTACAGCATTGTGATACTTCTCTATGCTCCAAAATGATAATCATCTTTTTCTGGGTCCAGTCATTGTTTCCCCTGCAAATATGTTTTGATCATATTTCAGTAACTCAAAATTAAGAAGTTGAGAATGTAACTATCAACCTACTTAATTACAGCAAAGAACAGACTCGTTTTCAGGCTAGTTTAAATATGGTGTTCTTATCAAACACAATTAACTGCTGTAGTGCAACAACAATAGAATAAAACAAGTTTAAACTAGCTTCACTTCGACCAGCTACAAATTATACATCAACAATCCAATAATGTAACACAGGGGTCATTCTGCAATGAGTACTTTTATCAATTTTTGTGTGCATTGTGCTTATAATACTGTTTGTCTTATTACTTTGGTAATTGCATGCATTTACTGCGATTTATTTTTTGGGTACTTTCACTTTCATATGACTTAATTCTGTTTTCACTTAGATGCCAAGCGTCAGACACATTTCAAGAACCATGGAGATCCATTATCATCGAACATCCCCGTTTTCAAAATAAATAATCATTCAACTATACTTTGAAATCAGTTTTATTTAATGATGTGAAATAAATAATTATAATAATAATAATTATAAATTGTAAGTAGGGACCTATTACAGATGATTGTGGATAGCTGCTTTATAGCTAGATATCATTTTTGCATTTTTTAAATCAAAGATATTATCAGATATTAGATAAATCCTTAATGCCCATCAGTAGTAGGAGTACAAGCTTTTGTTTTAGCTCAGCAGCTCATTGCCTTAGCTTAGCGGCTCCGCATGATGGGTGCTGAACATCCAAACCTGAGGAGGGGTCGGCCTCCTTTGTGTTTACCTACAGCTGTTGAGATAGGGAACACCGGCGGCTCTGCAAAGAGTGGCGGGATTAGTGTGCGTCTGCTAAATGAGGCAGAACGGGGCTAATTCTATTTGAGCTTAAACACTTGAATCAACTTTACGGCCCAATTAGCTTCCTGAAATGAAGGGAAAAGGAGAGAAGGGGTGTGTCCCCAATGTCCCCTCTTGGTGGCACAATGTCACCAAGAGGGGTATAGATTCTAGAAGATGATCTCTCTGTTGCTGCACTAGTTTTAATTCAGCACCTTCGTTTTTGGCAATATTTGAGAATTACCTTCTCATTATTATGAAAGACGCATGCTCAAGAAATATATATATATTTTTAACAAATATTATATTTTTTAACAGAGAAATATTAAAGTGCTACTAACCATGTTTTGATGAGAGTCAACCTTCTCTGCACTTTGATGGTTGTGCTTGAAGCGTTAAAAAATACATTTGAATAACTCTTCTTGTTGGTTAATGATCTGATTAGAATCCTCCACTAAACATGATGTTAACAGTTTTAAGCAGAAACTATTTTCTTTCCACCATATCATTGCAGAGAAGGAAGCACACATTATTTATTCAAAAAGCGACTTACATACATCCAGTAGGGGAGACCGGGGCTGGTTGTCTCACGGGTTGGTTGTCACATTGCTTATTCCAGGCACACTAGGTGGCGCTGTGGTAAAATTTTGATATCAAACTGTTAACCTTTGATAGCTTAATCATTTGTACTAGGAATTTTGCTGAGCAGACACACAACATTGAGGTGAGGAGACAATTTTTAATTTTCATGGGTCAGAGTAAATTTTCATGTTTTTGTATTGAGATTTTGTAGGATATTAGTCATTCAAAAACAAAACACTCATTAAAAAGCCAAAGGTAGTAGCTTTATTTTGAGTCATATTTTAGCTATCAAGTTAAAGCCATGTGGCAGCTAGGTTAGCATCTTTGTCAAGAGGTCAGTTGGGGATGGTTGTCACATAGTTCGTGGGGTTCGCTCAAGTACTAGAATTAGGTTTTTTTTTCAACTTAGGATGTGCAGACAGTGATATCTTGTGTCTTTGTTGGTAGAATGGTCAGGAACTTCAAGAGAAAGACAGAGAGGGGCAGAACACCAGCAGACATTATGCTTTTGGCTGTGAGGCAGGTGAAGCTAGAAGGCAAAAGCATACGTAGGACAGCTAAATAATTCAATATTAACTACAGGACATTGACCCGTTACTGCCAGAAAATGTCAGATGAAGACATCCAGGGTGGCGCTACCACTCCCTCAGTGCCAGTTGGATATAGAAAAAATCGCCAGATTTTCAACAGTCACCAAGAACAGCAGCTGAGAGATTACATATTAAAGGCCTCTGAGATCTATTATGGTCTCTCTCCCAAAGAAGTGCGCTGTCTGGCTTACCAGTTTTCTGTGTCACAGCAAATTAAGATTCCACAGTCCTGGAGTGACACTAGTCAAGCCAGTGCTGACTGGTTCAGTGGCTTTCTCAAGCGCCATCCTTCTCTCTCCATCCGATCACCTGAGGCCACAAGCTTGGCACGAGCCTCAAGCTTCAATAGGGAGAATGTTGCCAAGTTCTTTGACAACTTGGAGAGGGTCATGCAGATGTACAAATTTGGGCCTAATGATATTTGGAACATGGACGAGACCGGTGTCACCACTGTACATAAGCCAAATAAAGTTGTGGCTCGGAAGGGCCACAAACAAGTGGGCAGCCTCACATCCGCCGAAAGGGGAACACTTGTCACAATCGCTGCAGCTGTTTCTGCCACTGGGAACAGCATCCCCCCTTTCTTTGTTTTCCCAAGAGTCAATTACCGAGATCACTTCCTTAAAAATGGGCCTGTTGGAAGTAGAGGTGTAGCAAACGTGTCTGGATGGATGAAGGAGGAGCATTTTGTGGATTTTCTGAAGCATTTTGTCAGCCACACGAAATGTTCAAAAGAGAAGCCCTCTCTGCTGCTTTTGGACAACCACGGATCACATCTCTCTGTGGATGGCCTTGACTATGCCAAAGAAAATGGTGTGGTCATCTTGTCCTTTCATCCACACTGCTCACACAAGCTTCAGCCACTTGACAGGTCAGTGTATGGACCTTTTAAGAAGCATGTCAGCTCTGCCTGTCACGCCTGGATGATGCAAAACCCAGGGAAGACCATGTCAATTTATGACATTCCAGGCATTGTCGCCATTGCCTACCCACTGGCTGCAACCCCTACCAACATCCAGTCAGGCTTCAGGGTTTCGGGCATTTACCCATTTAACAGGGATGTGTTTGAGGACTATGAGTTTGCCCCATCTTTCGTTACAGATCGGCCCCTAGCCCCTCCCACCACTGTGCAACAGCAGGACCTGTCCCCTCCCACCACCAGTCAACAGCAGCCACTGGCCCCTCCCACCACCAGTCAACAGCAGCCACTGGCCCCTCCCACCACCAGTCAACAGCAGCCACTGGCCCCTCCCACCACCAGTCAACAGCAGCCACTGTCCCCTCCCACCACCAGTCAACAGCAGCCACTGTCCCCTCCCACCACCAGTCAACAGCAGCCACTGGCCCCTCCCACCACCAGTCAACAGCAGCCACTGGCCCCTCCCACCACCAGTCAACAGCAGCCACTGGCCCCTCCCACCACCAGTCAACAGCAGCCACTGTCCCCTCCCACCACCAGTCAACAGCAGCCACTGTCCCCTCCCACCACCAGTCAACAGCAGCCACTGTCCCCTCCCACCACCAGTCAACAGCAGCCACTGGCCCCTCCCACCACCAGTCAACAGCAGCCACTGGCCCCTCCCACCACCAGTCAACAGCAGCCACTGGCCCCTCCCACCACCAGTCAACAGCAGCCACTGTCCCCTCCCACCACTAGTCAACAGCAGCCACTGTCCCCTCCCACCACCGGTCAACAGCAGCCACTGTCCCCTCTCACCACCAGTCAACAGCAGCCACTGTCCCCTCCCACCGCTACCTGTTCAACTATTTGGTCAAGCCCAGAAGATATCCGTCCATTTCCAAAGGCGGGCCAAAGGAAACTGGTCCAGCATAGGAGAAAAATACTCCTGTGAAAGCCCAAATTGAAAATGAGAAAAGGTCTGCTGCTGCTAGGAAGAAAATTGTTGTGACCAAAGATGCTCCTCAGCTGTCAAAAAGAAAAGCCCCTCTTAAAAAGAAGGCAGCCAAGAAGCTAAAGCTAGAAGAGGAGTCTGAGGAGGAGGAATGCTTCTGCCTGGTCTGCATTGAGCCATACAGCAATAGCAAGTCCAGGGAAGTATGGCTCAGATGTGTTCGCTGCCAAATGTGGGCCCACAAAGGTTGTACCCCTGGCAATCCATCGGCATACATCTGTCACAACTGTGATTCTTGTGACTCTGAATGAAGCACAGCCTGTCCTGCGCAGGGTTTCCTACTTTAGTTCAGTAGATTGTTGAGAATATTGTCTTGTAAACCTTTTAAGACTGTTGGTCTGCTTGTTTTTGTTTACTGTTATAACTTACATAATGAATAGCAAGTCCAGGGAAGTGTGGCTCAGATGTGTTCGCTGCCAAATGTGGGCCCACAAAGACTGTACCCCTGGATATCCAGGGGCATACATTTGTCACAACTGTGATTCTTGTGACTGAATGAAGCACAGCCTGCTAGTTTAGTTCAGTAGGTTGTTGAGAATATTGTATTGTAAACCTTTTAAGACTGTTGGTCTGTTTGTTTTTGTTTGCTGTTAGGCAACTTACATGCTAATAAAGAGGTTTTAGCACTGAAAATGATTTAATTTTATTTCTCAACACAGTAGACAATTCAAGTAACTGATCACCTCCTTTAATCCCATTGTTTAAACATAAGGGGCATTGATGACAACTATCATAGGGGTGGTATTCATATTAAAACTTATTTGCAGTTTCTAGCTTAAAAAACGAAAAAGTTACACATTTTTTAACATCCCTTTTTATCACTGAAATCCCGTTGAAACTCTATAGGGACAACCAACCCCATACCCTGTGACAACCAACCCCGTGATGGGGTTGATTGTCACATTGTGTCAGAGTGTCTTTGAGGGTTAATTGCTCCCTGTTACAATACATTCTAAAAGTAAAAATGATACACATTTAAAGCCAAGACCCCAATCTTTCATTTCATGTAGGAGTTACTGCTGAAAGAGTTTTTGAAGATGAGCAATTCATGCATGAGTAAAAATTGTGACAACCAACCCCGGTCTCTCCTACTGTGGACAACCCCCACAGGAGCAATTTAAGGTGAAGTGTCTTGCCCAGGGACACAACGACATGCTGACTGCAGTGGGACACATCCACTCATGCATTATTCTCACACACACACACACACACACACACACACACACACACACCAATGACAATCTGCTTGGGCTACACAGCAGCTTAATATATAGCACAATGTTTACGACATAAACTAAAAGGTGAGAGAAACCGTGTATTATATATTTTTATTTTGGCAAAACAGATTTAAAATAGATTGAAACATTTGTTTAGACACCTGTTTAGGACTATTATGGTAATAATTTCACCAGACCCAGCAATGAGGAATATGTTCAATAATCGTCCATAAAGAGCAGAAGGTTTAAGACTCAGTCTATGAACCATAAACCTTTGGTTTAAGCTCTTCCCCTCACTCATTTCCTGTCTGCACCCTACTGCGTGTAACAAAAGAATAAACAAGCCCCCAAACACTTATTTCTGGACAGAAGAGAAACTGCATCTGAAAAGTTGGGGTACAATTACTTCACTGCCACCTCTGCTGCAATTGTGAGCAGAAACGTTTTTCAGAAACTACTTTGTGAATGCATCAAGGAGTGTTTGATATCGGAAAATGTTTACATGTCTAAAAAAAAGTGTTGTATTGATTAGCTATGACGTAAATCAAAAGTAGAAAACATCATCAAAGAAACATTGTCAATGTTGTTACATTGCGGACTTGTTTTTCAATTCGGATAGGAACATTTGCATACAGTAGAAATTATAAAATTGAGCAATCAGAAAGAGCATTTGCATGACAATGTAGTCTGTCGTACAAAATATAAACCATTTAAAATTATTTTTTAAGAGGAAACAATTTGTTCTCAATGAGGTTTTCCACATGAAGCCTCATTGTCGATATTTGTGAACTAAAAGGCTCAATGTAATTGCAGTTAGAAGCACAATAGACAATTACAAAAGGTCTGCAGGTCAAAGCCACAGAGCCCATATAATGGACAACATTTTGTGTCACTTAAATATAATGTTAATTGTGCCATTTTTCTGTTCGCTGTTAGAACCACAAAACATATTTTTGAGCATCCGAGGAAGAAAACGGCAATAAATTGTATTTACCGTTATTCTCCCACACAGTGTCCCAGCTTCGGTTGTTCCACCTCAACATTTATGTTTGGGAATGGAGCCGGGCAGGTCAGCGAGGAAAAATAGTTTTCTGCAAAAGTGGTTTACCACATGAATGATAATTGAGTTGCCATGGTTGCTTGGTTACCCTCACTTGAAATAAGAGGTTGTGGAGGGACAGGATAGGGAGTTTTTAATTCTATTCAACTGGCGGCCCGCGGGCCAGATGCGGCCCAGAACCAACTCCTGAGTGGCCCAGCCTCCCGTAGCCAAATTCCTACACTAGTACAGACCATGAAAGCAACACTCCACGTTGCATAGAAACCACCAAACCACAACGCAGCACGTTTTTTGAAAGTGCATCTAGTGGTGCTAGTAACGGTGGTCCTATCATAGCAACTCTAAAACATGTTTCTCTCAACTCTGAAGCGTAAACAGAGACAAAACGTTCATTGATCTTGTGGAGCAGATCCAAGTCAAGCTGGGCCTTTTCGCGACCGACTTGAGCACGGGTCGGATGCTGCATTTTCCGACGCTCCCCAAACACATCACATCTCCGGCACAAATCACGGATGTGATGACAGATTTCATTACGAGGTTGAAAGAGAACTTTGCCGGTCGATTGAATGGACTTGCTCTGCCCACAGAGGTGATGATGGGCTTTGCCAGGGACCCCTTCACTGTTGCAATAGAGGGGGACGTATCAACCAGACCAAAGGAAGTGGTCCCCTGCATCGACAAGGGGAAATATACACTGGAACTTATTGACATGCAGCGCACTAACGGGCCAGCAAAGTTTTGGAGTGATGTCAAAAAACAGCAGTTCCCTAACGTTCAGAAAGTAGCGATCTGTGTGCTCAGTATGTTTGGATCAACATACACATGTGAATCAAGCTTTTCACACATGAACTCAATCAAAAGTAGCACTCGCTGCTCCCTGACTGACAGCACTCTTCACCAATGTCTTAGGATTGCATTGACATCCTATGAGCCAAAAATCACTGCTCTTGTTCAAAACAAAAAATGTCCCTTCTTCCATTGGTAAAAAGTCAGCGATGAAAAATCACAAATGAGGTGATAGTAAGCACCTAGTTTACTATAGTAGACGTGTAGTGTAGTATTCATTCATATAGTTACCCGTATCCCTTGTTATGGGTTTGTGCACTGAAGGGTTTGACAGTTCTTTCTGTAGTCATTTAAATGCACTTGTAATGTGTCTGGGACAAATGTGACCAAAACGTATGATTTTTTTATTATTACTTGAAAAGTGAAAAAATAGTATTGCTACAGTACTACCTCTTTGTGTTGCATTGGAGCTCTTTAGCTGTTTTTTTTGTATGTGAGGACATTCATTAAGACTGCTATTATTGTATTCAGTAAATGCACTTTGTGATGTGCCTGGTTCAAAAAACATAACCTGAATATTTGACTTCTAAAGCAAACAAATGTAATGCTACAACTGTGCACTTTTTTTCAGATTCTGTTAAATGAATGCTAATTTGTTGTGTTTTTATGCACTTTTTGACCTACCTTTGTTAGATGAACAATGAATAAAAATTGCATGTTTTTCATCGTAGTAATATGTGTTGGTTTAAAATGTGTCACTACCCGCTTTTTACAGGCCGCTGAATGTCTGGCCCAGCTGAATTTTGTAGTTATAAAATCTGGCCCAACTGAATGTGTAGTTGAATAGCCCTGCTCAAGAGGTTTGTCTGCTCTGCGGCCAAACGTGGTGCTTTGCATACGAACAGCCTCGCTTGGACTGAGTTCTCCTTCTATTCAAAAAAAGATATCAAATCAAAATACCCCGCTCCCTGTAGGCTGATATTTCAATATTTAAAAATCCCAGTTTACATTTACAGCTAGGAAAGTAGTGGCTGCAAGGAACACACACATCAATGACAGATGTTGCACTCCTTTGACAAATCAAACACACACAAGCAAAGTTTCAACCAGGCAGAAGGTGTTGAACTTTATTTCATGTAGGATGATGTAACAGCCTGAAGACTAAGTAAACTCTGAATGAACGTCATCATTTAACTATTCAGAGGTATTTATATTCCTCAACCTTCAAAGAACCATGAGTTTGTCTGCTTTTTCTCAATAATTGCAAAGTTCAATAACAACCAGATAGAGAGCAAAACATAAAATGCCAAGCACTGAAGAGAGAACAATGATTTTTGCTAGATATCTATCATGCTTTAGATTGTATTAATTAGTTAAAGAAAATACATTCAATATGGCCAGATTTTATTATTTACTGATCAGAAAGTCCCCAGTCAAAATATGACAGTGGATTGTCAATCATCATCACATTGTGAGGACTGGAGGTAGAGGAGTGCTGAGATGCAAAATAAAATGGCACAGAATAACAACACAGGCAAATGTATTGGTGCGACAGGTGTAGATTGAGAGATCTAGGGGTTTGAAAGTTCATTGGATGCACAAACTCTTCAGAACAATTAATTAATTTATATATAATTAATATTAATGTTACTAGTACAACTCTGGGAACATATCTCAAACTGTTTTGTCTATAGTCTCGAAAATATTAGAAATGCAGCACAGGAATGTTTGCTTTTCTTTAATTTGCCAAAAAATACTTGATAATGCTGCATTATGTCCTTGCAAAAACTCAAAACCAAGTTATGATTCCTGGGCAACTCTGCATTTTGTTGGCCTGAGCCTGAGTCAATGCAATAGTCTCAACACATGAAGACCAAATGATTATAGGTCTTCTGAACAGCCTGCAATCACAGGTTTTAGAAGACATTTTCAAATGGGGATGAGGCCACACTTTTGTTACACTTCTCCTTCATAATTTCATCTTTTGAAATCAGAAACAAAACGTTTTGGAAAATGTGATTGTTGAAAATGCAATTATTGCATTCTGCTTCCCTTGAGAGTCTACAGTCTTGATGTGCTGTTGGAAATGTTTCGTTTCTATGGTTCTTTCTTTTCTTTTTAATCAGCATAATAAAAATATTTGATTATCAATAGTAAGATTGTGTTGTGTCTCGTCAAATTTGTTAGGTATGTTTATGTATTATGTCTGTAATTTCATGTTTAGTCAGGTATTTATGTTTAGTCAGGTTTTCATGTTATTTCACGTCATTTCATGTCTGTCTATTTATGTAATTCATCTCTAGTCAAGTCCCTGTGTTTCATGTCATGTCTCGTTTTCCATTTCCTGTTTTATTTTGTACTTACCTCTTGTCTCTCATTTCAGCCCCTGTAACTTCCTCCCTTTGTGTGTTTTCCCGCCATCGTCAGCGTCCGCCCCGCCGCTGATTGTTTCCACCTGTTCCCACTCACCTCATTTATAAATAGTCCTGTTTCCCCCTCTCCCGTATCAGTTCCTCTTATTCGTTTCCAAGTATAGTCGTGCCAGGCTTCAGCACAGAGAGGATCGATTCAAGTCAAGTCAAGTTGTGATATCTTGCCATTCTTGTAAACGTAACATTAACCACTGAGGGTAAGAGTTAATCTTAAATTATCTTTTTGTTACATTTTGTTTTTCTTCCTTGTGAGCGTTTTTTGTTAAACCAGTTACCTACTCTGTTAAGAGGTATTTTTGTTCATCGATATTAAAGATATTTTTTGTTACATTCAAGACTGTGGGTGTTTCTCAATGTCGAGGACGCTTGCTTGGTAGCACATGTCTTCCGAGTCACTTGCTTCAGAAGCGAGGCAAGAATCCTTCCTAGCCTTGGAAAACGAAGAATTGTGGAACAGGCTTACAGGTTTGCGTCATATGCGAGGCCTTGCCTAAAATGGAGCCCGATTTCCGCCAAAGATTTGGAAATTGGTGAGTGCGCAAAGCATTGTGGGGACTTTAAGAGCGCGGAGTCTACACATGTGTAGCCTCGAAATGTCTCGCTACGAAGTACGCCGGCCACGGTAGAATTCCCAGTAGGCTGGACATTGGAACAGTCCTTCGGCGGCACTCGATGACGTAGTATGCTTGAAATAGTGGCTCTGGAGCAGCCTTCCTCGACATTGAGAAATACCCTGTATCTCTGGGTCGTGCATTTGGGTTCTCCAGTTTGTGTCGAGGTCGTGACAGATTGTTAGTAACCATTGACGTCAACTTTCAGGTAATAGCAAATTAGCAATACAATAATCGGCACCAACATCCCCTCTCATGTGCTTAACTGATCTTTAGCAACTGGATCCTCTGTAGAGTTAAAACATGATGATACCTTCGGGAAATTAGCAATTAATTTTTTTCCCCGTGCTTTATTTGCTTTTTTTTTTACTGTTCCACTTATCTGAATAAATGCGATTCACTTTTGTGCCACAATTCTCCTTTTAACATTAATTATTATCCGAAAGTTACAAAGATCAAATAATTACTTTTAGGGGTCTTTTGTGCCTTAATTACCTAAATTACCCATGTTCTTTGTTTATTTGATTTGACATTTTAGAGCACGCTTGGGGGCCTTGACCAGTGCAGGAAACATTTGCATAATAGAAAAGATCACCTCTGATTAGAAAAGGTTCAAACTCAGCTGACAAATGAAATTTGCACAGCAAAAATGTATTGTAGTCTTTTAACTCTACAAAAGATGATCATTTGCAATAATAGGTGTGTTGAGTTCTCCTCTTAGTGTTTAACTATTGGGGACATTGGCATCATCCATCTCCCTAATCAAATGCTGCAAATGTTGGGATTCTGTCATCTTTTCTGCATTTACTTATTTGGAAGGCAGCCAACCTACATTATGGTAAACAAATCTACTCTGAAAAGTGGCTGGTGAGCGTGTAATAGTCACCCTTTAAAGGATGAGGCTTTGTCTTATTGTCGACAATCAACATTGAACTGGTCATATGAAGAAGATGAAGATGAACGTCTATTTATCCCCCTTGGGGAGTATTCAGTTATATAACTAACTATTGTTTCTGTTAGTCAAATATAATGTTGTTGTTCAGTGACAATAAAACACAGTTTCACTGCCTGACATGTTCTTTTAATTAAAATGAACACAGTATAATGATTTAAGAATAATTTCAGTGGTGTTGCTGTTACTGTGACTCATAATGTGTGTTCATCCACATCTGAGAATAGTCCTAACAAATGCAACATCTACTCCTGTTTTTTTTTTTAAATGTATGTAACTCTCCAAAGTGGTTGAGGAAATAACAATACAAATCATGAATATGGTTGTTATCCATCAGTCATTAAAGATCCTGTGTTATAAAACAGAACAATATTGTCAAACCCAGCACCAACCAGATCCTGTCACATGTGGCTAAAAGTCTCTGCAGACAGCCTGAGTTAGGTAATGTGTTTTCTACCTTAAACCATTTTGGCAGCGATGAGATACCATTGGCTCATGAACGTCAGTATCCATTAGATTCTGATTGGTGAAAAGTTTTTTTTGTCATGAAAAGTTTTTACATGGATTTAGTATATAGTTTTGTTTTTGATCTACTTCAGTGAGTCGCATCTGCCTGTTGCGCAACTGCTCGTCTGACCATTAAGTAATGTAAACATTCAAAAGACTTAAAATCAATGCAGTCGCTTTTCTGTTTAAGAAAGAAAAACACTTTAAACAAAGGTACACAGACTATTCAGTATCACTCAAAATCCAACATTTTAAGTAACAAAAACTGAAAAAAGTTTGAATCACAAAAACTACATGGTCAAGCATAATCAATGAACAAATAGCATTTTAAAATAAAGTTAAGTTTAACCTGTTAGGCCCCAAGCCTGTTTTTTAGGTTACAGGCTCGAAAATGACATTCCTAGAACAAATGACCATATCTTCCCTTCTAAAAGGGTTACATTAATAATATTTTTTCTCAAAGTTATGATAAACCTTTGAGTTGGATGTAGAACAGTCAGAATCAATATAAATGTTTTTTATTTTAAAGAAAATTCAGATTGAACATGGTAAAAAACTGTAAATTATAGTGTCCGTCCAAAATATATTTTGTACTTATAGGGAAAACTAACCTTAGACGATGGGTTAGTAGACTAAAAGCTTTAGGAATCCAAAGTACAACACATAATAAGTACCCTGTATCAAGATTTATGTAAAACAAGTGCTATTTGACCTTTTTAGAGAGATTTAGCAAAAAAACCTCTTCTGGGGCCATTTGGGGGGATTTTCCATATCTCTGGCCCCCCTTGTTCGATTTTGACATGTGACATCTCTCTCCGACCGTTAGAGCCAATATAATACTAGGGAAATCGTCCTGCACACACTCATGTAAAAAAAAAAAAGGTGGCGTCCAGTGGCGGATTTAGGATTGTATGAGATCCGGGGCTTAGCCCAGGAGTTGTTGTTGGGGGGGGGGGTAAAGTGTTATTTTTTTACAAGTGGGGGGTGGACCGAACATCCTTTAGGGGTGTCGTCGTCGCCTCCTCTAGGGGGGTCCGGGGGTATGCTCCCCCGGGAAGATTTTTTTTTTAAATATTGAAGTTAAAAGCATCAATCTGGTGCAATTTGAGAGCAACATTAACCCTACCTTAATAATACCTTAAAGCGGACAAAAGGCACTGGAGAACACTTATTCATTAATTCCCTTTAATGAAGCAAACTAATGCCTTAACTCACTCAAACAGTCGTTTACTTATTTTGGTGAAACGAGTGTGCGTAGAGTTTTAAATGATGCGGATAGTCTCACCTTGATTCTGGCGCATTGCTTATCGTTTTATAGATCTATTCTCATTCACCATCTTTGTTTGTGACGTAAAGAGTGTAAGAGTCACGTTTCTGAATCGGACACTCTGAGTGGATGCAGTCACAGCCAATCGGAGTCTGATTCAGAGGGTTGCCTGTCAGTTCCGTTGCTATGGTTCCGTTGTTATGTGTACTGAAACAAGAGCCGGTATAATTCCAAGCGCGAAAACAAATAAAAAATTGGAATATGTTATTTTAGTGTCTTAAAAGTAGACTGAGGTATGAAGGGTTAACGTTACATCTTAGGATAATTTTTTTTCATGTTCTGTATACATCCTAACATATAAGGGTATACTTAGTGTGGTTACTCCATGTTTACTAGCTATACAATTAACGTTACATCATTCTTTTTCACTTCTTACTCAGTCAGCCAGAGTGCAGATATCACCATTAGATTGACAAACCTGAAACATCATTGTTGTCAGCTTCTGATACTGCTGCTGCTGCTGCTGCAGCTTTTGGCGCCTGCTTCGATGAAAATAACTTTCTAATATCCATAACTTTATAGGCTATTAGCTTAAAACTTGTCAGGCACTAGGAAGGATCACTTCTTCTTCAGGGCAGGGAAGGCTACACAGTACGCAGGCTAATGTCCCGCAGCGGCTGCCTCTCCGGTGGACTCCGGTACTGCACATTACTCCAGAGATGATTTCAACCAAAAAAAAGTTTTTTATTTATTTATTTTGTATTATTATTATTTTTTAAGTGAAACATTCGGGGCTTTTCAGAAAACATCCGGGGCTTGAGCCCAAGTAGCCACCCTAGCGCCGCCACTGGTGGTGTCTCTGCGCATGCTAGCTTGCAGCAGAGGGGAGAAATGTCCCTGCTCTGATATCAAGCAACAGAAAAACTGTTTTATTGCTTATGGATTATCAGAACATTTCAAAGGGGACGCAGTCACATTG
Organism: Notothenia rossii; assembly: GCF_949606895.1. Taxonomy (NCBI): domain Eukaryota; kingdom Metazoa; phylum Chordata; class Actinopteri; order Perciformes; family Nototheniidae; genus Notothenia; species Notothenia rossii. The sequence goes on along the minus strand of NC_136912.1, from coordinate 27,204,319 downwards.
GATATTAACCTATGGATTAACTACAGTATTGTTTTTATCGTTTTAATGCCATTGAAGACCAGTTTAGACCAGACAAAGACGAAGGTACGCCATGTTAGCGTTGTGGGCAACCTAGCGCCACTTGTTTTGATGTACGTTTTTGTTGATAACGTCGCGAGTTTGTATCTTTCAGTGTTGAGGTGGGCACCGTTAGATTCTGTGTCTCCTTGCGATCATAAACGATGTGTTGGATGTGCACCTAGGATACGTAATAAGGGAGCTAGGAGTGATTATCGGTGCAGTAATAGGTTATAATTTTTCGCTCAGGGGTCATTTAGATGCTTCTTATGAGACTTGTGTTATGTTTTGGTAAAAATGGTTTTTATCGTCAGTTAGCTGAGATTATTCCCCTTAATCTGGTATAAAACATTAATAGGTTCTTAAATATTAAGATCCCCTGAGACACAGTGTCGTGAAAAAAAAGAAAAAAAGTACCCGTCGGTGGGGACCTTGGGGCTTAACAGTTTAAGGGGTGAAGAGTTTGCAGCTTTGTAAGAGGCTTGAAGAAATAGAGTAGATGCATTTTTGTTTTGTTCCCTATCCACTGTAAGGCCACTCTGCAGGCATCCTATGACTTGAAAGACCCTGTTAGCTAGGAACATAAATACTGTGGTGGCCCTGAGAGGAAAACACTCCTACCTCAGACCATCTCTTTCTTATGTCTGTGAAGAAACACATGAATGTTGAAGGAATCTGATCACATCTTTTCTGCCTTTCCTGAGCTTAAAACTCTGCACCATCTGTGGCTGGATTGCAAGTGCAGGTGGGAGATTTCCCTGTAAATGCTAGTCAGTTGTCTGCAGACCTTTAGCGCGCTGCCAGGTCTCACTGTAGAGAATTTGGCTGGTTTATAACCTGCATATGTATGCTGTTCTGCTGTGAGACCGGACACCATCTGCGGAGTATCGGCTATCCTTCTGTTTGCTGTGTGTGTGTGTTTTCAGTGATGAGACTCTCAGTATGATGTAGAGTAGGAGGTAGGATTTGAATTGGCTGTATAATGGCTGTTAAATTCCCTACGGATGGCGGTATGGCATTCGTGATCTCATTATAAATGAGAGCAAAGTCCGCTTGTGTCGTATTTATATTGACTAAATGGGACATTTTATTCCCACTTCTGCATAAATTATATGAAGAAGTTTAGGTTGCAGAGAGGGGTGGTGGGCTTATGCATTTAAACAGGCATAGGCCTATATTCCTGAGTATTAAGCAGTAACAGAACACTTTTATTCCGACACCCAGGCTAGACGCCAGGATCAAGTGATTGAGGTAGGTTGATAACAATTCTAAATGGGAATATCATTGATTTAATTATGCAATAAGCTTAAAAAGCATATAAATAACAAAAAAAAAAACAACAAGATAGAGCAACTGTTTTATGATTAAAAAGTAATATTTATTAATAACCAGGGAATAAGAACGTAGCAATATCAGAGCGTAATTGACTAACAAACCAGCATGTTTGGTGCATAGAAACAGCTGAAGTCCACGAAACCAAACTAAGAAACCATGTTCCGTCTGTCTGTCTATCGATCATGAGTACCACGGACAGCGCAGCTCCAACACATGTACTACCGACTAGGGTTGGGTATCGTTTGAATTTCCACGATTCTGATTCCGATTCTACTTTTCAATTCCGGTTCTTAACGGTTCTCAATTCCGATTCTTTGAGGGGCAGGGTAAAAAATTGGTACATGTTTCTTCCACCAAAAAAATAACATTTATTCGAGAAACTTTTACACAGGTTAGTTTACAGTAATATTCACATTAATCAGTCTGTTTAAATTCACTGATATGTAACTGTAACCTGAGAACCACTGAAGCTACAACAGTGCAACAGTCCAACTTTTAAAGGGAAACCCCCCCCCCATTTAAAAAACAGTTCTTGTTGAGAAAAACAAGCATATCTGCCTTCTCAGGCATACCGGGAATAAATGTTTGAACATTTTTAAAGTAAAATGCTTCAATCTGGTGCACTTTAAGCAGAATTACTAGAGACTAGATCTAGGGGGTACAACTCTAAACACCCATATGAAAAAGATCGGTTTACATTTGAATAATTAAATAAGTATGTGAACATAACCAATAACTTACCATAGCCAATAACAAATACATGTAATGTATTTTATTTTTGTTGTTCATTCATATCTTATTTTATTTATGCATATTTTTTTATCTCCAGTTTAAAACGATATGTCTGGTTTACTGTCCTATAGTATACATTGGAATGATTTCAAACCTGTTTTATCCCAATAATTATAAAGGAGTGCCTTGGAAATATGTGTTTACATAAATTGTGATCAAAATGTTTGAGACCCACTGAGTGAACTATCTAAACACTCCTTTACCTCACTGAGCTGTAGTTATCAGCCTCTCAGTCTGACTGGAGAGGACTCTCCCTCCACATTATTGTAGAAACATCTTCTTCTAATATCCGTCAGAGCAGCTAGCACCAGATGCTAATAACAACAGCGCTGGTACCGGTGCACCCTCCCTTTATCCCTCGCTCGCTCCCACGCTCACTCGCACTTTGGCTGTGAGCTGCGGGTGCCAGATAAGCCAACATCCCCCATTTTCATCACTTACAGCGCTCATCGTACAGGGCAAATGAAAAGTGTAACCGGGATGAAAAGGGTGTTACATTTACTTCATTGTGAATGTTGTTACATCAAGGCCGAAAATTAGGATGAGCACCAACGGTCCAAACTTTTTTTTTCCTGCCAGAGTTGTCAGCGCAGCGCCTCCACAGATCTGGCTACGGAGAGTGGCGAGAAACATTTCCTCAGGCATCGAAAAGCGGAACCGAAATTTACATTTCTAAATGATGCCGTTGGAATCGAAATGTTGGAACCGGTTCTCGGTACCCAACCCTACTACCGACACACAACAAACTGTCCATTGTTCCAAAAAAACGTTGTAGATGTCAAAGTGATACAACAACAGTCATCATTTGGCTTGTTTAAAGGTCCCATGTCATGGACATTTCTACTGATCATAATTCCATTGTTGAGGTATACTAAAATATTGTGCAATTTTCCAAAATCACATTGGTTTCTCATACAGCATCCCTGTATAGTATGTGTATTCATTCTCTGTCCTAAACGGCTTGTTGGAGCTCCTGCCCCCCCCCCCTTTCCCTATGAGCCCAGTGGCCGAGACAGCGAGACACAGCGAAACCCAGCCCGAACACACACCCGCAGCCTGGCTGGGAGTTTGTGTGTGTGCTCACACACCGACTCACAGCCTCGCCGCGTCCCACCGTCTCAGGGAGGAGAAATCGGCGGAGCTGCAGCTGAGAAAAGATTGAGTGTGTGTGTGTGTGTGTGTGTGAGGAAATCCGCGGATTGGTCCATTTGGACCAATCCACGGCCTTAACGTAACGGCTCCACGGATTGGTCCATTTGGGTATGGGCACGTCACTGTACCCAGGAAGAAAAAGGGAAATCTCCAACTAGGCGTTCTGGGGCAGCATAGACAGGTATTTTCTGTGTTTTACTCGCTACAGGGTGTACTTTGAGGGTTTGTGACTCTGCAGACCGTTTACATGCATAAAAACCTTCATAACACACAAGGGGACGGGTAATAACCGGAAAAGCATGACATGGGACCTTTAAAGTACACGTTTTGGAAAGAAAACCCAGATCCAATTCAAGCTTTTATTTATGAAAAATAAAATAAGACTCCAAAAGTTTCCCCTAATAAAGTGAGTTAATTTAAAGGCATATAACCAGATTCTGTTATTAGTTTGATCAAAGGCTGACGTGAAGTACATATATACTCCCACATGCGTGGCCAGTATAGCTGGGCATTTCAAAATGTCAAGCAAACATACCATTCTTAGATTCTCAGATCCTTCTCATATTTATAAATGTACATATAAAATGGATATAGAAAGCACTGCGATCACTGTGACAGTCTGTCTGTTTTTGTCTCACCATCTGTAATTTTCGACCACATACCAGCTAAACTTCCTATGGATGCCTTGGCCCATGTAAAGACTTCATAGCTTTGCAGCGATCCATCAGGACATTAGAGATTAATCATACATGAATCGTGCATGAATCACTTAAACTAATGCATATATGAAATGAACAATCTCATTGTGGATTTCACAGACACTTAAACAAGACTTGATTCGACCTTAGAAACATTATTAGTGAAGGTCCAGGAACGCAGTGAGCACAGGTCATTGAGAAACCCGCTGATAGGCTCTGGATCAACCCTCATACGCAAGCATATAATGGACGTATATAAAAATACGTCATTGCATTGGAGAACATCTGAACAAAACTGGTTGAGAGCAGAAGCATTGCAGGTAATGGAGGTCACCCATTCTTAACCTGGCTCCCTATTACACATCCACTCAGCGGGCTATTTCAGCAGCTGCATGTATGGGGACAAACATCTACGCACAAAAACAGAACTTGAAATGGATATGTGAGGACTAAAGAGTGGATGATGGCTGTTTTTTTGATGGGCTGGGTCCATTATTTCTTCCATCATCTGTTGTTGTATGTCTGCAAAACTGTCTCCGTAATGGTGGGTGTTTTTATTTTTGTACTAGGGTCCTTTACTGTGGGTCTGGTACAGTCTAGTCAGCTAAGATGAAACCCAGCTTTGTTTGTCCTTTCGCATTATAAACAGCTCCTGTTGCATCTGAAAGAGCTATTTTGTTTTTAAAAAAGGAAAGATTCTGAGATTATTTGAGTGGTTTATGTTTAAGCCCGTGCCCTACGAATGCCAGATAATTCACATTACTACCAACTGATTTACAAAGCATAGTGTAGGATCTTGGTCTGAGTTGTGTGAACCACTATTGGTTTGCGCTTATTTCTGTGTATGTGAATACACAGCAAATACAAACTTCACAAGGGTAAAACAATTAACTAGTTTTATCATTAATTGATTTCAAAATAAATGTGCACATGATGTACGTACATTATAATGATTTTCTCCTCCAACAACCAAACTCTGAGGAGGATATAGCTGTTGTAACTTTAGTTATATTCAATACCTTAATGCTTGCATTTGTCATGTCATTTAATTCAGCCCCATCTAGAACAATTGCTGTGACAGTTTTCATATCTAAAATGTTGAAATGCAATTTACAAGATAACTCATAACTAACTATGTACTGGCTGAGTGGAGTGCATAAATGGCTTGAACAATGTAGACAGCTATCATCATGAGTATCCATGGTAGTAATAAAACAGAATCCTCCCACATGATCAAACAAGAGAAATCATGCTCAAATACACTGTCCCTTGCAAATATGAAGAGAAACCAAGTGCAGCAGACACACACACGCATGCAAACAATAGTCCCATTGAAGGTTGTCATTTGTTATGCAGCATTGACAGCATGAGTGATGGGCCCTGGGTGACGGATGCCGAGCCGGATCTGTAACCACCACCGTGTGATACCACTGTCAGCTGAGTAAAGGAGCATAAATCAACAGAAAGTCTGCACCGTGTGAACCAGAGACCACACAGGTTAATAGTGAGTTGCAGAGCAAAGTATCTGGACCATGACCGCACAGTGTGTTCATTTGTTTTAACTAGTAGACAGTCAACATTGACTGCCACATTAAATACAGAGTCTCTGTTATTGTGTGAAGAGAATCTGAAGTGAATGAAACAGGTGGAGAAACAATATTTTTTTCTTTAAGGAATCTGTGCTTTATAAATTGTAATCTCTCATGACCAATACAAAAGACTACCTGCTTGCCTGATTGCTCTACCTGCCTTACAATTTAGCTGTGACATTTTTAATGGCTTATCAATGACTGTCTGTGTATTGGTGTCTGAGTGTCATTTAAATAGGGAGCAGAAAAAAACGTTGCAGTAATGTTTAATATCAGTAAAAACAAGCGTAATATCTGTTCCACTCTCTGATGTGTAGGTCTTCAGAGATAAAAGGCTAGCGCATTATACATCATGTATGTATTAGTGTCACCAGTGTAGTGGGTTTATTTCATTTCCTTAGCTGCTATGCCCTGGCACTTGCACATGCACACACTTATGCACATACACAATCTGTGATACAGACCTCTCCAGACCTGCAGTGTGCCTCAGTAATTACACATCTGCCTCTTTTCGTGTAGCTACAGCTGATTTTTACAATCAATTAGACTATTCATTTTGCTTGTTTGTATCTGCTGATGGTGCTGGCATGCCTATCTGTTAAAGACAACAGGTCAGGGCCAGGAGCCCATAAAGCAGTGGTTCTCAACTGGTTTTAATGAACCACTCGAAACGGGTCCGCGCCCACCCGTTTCGAGTAGGTCGCAGATGTGCAAACTTTTATTTAGATGGCCTCATTTTCTAATGCTGAGCATGCAGTAGGCGTTGGACTGAAAGTACCGGAGACCATAAACGGTTTTGAAAACTTCTGTCACGTAGTGATCATCTTCTCAATAAAACATCTTTGCTGATGTTTTTTCAAGTCTCCTGGCACCTTCCCTGGTAGAGGCACGCCGCCTAACACTCCGGGTCCGACGACATCGAATAACGGCTACCGGCTTGCAGCTAACGGCCGTCGTCAACAGCTAACAGCTAACGGCTAACAACGACAGCTACCGGCTAACAACGGCTAACAGCTAACGACAATGGCTAACAGCTAACGACGACAGCTAATGGCTAGCAGCTACCGACGACTAACAGCTAATGGCTAACAACGACAGCTAACGGCTAGCAGCTAACAACGACTGACGGCTAACGGCTAGCAGCTAACGGCTGACTGCTTCCATATGTTAACATCTGACTGTTAACCCTTTTTTGGTTGTGCCGGAGAGGAGGTTCGACCAAGCCTGGTTGACCTCGTGTGGATCCTCTCACAATTTCGCCCATCTGTTTTTGATCGTGGACAGGACGACCTTTTTGAGCTTTTTCTGGACCCCGTCTCGCCTCGACAGTTTCAGACGTCGCCCATGCTTTCATCGGCCCATGGGTGGCGCGCTTCGGGACCCTGTCTTCTCTTCCCTCGCCAACAGCAGGGACGTGAACAGACATTTGGAGGGGCTATTGCTCTAAACTGGAAAAAGGGCCTCCCCCGAAAAAAAACATAAGACCTTTTGAAAATTATAACTTGTTTTTAATGTCAAAAGACCAAACGAGGCTTCTATAATTACCTTAAATAAACTCACAAATTAATGAAACCAGTTCAATACGCATTATTCTATTCTTATCATTCTTTATGAGCGCAGTGACGGTAAGGTATCTAATTACTTATTTATTTAGTATTTGTGACGGCCCCTAGGCCTTAGACTCATGTCCCTGGTTAGCCACTCCCCAAATCAGGAGAGATTGCTGACACCTGATTTGGGTTGAGTGCTCAGCTACAAGTATGGGTGCCTGAGCAATCAGTCTCGCTCTCCTCTTGGGTTGCTTGGCTCTACTGGACCTTGTTTGGTTGGTTGGTTGGTTGGATGGTTGGTTGGTTAGTTTGTTCTTTCTTTATATACTGATGCATGTTCACACACGCAAACACTACACACATTACACTATAAATCTTAATAAGTTGACTTAGGAAACAGATTGCCTCAACATTTCCAAGTAAAGTTAATCATTCATTTTTAAGTTGTTTCAACTTAAATTACTGAGTTCAGGCAACTTATATCATTACAGTAAACTTGAGTAGACCCAACTCAAGATCATTCATTACGATGACTATAAAAAGTTAGTTTAGACAACTTAAATATCTGAATTATGTTGAATTAGCACAACTCATAATAAAAAGTGAACATTACTTGTCAAAGCAGTTCACTTTACTAGGGTAATATAAGGAAACCGATTGCCTCAACATTTTCAAGTAAGCTGAACTTAAAATGTTAAGCTGTTGTAACAAACAAGACATTTCAATGGTAATGATATTCACATTTTATTTGTTTTGTTAAACATATTTTGAGAGGCTGACTCCTGTGCTTTCATCAGAAAAATTTACACATTTATACAAAAATGTATACAAACAGAGTGCCTCTGTGTGTACTACAACGCGGCCCTTGAAAAAGAATAATAATTACAAAAAAAATCTCTTTTCCAAAAGAGAAACGGTCCCACTGCATGGCAAGCCGATTTAGCTTTTATTCATTTCTGAAGGATATCAAAAAGTCAATTCTTACTAGTAAGAATGATAATTCTTGATATCAAAAATGCAATTCTTACTAGTAATAATGTTTATTTCTGATATCAAAAATTGAATTTTCACTAGTTAGAAAGCGAATTCTTGATATCAGAAATTAAATTGTAACTAGTTGTAATGTGTATTCTTGATATCAGAAATGAGATTTTAACTAGTGAGATTTGCTTTGTTTTTCTCATTCATTTCAAGGGGAGTTGGAATTTGAACTATAGTTCAAATCCCAATTTCTGATATCAGGAATTCAATTCTTACTAGTTACAATTACATTTGAACTACCGTACTTTTCGGACTATAAGCCGCGCCTTTTTTCCAATTTTTCGAGCCTGCGGCTTATATAACGGTGCGGCTAATCTATGGATTTTTACAGCTAACGGCCACTAGGGGACCTCCTAAATCTATGGATTTTAAAGGTTACAGTCCACTACCTTTAACTCTATGGGCTCTATGGCCGGTCCGCTCCCCCCACCTTTAAGCGGCGGGCTCCAGCAGGAAAAGCTGGAGGCCGGAAAAGAGTGAGACAGGTAGCGCGAAAAAGTAAAAGTGGAACCGAGAGTGGTACGAGAGACAGAACGAGAGCAAGACAGTTTGTGCAAAGGAAGTTTTCATGCACAAACCCTCATTATGGAAAACAAACGTAGAAATGCATATGATGCAGCTTTTAAGTTAAAGGCAGTCAATCTGGCAGTAAAAGAAGGAAATAGAGCTGCTGCACGTAGCCTTGGCATCAATGAGTCAATGGTGAGACGTTGGAGACACCAGCGGGAAGAACTGTCTCAATGCAAAAAGTCAAAAAAAGCTTTCAGAGGTAATAAAAGCAGATGGCCCGAACTTGAAGACTTTCTTGAAGATTGGGTGAACACACAGAGAGCAGGCGGCCGAGGTGTTTCCACCGTGCAGATTCGACTGAAGGCCAAAACCGTCGCCACCGAAATGAAAATTGAAAATTTTAGAGGTTGACCATCCTGGTGTTTCAGATTTATGAGACGAAAGGGACTGTCCATCAGGGCGCGGACGACTGTGTGTCAGCAACTCCCTCCCGACTACCAGGAAAAAATAACAAACTTCGGCGAATTCATACAAAGAAAGATAGAGGAATATTCCATCGGACCGGACCAGATCATAAATATGGATGAAGTGCCTTTGACGTTTGACCTGCCTCTCACTAGGACTGTTAACAAGAAAGGTGAATCGTCCATCACGTTGAGAACCACTGGCCACGAGAGAACGAATTTCACTTGTGTTCTTGGCTACACAGCATCTGGATTAAAGCTTCCGCCAATGGTGATTTTTAAGCGGATTACAATGCCAAAAGAAAAGATCCCGAACGGCATCTCCTTTAAAGTCAACAAGAAAGGGTGGATGATGGAAAGCGTAATGAAGGAGTGGCTGAATGAGTGCTACGTCAAGCGCCCTGGAGGATTCTTTCACCAAAAAAAAGCGTTGCTCGTTTTGGACAGCATGAGGGCCCATATAACAGATTCTGTGAAAGCAGCCATCAAGAGCACAAACTCAATTCCAGCTGTGATTCCTGGGGGCACAACGAAGCATCTGCAGCCACTCGACATCAGTGTCAATCGTGCGTTCAAAGTGGCACTACGCGTTCAGTGGGAGGCGTGGATGACTAGCGGCGATAAATAATTCACCAAAACTGGTCGCATGCGAAAAGCAACTTTCGCTCAAGTTTGCGAGTGGATCCTGACAGCGTGGAGGAGTGTCAAAACATCCACGATCACCAACGGGTTCCGAAAGGCTGGACTGCTGCGTGATGAAGAGGAGGACGCCGCCACAGCTGAGGCCCCTCAGAGGCTGTTCGATTCCGACAGTGAAGAAGAGGAGTTTGTTGGTTTTGAGAGCGACAACGAAGGAGAGAGGAGAGTGGCTGACGAAGCCACCCTGAGCCTGTTCGTTTCCGACACTGAAGATGAGGACTTTAGTGGTTTTAGTACGCAGGAATAAGACGAATATGAGGATTAATGAATTGACTTTTCTGGTTACAGCCGTGTACTACTGCACCTTAGCCTAAAAGATGAAGACGAGGATTAATGACTTTTCTGGTAGGCTGATTACCGTATATGTTAAGCAGCCGTGTTACTGCAACTTTAGGCTTACGCGCTTACTGTCGTGTTACAGGCACTTTATTTTGCACTTTTAAAAAAACACATTTAATTTAGCCATTGATATTGCCTCGTCAAGCGCTGTAAGCTTTGTTTTTTGTTATGGTACTACTGTAGGCTATATGCAACTTGTTGAAATGTTAATAAATGGGAGCTTCCTCAAACAGCCATCTCTTTCCCGAAAATCCCCTCTGTGCACGAACCCTTACATATGGTAATTAAACATTCAAACACCTGCGGCTTATAGTCCAGTGCGGCTTATATATGGACACATCATTCAATTTAGCTGCTGCGGCTTATATTCAGGTGCGCCTTATAGTCCGAAAAGTACGGTAGTAAAAATACCAATTTCTGATATCAAGAATTCAATTTGAACTAGTCAAAATGCCAATTGTTAATATCAAAAATACAATTTGAACTAGTTCAAAATCGTTTTTTTTATATCAGGAATTTAATTGTAATTAGTTATAAATAGAAATTGAATTATAACTAGTAACAATTGAATTCCTGATATCAAAAAGGATTTTGAACTAGTTCAAATTCCGACTCCCATTGAAATGAATGAGAAAAACGAAGCAAATCTCACTACCGGTAGTTAAAATCGCATTTCTGATATCAAGAATACACATTACAACTAGTTACAATTTAATTTCTGATATCAAGAATTCTCTTTCTAAGTAGTTAAAATTCAATTTTTGATATCAGAAATAAACATTACTAGTAAGAATAGATTTTTTGATATCCTTCAGAAATTAATAAAAGCTAAATCGGCTTGCCATGCAGTGGGAGGGGCTCTGACTCACTGCATTTTTTAGGCTGACTTCAGTGCTTCCATCAGAAAAATGTACACATTTATACAAAAACAATCTCATTCTTGCAACGTGGCCTTTGAAAAATAATAATAATAACAAAGAAAAATCACTTTTCCAAAAGAGAAAAAGGTCCCAGTGGGAGGTGCTCTGATTCACTGCATCAGGGCATTTTTGAGTGATTGTAGTTTTGGTTTAAGGGACTTATGGCCAAGTGAGAGCATCACCCTTTGAATAAATTCAAAAGTGTTCTTAAGTTGTTGAGGGTATTGCAAATTGAGGGCGTAGATGAGTCCAAAAAGTAGGCACATGGCATCTGGGAGAGAATTGATGCCGTCCATCACCATTTTCCCTTCCAATATGATGGCGATTGCTGACGGTGCAAGGTGGAGTGAGCAGGTGAAGCCAGGCTGTCTTCAGGGATGACTGTAAGGATCCCGATGGAGCTGTTGGAGATGTCTGGGTCATCAACATCCTATAACATAGGCAACAGTACAATTACAACCACAATAACATTTGAAATGCAGAGTTTACCTTGGCCTGCTGAAGGCCCACTTTTGGCCAGTATCATAACAAAAGCTAAAATATATTTATGTAACACAAGGGACAGGATAAAATAGATTGGGCGTCCTGTGGCGTAGAATTTAAATAATGATGAAAAAAGACTACTTACAAAGCAAGTCTTGAAGAAGTCATTGTTTTCATCACCCAGGATGACAGGAAGGCCTCGGAGGACTGCTGTTCGCTTGCCACTAACATCTGTACCCTGAAATATATTGAAACAAACATTACTCATAAGTGGTCAAGAATAATTTGTTAACAGAAAACAAAAAAACTGTTTCTTTCTTTCTTGAAGTGCCCAGAGGATTGGCTATCTTAAAGTCATCAATGTAAAGCCCAAGGACAATCCGGAGGGTCTCAGTTTTAAAGAAAGCCTTCTCACGATAGTGTGTGCCATCTCTATAAGTGTTGTATCCATCAACAGATTCATCTTGACTGAGAAGTTTTTCTAAAACATCAGCTCTGTTTAACAATTTTTTTAACATTTTGGTTCTTGTCCAAGCTTGTATTGAACTGGCATCACTAGAGGGAATTCCTTTTCAAAATATGATGCTCTTTTACCAGCTGTGGAGAGTGACCGGCCAGCATCAGTCATTTTCAGGAACTGGTTATTCTCTTTGACAGCATTTGTAATCTCCCTCAAAACAGAATCACTGTCAGTGTCACCATGTTCACCAAGAATGTTTTAATGGCATTATGCAAAAGAGGCTCTGATAAAAGAACAATCTGATTCAGATGTTGGATTACCTCCTGTACTGCAATGTCAGATATATGCAAGATTGCCTGCAGTTTTAGAAATACCGAGGCTAAATTGTGTTCCAGTTGATGCTGTAAATCATCCAGATTTTCAATTTGAGCCTCTTCCTCATTTTCCTCTTGATAAAAACGATAGGATCATTGTAAAGAGCCTTATCTTGTGGTGCATCTTGAGACAGATTCAGATCTGAATTGTAAGCTGCACTGGTCACAGCAATGTCAGGCTTCAACTTCTTCTGTCTTGGATGACTATGTTCTTTACATTTATGAGCATTAAATGTTGAGTACACATTGCTCTCAAAAGTGCAGTTTTCAAATGGACATTTCACGATTTCCTGTTTTTTTAAGATGTTGGCGCAAATGGGTGAAGAAAATTACTTCTGTACAGGGTTCTTCAAAATCGCAAAGAGGACAATGGTATATAACAGGGAGATCACCAGCTTCGCTCATCTGCATATCATGGGAGTGATATCTTGTTAAATTGACTTTTAAGGCATTAAATGACTTGAATGAACACAGACAATCTTTGTAGAGGCATGGAATTGGAGTGGTTCTGGCATAGCTTCCATGTTTTAAGCGATAGTGCTTCAATAGCTGAGCTCTCTTTTCAGAAGAAAATAGGCAGTACTTACATTGCCAATGCATGTTTTCTGTCTCTGAAGATCAATACCTACACACAAAAAATAGAAAAACACAATAAGTTAAACTACATTCAAACTATACAGGGTTTCTACACAAATTCTGAAATCAAATTTCATGCATTTCCAGACCATGACAAAATATAGAATAACACTTTACCAAACTAATAATGCAAATAAGGCCTGCAACTATGTTATAAATAATTTACTCGTGGAGGTCGTAAGCTAACAGCGAATACACCATTTTTGACGATTTACATGGCGCAAATTGCTCCAAACTGCTCGCATATAGTTTTTCCGATATTCACGAAACGCTGTATACACATTACTATTGTGATTTCACACATATTTCAAATTGCCTTCCATTAGCCCCGCCCCCCAGGAAGTCGGCCATTTAGAAAAATGTGTGTTTTTCAGCCATTTTAAGCACATTCTTGCCAACTCCTCATAGGGGAATGATCGAAAAAATTCCAATCCAGGACAAGTTCAGCCCCTATCCAATATGATACTTAATTGCGGAGCACATTTTGGAAAAATCACTCATGGAGGTCGTAAGCTAACAGCGAATACACCATCTTTGATGATTTACATGTTGCAAATTGCTCCAAACTGCTCGCATATAGTTTTTCCGATATTCACGAAACGCTGTATACACATTGCTATTATGATTGCACACATATTTCAAATTGCTTTTCATTAGCCCCGCCCCCCAGAAAGCTGGCCATTTTGAAAAATGGGCGTTTTTCATGCATTTTAAGCACATTTGTGCTAATTCGTCATAGGGAAATTATCTGAATAATTCCAATCTAGGGCAACTTAAGCGCATATCCAATGTGATGCTACATTGCAAAGGAATAGTCGATCGCTTGAACATGGATCTCGTAAGCTAATGGAGAATGTACCATTTTTGACCATTTATGTCACAGCCTACCTTAAGCTACTGAGACCTGCCTGTCTGCCTGCACCATCAACTCACCCTCACCCACACCCACACCCACACACATTGTACAACAAACACAAACAGCTCCTAAAGCATAACTAAATATCAGGCTACAACCCTTGTATATTTTATTATGTGAAGCACTATATGGTTTCATGGAAAAATGTGTAACATGTTTATTTGTAGATATCTCCTTAAGCCTACAAATAAAGTGTGAAATGTAGGACTGTTACATATATTATTGAGCGATATATATTATACACACTGTTCTGCTTTCTGCACTGACCTCAGCAGCTGTTCTCACTGTAAACATCGCCTCACAATGAAAGGATAACCTAACATCCAGGGGAGATGTGATTAGTGAGTAAACAAACAAACGGTAAAGGGCAGAAAGTCTGATGCACATTTGATCATCTTGAATAACTTATAATCACAACGGGAACAGTTTGCAGAGCTGTGCTTCGTTGACATCCAGCCATGCGTCACGCCTCTTTTAAACATCACTGTTGGCTGAAATCGTCTCCGGAGAATACTTCAGTGTACCCTCGGTTATAGCTCCTCCAGAGACACTCCTCTCTCCTCTAAATCAGTGTATCCTCGGTCACGGCTCCTCCAGACAGCTTCCTCGATAATCGATCCTCGACGAGCCTTCAGAGAAATTAGTTTTCCTTCCAGACCGCGCGCCGACATCCGTTTCCGGGTTGCTGCTGGAGGACCTGGGACGCGAAATTAGAGAAATGACAAACGGCTCATTTCCGAGGACTCACGCGCGTCTGCTTGACGCCGGGACGACCGGCCGCCCTCCCCGACAGGCGCACGGACGCGAGGGCCCGCTCATCACTGCTCGCACAAGTGCGACCGCAGTTTTAATTGGAAATGTTTTTTAGGTGTTTTTTTTCGTGTTATTTTACAATGTTTGAAAATATACAATCCGCCCATATATATCAGTATGTAGTTAAATGGGACGTTTTTGAATTGTAATTAAATTAATTCATTTATAAGGCAGTTTGTATTAAAATATTGCATGTAAAATATCAGTTTTTAGTGTTTTAGGACACGGTAGGGTTGTGCGGTATGAACAAATTTAATATCACGGTATTTTTCCGAATTATAACGCAGTGTTTCCCCTACCATTGTCTTGGGTTGACAGTGTGTGCTCTTGTGTGTGTGACGGGAGGGGATCCCCGTCCTTCAGAAACAGAGCTGAGGAGAGAACGTCTTTTTTAAATTAATTTGTTATATATGCCAAATTGCAACTGAAGTAATCTATCTACGGTCACCTTTTGCATTGAATATGTGCTCTTTTATTAAATAAACTAAAGGCTTATGTTATTTATCCAATTTATGTGCATGTTTCAGTGTCCACTGCATTGCTTTCCACGTTCTAGCTCTGTTTCTGAAGGGCGGGGCTCCCCTCCCGACACACACACACACACACGAATGCACACACTCACAGTCAGAGACCAGAGCAGAGGAAAGGCGGAGAACAAAGTGTAAAAAGTCAAACAACTCTGCATTATAGCCCCTTTCAAATTAGTTTATCATTATTTGTTTAGCCTCAAGCCGTCATTGTCACAGAGGAGCAGGGCACACAGCCTGCTTAAAACGAACGTAGTGTGCACATTCTAAAAATAGCTCACTGATGATGATGATGAGCAAGTAAAAATGGTAAATATCGTATGTTAGCTGAGTTTATTCCCGTGAAGTGGTTGCATCATTAATAGGTTCAGAATGTTTAAATGTTAAGAAGCTCTAAGATGCGGTTTTTTGCAAGACGTTGCGTCCCGCGAGGGCAACCAGGCTTAAAAGGCTAAAGTGAGAACAATAGCAACGCCTAAAATGGCGGTAGAGGAACGTGCAGCAGTGGCTAATGTGTGCTAACAGGGAATGCAGCAGTTGTCAACCGTTAACGAACATGCTGCTTTTGCTTTTACACAAGTTTTCTTCCAATACATGTATTTAACCGGAATAAATTCCACGCCATATGCCTACATGACGGGCTAACTTCATTAGCTTTAAAGTTAGCTCTTACCTTATAGCCTTACCACGATTTTTACTTAAACACGGTAAAAGTCGGTGTTCATCTGACGAAAGAGGATGACTCATTACAACAAATAACGATAGCTAACCCTGAAGGATTTTGGCTAACTTCCCAACTCTGTAGCAAAATATTGTTTGTTAAAACCATAGACTGGGTTAACACTTACCTTCTCATGTCTCAGACTCTCGACAATGATTTCTTTCTTCCCGCTTCGTTCATTCCATGACCCATGACGTCGGTCTGACGTCTCTGTGGCAAACTGCGCATGCGTATCGTCCACGTGTGTTCAAAGAGAGCTCACTAATGCTTTAAAGTAACGGTTACTTCAAGCTGATGAGTTAAATAACTTCTCTCACAAGAAAGTAATTTTAACTTGTTGTATTGAGTTAAGTTAACAAATAATGTAGATATCAGTTGATGTCACTATTTTGTTTAAGTAAGGGGCACTATTACAATTTACAACTGACTTCATAGTTAATGTAGTTTCTTTAAATAAATGCACTTCAATTGGATGAATCATGTGTGGTCTCCTTCCTTTGTCCGTCCTTGAGCCAGGGCGTGACATGGGGGCTCGTCTAAAGTCAAACATCAAATTTTGACATATATTTTGTTGGTATGAATTTTCTGTGCTAATTTAGGTTGGAGTATCACACATGGATGTAGTTGTTTTGGAGAGCTTTATTATAATCTAGTTTGGGCCAGTTTTCTTTGAGGTAAATACGGTAAATGTTTGGTGTGGCATGTGACGTGGTGTTCTCCTCTGTGAGGCCAAGCAGCAGGTTCTAATAGAGAGTCTGTTGTCGGGGGTTGGGTTTAGTGTGACAGAGAAAGCGGCTAGAGCAGTTGTCTCGGGATCACGTCCATGGTTTCTTATGGGGTCGCTGTGTATACAGTTGCCTTCCAGTACCACTGGGTTTCAGTGAATAAATACCCACCACAAGTATCTGTACGAAGACTAGGTACGAGTTTAGTCAGATAAGGGACATACTCTAATTAGTTAGTTGAGCATGGGGAGTTACCAGTTGTTGTTGTTGTTGTTGTTGTTGTTGTTGTTGTTGTTGTTGTTGTTGTTGCCACTAGTTGCATAGTGTAAAGGTTTGGTGTATGTTACCTCAATTTGGTTATCGAGGTTGCTAGATTTTTGTGGTTTGATATGGCTAACATTGTGGAAGATTTTGTTCAGTGTCCTTCGGATGAGTTGTTGGAGCAATGTACAAAGGAACAGTTGGTGAAGATTGCTCATTATTACTCTGTTGATTTGAATTCCAAACAAACAAGGGAAACCCTGAAAAGTGTTATAAAAGCTCACTTGCTAGACTGTGCGGCACTGATGGACAGGGGAGGTAAGAGCATTGTCCCTAATTATGTGTCTGACTTGACATTTGAACAACAGGAAAAATTGTTGATTTTGAGGTTAGAACAAATGAAACTGGATTTGGAACTACAAAAATTGGCTTTGATTAGGGCAGGTAAAATGTCGGCAGCGGCTTTGAATGAGGAACTTGTAAGTTCACGCTTTGATGTTGCAAGTAATTTACTGTTGTTGCCAAAGTTGAATGAAAATGATATAGACACTTTTTTTGTCTGTTTGAGCGTGTTGCTGAATCAAGGAGCTGGCCTGATGAGGACAAAACTTTAATGTTGCAGTATGTGTTTACAGGTAAAGCACAAGAAGCCTACTCCGCTTTATCTTCTGACGCCTGTAAAGATTATGATACGGTGAAATCGTCTGTTTTGAAGGCTCATGAGTTGGTGCCTGAAGCGTACCGCCAACGTTTTAGAGACTGGTGAAAGAGTGGTAACAAAACACATGTGGAATTTGCACGGGATTTGATCTTGCATTTCAAGCGCTGGTACTCTTCTTCTGGTGTAAAAACATTGGATCAGTTATGTGATTTAATCATTCTGGAGCAGTTGAAACAGTCTGTCCCTGAGAACATTACAACCTATATTAATGAACATAAAGTCACATGTCCTAGGGAGGCAGCAGTACTGGCTGATGAGTATGTGTTGACGCACAGGCGCATCTTTGGTGAGCGTTATGAAAGGAATGAATCTCAGAAAGCAGGATCTTTGTCCCCAAAGTTTGCACAGCATCCTAATAGCACAAGCAATGCAAACGTGTGTCATTATTGCCATCAACATGATCATTGGAAAAAAGAATGTCCTTTGCTAGAGGGGAAAAGCAACAATTTTCATGTGAAGTCAGTTGGTTTGGCTACAACTATTCATAATCCCAGAGTTGGTGAAACAGAAGTCTTGGCTCCATTGCAAATGCAGGGTAAGGCAATTGATATCTCAGAGGTTGAGTCGGGTTATGCTTCGTTTATGTCTGACGGTTTTGTAACTCTAGTTGGGAGCGACAAGAAAGTTCAAGTCAGGATTTTGAGGGAGTCAGGCACTTTGAATACTTTTGTGAGGGAGGCCATCTTGCCTTTTTCTCCAGATTCAGATATGGGGCGCTGTGTTCCAGTTAGAGGGATTGGTCTGCAAACCATTTCTGTGCCTGAGCATAAACTGTTTCTGTCCTGTGATTTAGTCCAGAGAGAAGTGGAGGTTGGTGTTCGTCCAGAGTTGCCCGTGACTGGTGTGGACATAATTTTGGGAAGTGACCTGGCAGGTGGTTGTGTTTGGCCAGATCATGCAAAGCCATTCAGGGGTAACAAAAGAAACATTGCAGGAAAGAGTTTTCAAGTTTGAGGCTAGGACTGGTTTTGTCCTGATAAGTGTGGAATGATGAACTTTGCTAGAAGAAGCAGTTGTTACAGATGTGGCAGGAAGAGAACCATGAGAGTACAGATGATGAAAGCTGGAGGAACAGATAGTTGGAAAACTCTGGCTGGGAAGAGCAGGGGTCTCTTCAGTGTAAATGATTGGAAGTGCAAAACATGTGGCAATGTCAATTGGGCTAGAAGGTCAGAGTGCAACATTTGTAACACACGGAAGTATTTGAAAGAGAGCTATAGTAATCTCTTTGGGTAAGATGGGGCAGGCAAGGGGAGCTTCGTCCCATTCTTCTTGAAGTTTTGGCCGTACAGGCATTCCCTGTTTCGTCCACTAAGCAGCAGTAGTTGTTTTTCCTGGGGTTAGGCTGTAATGATTGCGGGTTTTGTGCACATTTCGGTAGTCACCTCATGTACTTTTTGTCATAGTTCCTTCTTTGCCTAGCATCACTTTTGATAGGCTTATAATGCAGTTTTGATGTGCTCTGAAACGTGTTACTCGGATTTATGAATTGGAAGAAAATATTGTGTCTAATGTTCTTGTTTTGTTTCAGGATCTGAGGTGCTACCTCATTCTTAAGGGGGGAGGTGTGACGGCCCCTAGGCCTTAGACTCAGGTCCCTGGTTAGCCACTCCCCAAATCAGGAGAGATTGCTGACACCTGATTTGGGTTGACTGCTCAGCTACAAGTATGGGTGCCTGAGCAGTCAGTGTCGCTCTCCTCTTGGGTTGCTTGGCTCTACTGGACCTTGTTTGGTTGGTTGGTTGGTTGGTTGTTTTTTTTGTTTGTTTGTTCTTTCTTTATATACTGATGCATGTTCACACACCCACACACTACACACATTACTGATTAACTGACTTCATAGTTAATGTAGTTTCTTTAAATAAATGCACTTCAATTGGATGAATCGTGTGTGGTCTCCTTCCTTTGTCCGTCCTTGAGCCAGGGCGTGACATATTCCATAACTTAATAACAGAGATGGCCAAACTAAAGTAGAGACATGGCAGAAATCCTACAATGAAGCTGGACATTGAACTGTTCACCCGTGAGAGGGTGATCAAGAAAAGAGAGCGAGCGGCCCCGTTGAGGGAGTTTACAGATGAAAAGACACAGAAAAACAGAAGCACAATAACAACAAGTAGGCTATATTTAAGTGTTTTTTTGTAAATAACCGACGGTATCAAGAGGAAGTAAGTCCCCTGGTTTGTCCCTTATAGCCTAACTGCCATGAGAAAACTCAAAATCAAGTTTCCAAAATCCGACACTGAGGTGGTCTTAATGCACCGGCAAATGACAGCGTTGACAAAGTGTGTTTCCCGCAGCGAGACGCTACAATACTTATTGTGGGCTTATCATGTTGATTCGGCCACAACACAAAAAAGAAAACAAACTCTCGCTCTCTCAAGAGAGACAGGTCAGCCAAAAATGCCAAACGGGCCATTGCCTGGGCAACATTAGCCCGTACCTGTGCACGTCCCTGGCCAACAGCTTCGGACATCGCCCACGCCTTCATCGGCCCGTGGGTGGCGCACTTCTGGACCATGCCTGGCCTCTCCTCTAACCACAGTACAAATCAAGTACAAGACCTGAGTACTTGTACTTTTACTCAAGTACAAGATTTGATTATTTCTACTTTTACTACTTTTAATCAAGTACAAGATCTGAGTACTTGTACTTTTACTCAAGTACAACATTTGAGTATTTCTACTTCTACTACTTTTAATCAAGTACAACATCTGAGTACTTCTACTTTTACTCAAGTACAATACCTGAGTACTTCTACTTTTACTACTTTTAATCAAGTAAAAGATCTGAGTACTTCTACTTTTACTCTAGTATAAGATCTGAGTACTTCTACTTTTAATCAAGTAAAAGATCTGAGTACTTCTACTTTTACTCTAGTACAAGATCTGAGTACCTCTACTTTTACTCAAGTACAAGGTCTATACTTATACCACCTCCCTTTATAGCCTATGAAAAAAACGATTTGAAAACGAAGGCTAAAGCTAACGTTAGCAAATACTGTGGTCACTACCGAAACAGTGGATGTTTTGTAAAAAATAAAGTATATTGAGTTATCAACTAAAATGATATGATACTGATTGGTTTAATGTATGTTCAAGTTCAACAATCATCAACTCTGGAATCAATATGATCAGTATTATGCATTTTAAAAAGAAAGTTTGCATTGTGATTTTTATGAATGGTATAAATTGAAGTTTGAAATTTGATTAAAATTAAATTTGATTGATTTAATTGTGAAAACCCTCAAGAAATATGTGTTAAAATACTATTTAGAGAAGGGAAGGTTTAAAAAATCTTAAAAGGTTAATATAATGCTTTTTTACTACAGTATATTTACTATGTTTCGGTAGTGACAATTTTTGGAAGAACATTCCAATACAGTCGGAAAATATGATATACAAATGTACGGTTCTTTTACTAGATATTTGTAATTTAGATATGGTACAAAATATATATGGACAAAGTTTTGGGGAAAAAAACATACAACATTTCAAAACATTTCCAACCTGACTTTGAACCAATTCGGTAGAATGGCCCATATATTACAGCACAATTTTTTGCTGAATAGATTTCAGTGGTTCAAAATTTCGGGTCGCGATTTATTGACAAAGGAAAAAAGTGGGTCCCGAGGCCTGACCAGTTGAGAAACACTGCCATAAACCACTGTAATCAGTCGTGAGCTGTAAATTAGGGTTAGTCCTGCAACCTGGCCAGTTCCCTCACTGTGGATCTAAAAAAAGTGTGTGAATAATTTTATGTGGAGAAACAATGAAGGGGTTTTAAACTAGAAAGGCCCTCGGAAAGATTACCTCTGACAAGACAGTTCCCTTAAGTTAAAAATAATACATGTAACGTTGGGTTACGTATTGTAACCCTTGTTATATTAGCACAGGCTGAGCCCTCTACTGGACTCTAGGGGTACTACCTTACCCTGCGAGCATTCTCCGACTGAGACTTCTATAGACGTAGCCGGCCTTGGGCGGGCCTACCTGAATGCACGCGAATCACACTGTATAAATAATAATAATAATAATAATACATAATATTTATATAGCGCCTTTCACGAAACCCAAGGTCGCTTCACAAGTCGGGCAGGGGGGGGGAGTAGGGGAAAAGAGGCAGACAGGTCAGGGAGAGGGGGGGGCAAGCAAGTAGCGGAAAAATAAAAATAAACCTATCAAACTAACTATATAGTGGGGAAAGCCTTGGTGAAAAGGTGCGTTTTGAGGGCTTTTTTGAAAGTGTCCAAGGTTGGGGCGCTGCGGATTTCGGGGGGGAGAGAGTTCCAGAGGGTGGGGGATGCTACACTGAAAGCTCTGTCACCGAAAGTCCGCAACCTGGTGCGGGGGGTAGAGAGGAGATCCTGTCCAGACGATCGGAGCCTCCGGGATGGAGTGTGGTGGCGGAGAAGGTCAGACAGGTATTGTGGGGCGAGGGCATGGAGGCATTTGTAGGTCAGAAGAAGGAGTTTATATGTGATACGGTGCTTGACTGGGAGCCAGTGGAGGTGGATGAGGGTGGGGGTGATGTGCTGCCAGGGCTTGGTGTGAGTGAGCACCCTGGCAGCCGAGTTCTGCACATACTGGAGCCTGTCCAGGGCTTTACTGGGAACCCCGAACAGGACTCCGTTGCAGTAGTCCAACCGGGAGGAGACGAATGCATGGATGAGGGTCTCGGCCACGGAATCGGAGAGTGATGGTCGTAGATGGGAGATGTTCCTGAGGTGATAGAAGGCAGACTTGGTGACGGATTTGATATGTGACTGAAATGAGAGAGTTGAGTCAAGGATGACACCCAGGTTACGGACTTCGGGAGACGGGGAGATGGAACAGCCGTCAATGTGGAGGAGGAGATCCCCAACCTTCCGGAGCAGTGCCTTGGGGGCCACAACCATGAGCTCAGTCTTCTTACTGTTGAGTTTGAGTAGATTTGCTGTCATCCAGGTTTTTATGGCATGGAGACAATTGACCAGAGACTGTGGAGGGAGCTGGGCAGATGGTGAGGTGCTGAGATAGAGCTGAGTGTCATCAGCGTAGCAGTGGAAATTGAGACCGAAGTGACGTATGATCTGGCCAAGGGGGAGCATGTAAATGGTGAAAAGTAGGGGACCAAGCACGGAGCATTGGGGGACACCATGGTTGACTGGGGCCGGGGGGGAGGATGAGCCGCTGATGCTGACAAACTGAGACCTGGTTGAGAGATAGGACTGAAACCATGACAGAGCTGTGCCAGTGATGCCAAGGTTGTCGGAGAGGCATTTCAGGAGGACTGTATGAGAAACGGTGTCAAAGGCCGCAGAGAGGTCGAGGAGGATGAGAATACTGATTTGTCCGGAGTCAGCAGCGAGAAGGAGGTCATTAGTGATCTTGAGGAGGGCGGTCTCTGTGCTGTGATGTGCTCTGTAGGCTGACTGTAGGGGTTCGTAGAGCTCATGGTTTGACAGATGTTGATGAAGCTGGGCGGCGACTGCTCTTTCCAAGGTCTTACTAACGAAAGGAAGGTTGGAGATCGGTCGGTAGTTGTTCAGCTCCTCAGGGTCAAGACCAGGCTTCTTGAGGATGGGAGTGATGGAGGCGGTTTTGAAGCAGGAGGGAACTATTCCAGATGACAGAGAGGAGTTGATGATGTCTGTTATGATGGGGCAGAGGGTGGGAAGGCAGGCCTTGACCAGCACCGTGGGCATGGGGTCAAGGGAGCAGGTGGAGGCCTTAGCATTGGTCACCAGCTTCAAGACCAGTGGAACATCCACTGGGGAGAAGGAGGAGAGAGAGCATTGGGGATTGAGGGGTTGAGCTGGGAATGTGCATTTCTGTGTCAGGGGCCACTGCAGAGAGGGGGAGGGGGCGGGCACCAGGAGTTGTTGATGAATGGAGATCACCTTAGCCTAAAAAAAGTTGAGGAATTTGGAGCAGAGGTCAGGAGCTTCAGCAGTGTACGTGGCAGGGAGGGGGCGGAGCAGTCGGTTGATGGTGGAGAACAAGGATCTGGGGTGATTTTGTTGTGAGGTGATGAGGGAGGAGTAGTAGGCGGTCTTGGTCTTGGAGAGAGCCTCCTTGTAGGACCTCACATGGTCCACCAAGGCCATACGATGGACGGTGAGGCCAGTTCGTCTGGAAAGCCGCTCCAGCCGACGACCAGTTTGCTTCATTGTGCGAAGATCAGAGGTGAACCATGGTGCCGGGCGGAGAAAAGACACCGTCCGGCTTCTGAGGGGAGCCAGAGAGTCCAGGCTGAGAGAGAGGGCAGTGTTGTAGTGGGCCACCAACACGTCCGGCTGAGTGTCGGAGAGAGCCGGGGCCATGTGGGTTATGAGGAGGTCTGATAGGGCTGATGCACTCACTGATTTGGTGTCTCTAAAGGTGATTGTGCGCCTGGGGCGCTGCCTAGGCAGGGGGATGGGGATGGTGAAGATGATGGCATGGTGGTCTGATACTGCCAGGTCTAGGCGCTGCAGGTGAGAGGGGGGGGCACCAGTGGAGCAGACTAGATCCAGCGTGTGACCTTTGGAGTGGGTGGGGCCCTGGACATGCTGTGTTATGTTGAGGCAGTCCAGAAGTGACAGAAATTCTGCGGCAAAGCTACAGCTGGTGGAGTCGACGTGGATGTTAAAATCTCCCAGCAGATAGGTGGAAGGTGATTTAGAGCAGAGAGAGGACCGAAGCTCACTCAGCTCGGACATGAAGGTGGTGGAAGCTTTGGGGGGGCGGTAAATCAGGGCAACCTGGAGTAGAGGTGATCCGGAGAGCGAGAATGTAATACACTCAAATGATGTGATATGCGGAGAGGGAATCTCCCTGACCCGGATGCCTGCTCGGTGGATGACAGCCAGCCCCCCGCCGCGGCCCGTGGAGCGAGGTTTATGGAGGTAAACGTAGCCTGGGGGAGTAGCTTGGTTGAGAGCGAAGAAATCCTGCTGGTTCTGCCATGTCTCCGTTAAACATAATAAATCAAGTTTCCTATCAATGATGATGTCATGGATGAGTAGTGCTTTATTGTTGAGGGAGCGGGTATTGAGCAGCATGAAGGTGGCTGCAGAGGAGACAGGAGGAGTGCTACTGTCAGAGCAGGCCAGGGGCTTCAAGCAGCTGGTGCGCACGTGACGTGTGTTTAGATGACGTCGACAAGCAACACGGAAATGCAGAGCCGATTGTACCACAGGAATACTAGAATTTGTGTGAATAAATTTGTAGCGGGATGATCTGTGTATGTAGCGGGGGCGCTGCAAGAGTCCTGATGATCTGATGTCATCCAGGCAGACTGGTGCAGTAGAGCTGAAAAAACTCTGAAGTTGGAGAGCAGAGTATTGAAGCACCATATCCACAGCAGCTAACCGGCTAGCGACCGAGCCTCGAGCAACAGCACTCCGCGGTGCAATGATCGGAGCTAACTCACGGACAGTTCGGCCCTCAAGGCAACAGTCAATCCGGTTTAGGGACAATCCAGATGGCGAGAGAGGTGGAAGTCCGAGCCAAAAACCCAGGGGAAAAATGGGATTCGGCGGCTGTCGATGCTAACAGCTGACAGGTAGCTAGCCCCAGACAGCTGATCTACAGAAATGGTGAGTAGCCAGATGAAAAAAACTGAACAATGCGATCATCACAGTTGTGACAGAACAGTAGGCTATATATAATCCAGCAGTCAAAACGAACACTTTTTACAAGGCAAGAAAAGTTAAAACGCAGACGGAGAAGCGGCGAACAAGCAACGCCAGCGTCCTCCCACGTCAAGCGAGAGATGAGGTCGCCATGATCCTTGGGTGCCGATAACCTGAAGGATGATAAAAGGATGCCTCGCCTCCTGACTATCATCCTACACCTCTCTTCAGCGAGCGGAATAGGACAGACAGTGCCCTGAGTAGAGGGCTCCGCCTGTGCTAATATAACAAGGGTTACAATACGTAACCCAACGTTATATCTCTCACAAGCTCCGCCCTCTACTGGACTCTATGGGTACAGTGGGTGGAGCCCCGATGTATACGCGCACTGTCGTCCAACAACAACATTCCACCCTACTGCCCCTGACCGGCTTTTCTGGTCAGCAGTTGCTGCCCCACATTCTCCTTTAACCCGGTTGTGACCGAGGAGAAATCTGGGCTGTGGCTGACAGAGCGCACCCTGCTGCGCTTACCTCGCAGAAAGTGTGCTCAAAAAACAAGAGATAAAACCTTATGAAGGGGCCTGGCATCGACCAAGACGCCGCTGTGCATATATCCTCCACACCGTTGAATAAGGCTGTTGACACAGCTACAGCCCGTGAGGAGTCCGCATGAATCCCAGGCTCTCCCTGCCTGTCCGTAGGCATGTGCAATGCACTCGCAGAGCCAGACTGCCAGGCGTTTCTTGGACAGCGCTTTCCCGATCGCCCCGCCCCCGAAGCACACGAACAGCCGTTCGGTGCGTCTAAGGGCAGCCGTGCGCTCCACATAACATGCTAGCGCACACACAGGGCAGAGGAGGTGAAGTTTAGCTTCCCTGTCCCCACCATGGGGGGGAAGACTAAAACCCCCTAACTGAATAGCCCTCGACCTGAACGCACTCCTTAGGTTTTTGGGCACAAAGGAGGGGTTCGGTCTGAGTGTCGCGCCACTCCGGTCACCCCGAATCAGTAAACAACTCGGGTGCACCGACAGAGCAGTTAACTCGGACACCCTTTTGGCTGACGTTAAAGAGCATCTTGCAGGTTTTTATTTTTTCTACATTTATGCTTAAACTTGCTTGAAAATTACACTTAAAAAAGTGAATGCAGGATTTGATATGTTTTACGAGACAGAAGGTCAGGAATTCAGAGGGAAAGGAGCAATTTTGAGCTCTGCTCTTAAAAACTGCTTTTTTTTAAGGTCATACGTCAAACGCGTCATATTACATCACGCAGGGGAAACATCTCCGCTCTCTGACCGCGGGTATAGTTGAGTTGCGTTGAGTAGAGCGGTTGTGTTTTAAGGAGCTGGTATTTTTTGGTAGTTTTACATTGTATTTCACCATTTGTAATCATGGTGCAGTATTGTGTTTGTGCAGGTTGCACAAATACCAGCCTGTCAGGACATCGAGTCCACAGTAAAAAGGACCGGAGCTAGCGTTCGTTCCTGGGTGTGTTGCGCATCCACCTCCCTGCAGCACATACTCTCCAAAGCTTTATCAGGAAACCGTATTACTTCTATCTCCCCCCCCTTCGCTGCTCTCTCTCTCTCCCCTCCGGTACTGTGTTGTTTGCTCCCGGCTCAACCTCCACCCACCTGCTGCAATCAGCTGTGCACCCTCCCCGACTACACACCTGCTTTCCATCAAGCCATTTACAACGACATACCAACGGAGGCTCCACAACCTTTCTCCGCCAGATCGTCAAGTATCAGCCGTATCTCGCGTCTCCCCTCCGGTACACAGCACCATAGTGTGGAGTTGCATTAGGTAGGCCTAACGCGAGATACGGCTGATACTGTACTTGCGCATTAGTTTCTGTTATGGATCAGTATCAACCAGTGGCGGCCGGCCCATAGGGGTGGTAGGGGCGCCGCCCCACCTCTTCCCACATACAAAAAAAAATGTAAAAAAAAATTAAATTAAAAAAAATATATTTAAAAAAATGTATATTTCTAAAATATATATATTTTTTATTTTTAATGAACAAGGTAAATATCATACAATTGGTATCAGTAAAATGTATAATCTACAATAAAATCTTGTTTAAAATTGTGTTACGATGTCTAAAGTTACTGATACTGTAAGTCACATGTTTCCTGCCTGGCCTTGCCCTTGGCATTAGTTTATCATTACGGGGCGCTGCCCCCGAGCCAAACAGCAGCAACCAGCACGTTGCAAAAGTCTCGATAGTAAACTGTGCCGCCGAAACATAATTTCAGCCAATCAGCGCCGTCAAATATTTTGGTCACGAGGGCGCTCACTCGGCGCCCACGTTGCTTACGTGCATTGACGTGAGTTGTTTTTTTAGACTCGTGAGGAACTGGGGTAGTATCGCATAATATAATAGTTAGTAAAGGATTTATTGATGTGAATGTTTTGAACAGTGAATACTTATTGTAAATTGCTTTGCATAAAAGCGTCAGCTAAATGCAATGTAATGTAATGTGATGTAACAGGCATCAACACAGCGACTTGATTTATTGTTCTCTGGTGATCTGTTAGGACGTGTTGAATGGAGAAGTCTTCATCTGTGTTAAACCGATCCTCCCAGGAAACTGGGACCCGCCCAGGTTAAAATGTGACCCGCCTAGATTAAACTGTGACCCGCCCATGTTAAACTGTTACGATTTCTGTGTTAAGTGTTCACTGTTCAAAACATTCACGTCAATAAATCCTTTACAAACTATTATTGTTGTCAGTCTTACATTTGTATCATATATTATTATTAATATGATGTCGAGTCGATTTTATACCCGTTTATACTTTCATACGGTCTGTTAGTGAAACATACAATTGAACAACAGGTGTACAGACTTAATTAATTAATTAATTCGCACATGGGTCCAGTCTATATAAATTGGATTAACATTTCGCCATGTTATGAGGTTAGTGAGGAGATAGCGAGAGACAGTGAGATACAGAGATACAGAGATACAGAGATACAGAGATACAGATATAGAGATATAGAGAGATAGAGACAGATAGATAGATAGATTGATAGATAGCGAGATACAGAGATACAGATATAGAGAGATAGAGAGATAGAGACAGATCGATAGATAGATAGATAGCGAGATACAGAGATACAGATATAGAGAGATAGAGGGATAGAGACAGATAGATAGATAGATAGCGAGATACAGAGATATATAGAGAGATAGAGAGAGATAGTGAGTGATAGTGAGTGATTGAGCGTTGGCTGTGATAGAGTGATTGTCCTGGTGAGTGATAGTGGGTGAGTAATTGAGGTGCGAGTGTGTGTATTTGAGAGAGGCTGGTATTGTAGGTTTGCGTATATTTGCCACTTTGTTTGTTTGTCTTTGTTGTATTAATTTGTTTGTGTGTGAATAGGTGAGGGTAAGTAGGTAGGAAGTAGTAGGAGTTTAGGCGAGACAGGTGGAAGTAGGTGGAAGTAGGTGGAGTAAAGAGGGACAGAGAGTTGAACATGGATCCCAGAATTGTGAGAGAAATTCTGGATCTAAAAGTCCACCACCAGTATCCTGAAGGGTCAACAAAGAGGGACAAATATGTCATTAAGAGGAGGGCTGACACCTTCAGGATAAAGGGTAAGGATGCATGCCATATGGAGTCTAGAACACAATGATAATATGCTATGGTAAAACTAATACATCTAATATTATGACATATAAACACCAGATGGAGAGCTGTACTACATCTGCAAGCGCAGACAAAACAAGACTGAGCACCTTGCCAAAGTTGTCTCTACTGCCGAAGAAGCAGACCAACTGTTCAAGGAGTTTCACTCCAGCAACATTGGTGGACACTGTGGAGTGGAGAAGACACACTGTGCGCTTATTGCTCGCTACTATTGGCCTGGCATGGAGAGTGACATACGCAAGTGGGTGAGTTAGTATCTTCAAAATAATGAGGTGGAATACACATTCAGGTTCAAAAGTAGAGCACAGAGGAGTGTAATGTCAAGTGTATTTCAAAATTGCGTATACTGTATGTGCTAACATCCTATCAGCAGGATGATTAAGAGGTATGACTTTCAGGTGTTAAGCCATCATTGCTCTTAAGACCTGAAAGTCATACCTCCTGCATGTGAAATAAATGTGACTCTGTATATATATTTATATTTATTATTATTATTATTATTATTATTATTATAAATACATACCTACTATTATTATTCATTACATTTTCGATTGTATACCCCTGCAAATAATTACTGCACTTTATTCCTTATAAGCTGCGTGTATTTGTTTTCTTATGTTGTGATGTGTTTTGTTTTGATGGCACCTTTTCAAAGGGAGAAGTACTTCTTTCTTTCTTTTTCTGTATTCTAGTTTAAAATATAATATAGCACATTTATTTGCACTAAACATTAGTCATAACTTTGAAATGATGTTTGTCTGTTTTAGATTGCTCAGTGTCCACAGTGCCAGGCCAAGAGAGCCAACATCAAGGAGAAGCAGGAGTACAGTCCGATAGAGGTAAAATAAACAATGGCATACTGGTATAGTCAGTGTAGAAACACGTCAACAGTGATTTACTGTAATGCTCATGTATTTCCCCCCCCCCCCCCCCCCAGGTTACGGAGCCTTTGGAACTGGTTGGGATGGACTTAGTGGGTAAACTCACAGTAACAGATGGTGGCAACCAGTACATATGTGTAATGGTTGACTATTTCACCAAATGGGCAGAGGCCTACCCACTAAAGACTAAAACAGCAGAAGAGGTGACCAATTGTATCATTGATTTCTTTTACAAATTTGGTGCACCTCAAAAACTGCTAACAGACCAGGGCTCAGAGTTTTGCAACAAGGTACAGTGTTGATGCAGTATGAATCCCCAATATGTAACTGTAGTTGCTGTGCTAACCTATTGCTTGTCTGTCCTAATGATAATTTCAAGGTCAACTCTGCCCTGTGTGAGAGGCTGGACATCAAGCGAAACCTGTGCTCCGCCTACCACCCACAGACCAATGGCCTTGTGGAGAAATTAAACGGCACTATACAGAGGTATTGGTTTTCAATACCTGATGGAATTCACGCTCTAGATAGAATAACAAACACATTTCCTGTTCCTATGTGAACAGGTAATCGGTAATGATATGTTGCTTTATCATACATGAGAACCCATATGCTCTCCTGCTTCCTCATACCTATACTTGAATACTGCATTTTAAGGATGTTGAACAAAATGGTGGCTGGTCACCCCAAACGCTGGGACCAGGTGCTCCAGTCCACCATGTTTGCTCTTCGGACCAAAAAACAGCTGACCACAAAATACAGTCCATATTATTTGATGTTTGGGAGGGAGGCTAGGTATCCTTCAGAGGTGCCAGAGGAGTACGTGGTAAGATGTTCTAATGTTGTCATCCTTTTCAAACGTTTTCATTTGGATCATCTGCCTTCTAAAATTCTAACTGTCATTTGTTGCAGGTCAAAGAAGACAAAGTCAGCAAGCTGGTCGAACGGGAGGAGATCCATGAAGGCCTGAAAAAACAGGAGGCTGTATTCACAGAGGTAAAAAAGAATATGAAAACAAGTCAGGACAAGGTCCGCAAAAGAAAAATAGACAGGGGCCAGGAGGAAAACTTCCAAGTAGGAGATCAGGTGTTGCGGAGGAACGCCAGACAGGAGCAAAGGAAAGGGGGAAAGCTGGAGGATGACTGGTTGGGACCCTACAGCATCCTGGAACTAGAGGGGAAAAAGGCCATTGTTGGTAAGGGCACCACAAAGTTGCAGACCAACATTGACCATCTAACACATTATTTCCAGCCAGAGGAGAGGATCCCTGCCAAACTACAAAAGTTGTCCGATCCCTCTCCTCTGGCTGGTCCACAACACACAAAGACACAGACACACATCCACAGCACACAAACACCCACCACACAAACACCCACCACACAAACACCACAAGTGGCACCTCCATCTCCATCTGACTGCGAGGCCCAAATGGCACCAAAAGATCCTGAACTTTGTAAGTAAACAGACAGAAAGTACATACCAAATTATGCATTTCACAAATAACTGCCATTGCTATATTTACAGTAATTCGACAAATATGGACAGGGAGGAGAAAACACACGCTCTGGTGCAAGTTTGGGCCATATAAAGTGTACACGGAGAACCTCATGGAGTTGGCCCCAGGGAAGTGGTTGGAGGGAGAGGTAAATTACAAAACAAGAGAATATTGGACTGATATTTATTTAGATTGTATCACAAGTTATTTTTGTACTCTTAGATCGTCAATTCATATTTAACCATGGTGGGAAGGAAAGCTGGCGCTCTAATGATAGACTCCTATGTAATGACGTCGCTCTGGGAGGGAACCCACAAAGGGTGAGTAGGACTATAGGATGATTTCTTTGTTTGTACATAAATATGCCTATGTATTTTGGGTATATGTATGTTTGTATGTCCATACACACAAATTCATACTTATGTTAGTGTATACATTAGTTGTTGTAATTATTAGAATTTGTTTTAGTTGGACCTTTTCAAACACGATGTGGCAGTTGGAGCAGTCTGCAGCCACGGACACTGGACACTGATTGTAAGTAATCTTCAACGTAAACAGATCTAGACGGAACCATGACACTATCTGATGTAGGGGTTGGTTATAATTAGTATTTGCATTTCCATAGATCATGTACCTAAAGGAGAGGCGGTCCCTGTACTTGAACCCATTTGGGGCCAGCATTGGTCTGCAAAAAGTGTCCGGGAATAGGGAGCTGGGAATGCGCAACCGTTGCTCACCCACAACAAAATGACTCATCGTCATGCGGGGTGTTTGTGTGCAAGGTAAACATTTGATTATATCTGTTGCTATTTGTCATTATTCAAAAGTCCTCAAAATGATACTTATCAGACACTTTTTAGCTTGCAGAGCAGATATTGTCTGGGAAAACCGTGGCATATCCAGTTGACGCGATGGGTGTGGCCATGTTGCGGATGCACATGGCAATGTCTCTGGTGACAAATTCAGGTATACAGAACTCTACCAGGTATACTTCAATGTGTCTATATTAGCATTAAACTACATTATCTTCTTTTTTGCAGATGAACTATCCCAGCTCTGTAGGGCTTGTGGGGAGCTCAGCTCGTTGGCTGAAGGGGACATTGATACGTGGGTATGTAGAGAAATTCATGTCCTTCTGCTGGAAGACTGGGATGCCCCTTGGATAGGTTACCTCAACATCACTGGGTGAACACTCACTATCACACAACTATTACAAATGTATAGTTGAAGTCACCTAACTTGCATGTCTTTGCACTTTCGGTTGGCACTGGAGCAGCTGAAGGAACATACCAACACAGACTCCAAACAGAAAGGACCACATTTAAGATTGTAACCCTATATCTGACACCCATTGCCATACTATGTAAAGAAATAATGTCTAAGGAAGTTAAAACGGCTTAATTTGACATCCTAATCAGTATGATTGATGTGGACCTGACAAAATGTTTGACAGTATTCTAAAGTATTTCTCTTTTTCCCTGTCAGATTGAGTGCACCACCTGCAATATGTGGTATCACTTAGGATGTGTGGGACTGGCCTCCCCCACAGAGGATGACTACTTTTGCCCTTCCTGCAAATCGTGATGGCAGAACAGAATATGTCTCCTTGGGAGGTGCGAGGTCCCAGACACACCCTGTCACCTGTGGTGTCCCTCAAGGGTCGGTCCTTGGGCCCACTCGGTTCACCTTGTACACTTTTCCCCTTGGCCGTGTCATCAGCAAGCATGGAATATCATTCCATTGCTACGCTGATGAAACGCAGCTATATGTAAAGACAGACCCTATCCCACATGCTTCCTCACTGTCACCATCATGCACTTTTTGCATATCATGTATTTTGTCTTTGCTATGTTTGTAAAATGTAATTTTCTTAAATGTTTTATGTGAGGGACTGCAGATGGAAATTAGCTCAAAGCTAAATCTGGCACTGTTATGCTTGACGAATTTTAATGTTTTAAATGTTCATTACTGAGCATTGTCCCTGCCAAATAAAGGATTAAATAAATGAATACTGAATCATTACTATTATTGTTGTTGTCTTTCCTTCTGTCACACTAATGAGTAAGTCTATCTACTATACAGAATCAAAGCTTGCATTGCATATTAGAACACAAATTTGGCCACTGTTATTATAGTTGCAATATGTAAAATTGGCCCTTAGCACACCATAGGGGACGTGATGCCTATGCTGTTAAGTATTTTATTTTGGGGAGTCTGTCACAAGACAGAAAAGACAGCCAGTATTGCTAGAATATAAACCTTCTTTTAAATTGCATTCTGTTTCTAGCGCAACACATCAGCTACTGCATTAGCAGACATAGCAAAAGGAAATGGGGGGCCTATTTAGAAAGTTAACGTTGCAAAATGTCTATATTGTGAGGCAAAATATTATATTGTACAGCATATTGTTGCATGGCAAATATCACGAAACACATGGCCTTATTTGCATATCGGAAGTTAATGTTTGCACTAGAACACATTTATATGTAAAATTAACACTTATCACAACATAATGTGGGCTCGCAGGCTGATAAACTAGGATATCTGATCTCTGTAGGTCTTAATGAGGTTTGATACAGACCTCAGTCACTATTTCTAAGCAAATACCTACTATAATATGTATATTATATGGCTTAAAGTGTACATACATTCGCTCACATTATAAATGATGATCGGGTTGCATTTTTCTAGAACTTGTTGACAATGTTAATGTAACAAAATGAGCTGTGGTGAATTATTAAGACGTGATGATTCTTGGCGCACTCGTACCGCGCAGGGTATGATTGATTTTTACTGTTGGGACTCGGGTTTGAGTCCAGCATGAACTTTTTTGTTATTTTCATGTCAATGCACCTTGAATATTATGTTTGAATAGAGGATTCCTAATATTGTTTGCCGACACCAACATTCATGACCAAGCAGCATTTTAAAGTCTAAATATCCCCAATGACATTTCTGCTGCTATCTTTGCAAAACCAGGTAACAGTCACATGTTATCTGGATGAGTGCTGCACAATACCGTTTCTATAACCTGGGCGGGTCACGTTTTAACGTGGGCAGGTCCCAGTTCCCTGGGAGGATCACAGTTTAACACAGATGAAGACTTCTCCACGCTGCGTTTAACATTAACGCTGTATCTCTCTGTCTCTCGCTATCTCCTCACTAACCTCATAACATGGCGAAATGTTAATCCAATTTATATAGACTGGACCCATGTGCGAATTAATTAATTAATTAAGTCTGTACACCTGTTGTTCAATTGTATGTTTCACTAACAGACCGTATGAAAGTATAAACGGGTATAAAATCGACTCGACATCATATTAATAATAATATATGATACAAATGTAAGACTGACAACAATAATAGTTTGTAAAGGATTTATTGACGTGAATGTTTTGAACAGTGAACACTTAACACAGAAATCGTAACAGTTTAAAATGGGCGGGTCACAATTTAACCTGGGCGGGTCACATTTTAACGTGGGCGGGTC
Source organism: Notothenia rossii (assembly GCF_949606895.1). Taxonomy (NCBI): domain Eukaryota; kingdom Metazoa; phylum Chordata; class Actinopteri; order Perciformes; family Nototheniidae; genus Notothenia; species Notothenia rossii. The sequence continues at coordinate 27,169,412 of NC_136912.1, read as the reverse complement.
CCAGTTCCCTGGGAGGATCACAGTTTAACACAGATGAAGACTTCTCCACGCTGCTTTCAAACTGTGAGTAAACACCGTGTGCTTCACTTGGAGGCTGTCTGAAGGTATACACAGATGGACTTGGACATTAACTACGATATTCCGTAATAAGTCTGGCAACAATAGCTGGTTTAAAAGATTTATTCGAGCAACTCGTTTGTCTTGTTGTAGTCCTCGCTGTTCGCGTCCGGATATCGCCTTCGTAATCACAACCTCACACACTGGTACTGGATGTGCATCAACGTGTTCCTAAGAAGCCAAATATACCAAAAGATATATGTAAACGACAGAAGAAAGCGATCGAAATGTGTATTTCAGTCGAAAGCCACGTACCCCACCGAAACGAGTTGATCGGGAAACAAGTTGATCGGGAAACAAGTTAATCCGGAACACCGGTCACTCACCAAGATAGCTGCCCAGTTCTCCACTGGTTCTCCACACACCACAGCTCAATTTCTCTCCGATGGCCGTTATTTCTTCTAATCCTTGGCTGCTCCTGGTCTCTTGGACGCCTAGCAGGCTCATAATTATAAGGTTGTGGTCCGTCATATGCATTCGAATATTCATGTTCAACTTCTTCTGTGTCTTCTGTGTCAAAACTAGCATTGGGATCCATGTTTATTAATACGTTACACCGGCCGCTCTCCCCCTTGTGTCCCCCGTGTTACGTCACACGCGGGAGGTCACGTGCCGAGGCTTTTTTATGCGGAAGTGAACATTTCTTACAAAAACGACGCCAGATGTCACTGTAGTGTATATTTCTGTATATTTTTTTGAAAATCTAGTGTATTCATCATTTTCCTACACATTTATTCACAGGTGTCTTTAACCTGAAAGTTGCTCTTTAAGGCAAGAAGCAAAGCTGTTTTCCACGACAATGCTTTCACCATGTGAGCAGCCGCCATGAGACCCAGAGTCTGCATGATAGTAAAAGCTGTCACTGTTGCCCCCTGTCGCAGCCTGTGCACCCCCCGAAGAAGGGACGCACGTCTGTTCTCTGACAGGGTGGCGCGCAACGCGCCCGCATCGAGCACCACACCCAAATACAACGCCCGTTGGTGAGGTATGAGGGTGCTCTTTTTCCAATTGATCGCAAAGCCCAGTTTGGTCAGGTGTGTGATCAATTGTGCTGTGCAAAACATTGCCTGTTCCCGTGACCAGGCCATGATTATGAGGTCGTCTATGTAAAAGAAAACACTCATGCCGTGTGCGCGCAGCGTCTGAAGCGCTGTGGCCACTCATTTGCTGAATGTGTGTGGGGATAGAGAATAGCCGAACGGCATGAAGCTGTGGTTCTCTCTGGCGACCCGTCTCGCCGCAAAACTCCCCGTGAAGGGAAGATCTGCCCATGGAGGGTCGAAACCGAAAGGGACGACTATTTACTGAGGACTCTGAACGCACCGCCGCGTGCCCATGTGCGAGCACGCGCTCCCTCATAATGCCGTTCTCACGAACAGCATTAATCGGAGTCCCTATAGGAGTAGTGTGTTCTACTAAGGCCCCTGAACGCACCGCCACACGCTCTTCTGTGAGTGCAGGCGCTGCCATAATGCAGCTCCTACCACTATGGTAAACTGCATTAATTGGAGTCTTAGCCCCAGGCTTAGTGTGTTCCCTAACAGCAATACGCCGGCCATAATAACTCTGTACACGCATAGCACTACGATAGCACTGCCTGCGGTTTATCACTCTCATCTGCGCACTCCCACTAGCCTCCTCTCTTACAGGAGCTACGGCTGGGGCGAGTGGGGAATTTGTACAGACATCATGTGTAAGTGTAGCATTGTGGCAACAAAAGACACTTAAACTTGGATACAGGTCAACCTTTTCTTTATTTTTAAAAGATCTCAAAGGAATCTGTGCATGAAATAGGGAGGAGGCGGGATCCGCCCTTGCGTCCCGGGCAAAGAGATTTTCTCCCCCCGCCAGTCAGCTCCGGGCAGACGGCGCACCCCACCCGGCCGCTCTCTGCTGCTGAGGAGCATTCCAAAGTCGGGCAGCCCGCCCCTGTGGCGGCCGATACGCCGGTACCACGGGATGGGCCATAGAGGTGGAGGGCGCCACGGCCATGGAACCCCCGTGTCAGCGCCTCTCCCTCTGCTTCACTGTCACACTGCGCTCCCTCACCTTCATGATAACGCGCGGAGGAGCGCGTAGCGGGGCCGGAGGAGGGACCAGCGGTAGCATGCGGCTAAACTGGACCCTTTCCTCCTCCAGGCGGCTGAAGCGAGTGACGGAGGAGATCGACCCAAAGAGCCCGTCCGTGGACACGGGGGCTCCGAGGAGATCTTCTCGGTCCTTTTTAGATAGGGCAGTCAGTCCCAACCACACGTGAAGAGACGCCACTGTGGCCAAGGAAATCACCCGCCCTGCTGCAGTGGCCACGCCATGAATCAGATTATTCATCTGACCTATAGCGCGGTCCGGATAATCACTCCCGTCCTGAGACAGGAGGACGGGCCGACTGCCTGAGGGGTGATCAGGGAGACGCCCAACACGCCGAGATTATTCGCTGCAGCCGCCATCTGCGTACCGAGCTTGAACATCTTTTCCGGATATTCCAGAGTGTCTCGGTCCCGGGGCAGCGGGGGCAGGGGTCGTTTACCCTCCGCACAACCAGCTGCCCGCGGAAGCAGATGGGCCGCCAGGCTCTCATCAAGGGGGGGCACACCCGAACACGTTGTGTCCGAGCGGCCCTCCACCTTGATGGTGCCTGCCATAGCGGCTACTGGGGGATTCGTTTTAAATGGCTGTTGCCATGTTGCCTCCACACACCGCCATATATCAGGCAGCTGGGGCGAAACGAAGGTCGGCTGCGCTGGATGCACCGGGCCGTAAAACCCCTGTCTCAGGCGGCTTACAGGCCTCTGTTGCAGCGGCGGGGGGAGCGGTAGGCCTATGCGCTCCGCCGCCAGGGTCATCACCGCTGGGAAATCCATCCGCGCGGACCTGAGAGTCGGACCTCCAGACACCGAGGCGTCCTCGTCCTCCTCCTCCAGAATAGGGGTCGTCTGGCCCAACGGAAGGGAGAACCGGAACGGCACTCGTCTCCTGAATCGACCAAATCTCGACGATGTCGAGATCCGGATCCTCCAACTCCTCCTGTGGGGCCTCTCCTGACAGGAAATGCTGCCCACGATGCTCACGCTTGAGCCGAGGAAGCATCTGGCAGGCTGAACATGCCGGTGCCGGGGCTAAGCCGCTCACGGCGTGGTCAGGCCCCATACACAAGAAGCAGAAGGGGTGTGGATCCGCCCCCGCGATCAGGTTCAGACATTTCAGGCAGGTCCTGTGGTCAAGAACTGACTCCATTACTCTCTTTTCTTCACTCGTCTTTTAAAGCTCCGTGGAATCACTTCCGCTGCTGAAGAGAAAAGGATGATAGTCAGGAGGCGAGGCCTCGTTTTATACGGTGTGATGCGCGCACATTCAGGTAGGCTCGCTCAAGGGCGGCTACGTCTATAGAGAACCGCAGTGACGCGTCGTAGAACCCGGAAGTAAGTTAGCATTTTTAGCACTTCCGGTTCCTTCCTTAAAAAGCAATGCATTTTTTCCATAGGGTTTTGGAAAATAGCTCGAAATAAGGTCTGTGGTTGACACAAATTTAAGAGGTAAATCACGTTTTGTTCTACGACATTAAATACATCAGCAGTGACCCCACTGGGGATTTTTGAAGAGTTTACGTGTCTGAAAAACAATGGTTGTTACCGAATGGCTGAATAGGACTACAGAAATTGTCGAGGCCGTTGTACGTCATTACGCCGAACACACAAACACTCCCGCTAAGTTTGTTTTCCCCTGTGTTCTGCTTGAAAGCAAGTACCTGCCTATCTTTAGTATCTGTATATCTATATCTGACCATAAGAATCTGTATTTTTGAAATTGTCGTTTTTAACACCGTAGTTTTACAAATTATAGAATAATTAATTACCAGTGTTTTCCAATTTTACTCGGCAGTTCGTTTCGTTGGCTAACGTTAGCTAAAGCTAGCGCTACTAGTTAGCTACGCAATGGTTTGTTGCTTTGCTCCGGGTTGCAGCCACAGGTCTTCGCATGAAACGTGCTTGTTCTATCGTTTCCCGGCCAATGTTTTCCAAAGGAGAGTCTGGATTCGTGCCGTGAGGTAAGCTGACGTTACATTTTTGTCCATGTCACGGTCAAATGTAAATAATGGGTAGTGACTGTATCGCCGTTATAGAGATGGCGCTGCTGAAAAGACCGCAACATAAGTAAAGATAATGAATACATCCTATTAAAACCTGTGTGGCTTATATGATAAGTCTTATTAGTACAAGCAGCATAACGTTTCACCATGTAACTAAAGATTGTAGTCAGGGAAATCAGTTTGACATATTGAACTAATAACAAATCACCTCTGGCTGGCAGAGAACTCTCTGCTCCATAGCTTCTCTTGGACGTAAAATCACATGTACATTTTACATTTATATTCAATTTAATATTCCATCCCTCACATACTTTTGTATATATAATAACTTATATTTTGTTTTTCTTGTTATGCTGCTGCAACACAAACATTTCCCAAATTGGGATCAATACAGTAATATCTTATCTTAATTAATTAAGAAATATAACTATTATAATTAGTGTAGCAGCTGACACCTATTTTCAATATGGATTAATCTACCATTTATTTCTTTAGTTCAATTTTCATCTATAAAAATGTCAAAATAGTGAAAATGTTCACGAGACTTATCAAAGTGCAAGGTTATATCTTTAGATGTTTTGTTTTAGCCTATGTACTGTATGTCTTAATGCTCTTAGAGTATATGTGACGGTGTGACTTCCATGAAACTATATTTTATATCTTCCCAACAGACGAGCTGACAGGAAACCTAACACTCTAACAACCACAACATTGCAAAGGCGAGTAAATGTAAATTAAAAACAATTCACAATTTTTTAATTTCTTCTTCCTTGCAGTGAGGTGAAGCTGACCTTGCACTTGGTGCCAGTAAGGATGTTCCTCACGCAGGCTGAATGTTTCTCCTTCCTTACTGACAAAGAAGCCCTTGATTTGCAATGCTTCACTAATTGTCATTTCCCTGGCTCCGTAGGGACACTTTATCTCCAGCACAGCGGAAGACCCTACCAGACCATCCGGAGATGCCCCCAACAATCCTGATAGGGAGAGCCACAAATCTGACTCATGGACCTGCATCTGAGTTGCATTGGTGAATGCCCTGACGCCCTCACATTCATTCATAGTCCCCCACTGTACAGACAAAACACCATCAAGGGACTGTTGTTGCCCTAGCACCCTGGCAATAAGGGAAGCAGTCACACGCTTTGACCTCAGGACAGCTCCAAAGTTGCTGGCAGTCAACCTTCCTTTCCTGAACAAATGCCAGTTTGGGTTGGTTCGCTGACCAGTGGTAGCCACCTGAATTGCCCTCTGTTGCTCTTCAGACAATGCCATGCTTGCCACAATTGCCTCAGGTCCCTGATGCCCAACAGATTTGATAATTTCAGGAACAGTAAGTGTTTCCAAGCTGTAGTGTTCCTCTTCTGGCTTGGGGGAGAGAAGCCAAGAAATTCCTGAGAACCTGCCCCCGAGTCTGTCCCTCAGCCAGTCACGATCTTCGGAGGTGGGCTCTCTTGTCAGCGGGTTAAATTAGTTATTGGTTTCAACAGTCACATTAAAACAGTTACTAAATCAGCTTACTATCACCTAAAGAACATATCTAGGATTAAAAGACTAATGTCACAGCAGGATTTGGAAAAACGTGTCCATGCTTTTCTCTTCAGTAGACTGGACTACTGCAATGGTGTCTTCACAGGTCTCACTAAAAAATCTTTCTAAATTAGAAAGCTGCAGCTGATTCAGAACACCGCTGCTCGAGTCCTCACTAACACTAAGAAAGTGGATCACATCGCTCCAGTTCTGAAGTCTTTACACTGGCTTCCTGTGTGTCAAAGAATAGATTTCAAAATACTGCTGCTGTTTATAAAGCACTGAATGGTTTAGGACCAAAATGCATTTCTGACCTCCTGCTAAATGATGAACCATCCAGATCTCTCAGGTCTTCAGGGACTCGTCAGCTTTCTGTCCCCAGAGTCAGAACTAAACATGGTAAAGCAGCGTACAGTTATTATGCTCCAAATATCTGGAACAAACTCCCAGAAACCTGCAGGTCCGCTGCAACTCTTACTACTTTTAAATCCAGGCTGAAGACTTTTCTTTTTGTCGCTGCTTTTAATTGAACTATTCATATCTTAGACTGCACTGTAACTTTTATCCATGTATTTTTTCTTTTAATGTTTATTTTATTAGCTTTTCTTTTTAATGATTGATTTTAAATGCCATTTTTTTTAATGTCTTTCATTTTTTGTAAAGCACTTTGAATTGCCTTGTGTTGAAAAGTGCTATATAAATAAACTTGCCTTGCCTTGCCTAATAAAGATTTCATGTGACACATACAAACGTGCTCGCACATGGGCACGCGGCGGTGCGTTCAGAGTCCTCAGTAAATAGTCGTCCCTTTCGGTTTCGACCCTCCATGGGCAGATCTTCCCTTCACGGGGAGTTTTGCGGCGGGACGGGTCGCCAGAGAGAACCACAGCTTCATGCCGTTCGGCTATTCTCTATCCCCACACACATTCAGCAAATGAGTGGCCACAGCGCTTCAGACGCTGCGCGCACACGGCATGAGTGTTTTCTTTTACATAGACGACCTCATAGTCATGGCCTGGTCACGGGAACAGGCAATGTTTTGCACAGCACAATTGATCACACACCTGACCAAACTGGGCTTTGCGATCAATTGGAAAAAGAGCACCCTCATACCTCACCAACGGGCGTTGTATTTGGGTGTGGTGCTCACATAATTAATGTGAATAAATTAACTCGGTCTTAAAAGGTTAACGGTACTCTTGCTATCACTACTCACCGACACTATAAACCTTGTCCCTCATGCTAGCCCTGACAACACCGGTAAGCACACCTTCATCTAGGCTGCACTGTTTTACGTGTCCTGACTTGTAGTGGTTCTCTCCTCTATCTACACTCTTCTTGTCATCTTTGTAAAACGATATCAGACTGGTAATTGACACAGCCATGACTTCTAGTTAAATTCAGTGTGGCTAAAATGAAAATCTTTGTTAAAATATGCAAGCACGCGAAATTCAAATTCAGCTTTATTGTCAAAAATTCTACATGTGTTATACATCCAGAAATATCGTTTCCCACAGTGTGACATGTATACATAAAACAAAAAGGGCCTAGATAAACGTGGTATACATTAAACAAAACGGGCCTAGATAACCGGGGTATACAGTTTAAAATGTTGATATATTTAAAGTGTTCAAAGTGCAGTTTCAGTGAGAGTCAGTTGAAACGATCTTAAGTTGGCGTGACGTTGAAGTCGTGCGACCCTGCTGCTGTACTGGCTTGTAGTTCGTTTATAGCATAACGTTAGCATTTAGCTTTTGGCAACTAGATTTATGATTCAAAAATTATAAAGGTAGGGTTGACATGTGGAGATTATCCGGCTGAACAAAACGTGATCCCTCTCTTAAATGTGTGTCAACCACAGACCTTATTTTGAGCTATTTTCCAAAATCCTATGGAGAATTTGCATTGGTTTTTCGAGAAGGAACCGGAAGAAATTTACTTCCGGGTTTTACGACGCGTCACTGCGGTTCTCTATAGAAGTCTCAGTGGGAGAATGCTCGCAGGGTAAGGTAGTACCCCTAGAGTCCAGTAGAGGGCGGAGCCTGTGAGAGATATAACCCACGATTGGATTCCGCTCCAAATTTGCATGGCCGATTATACATACTTACAGTAAACTAAGTATCAATAAGGCCAGTAGTATATTCTGTCATCCCTTCTAGGAGAATGTGCACAGAGCTTGAGGAAACAAAGTCTTGGTTAACAAAGTAAAATGAAAACCACCATTATGGTATCCATCCTTTCTCTCTGATTAGAGTTTTAGGCTTTGTCAAGGCGATGAAAACCTGGGTCTGTCGTACTACATAGTTCTGACCTCAGGTGGATAAAATATATCGGGAATAATTCTGCTCATTTGACATAGAGATATATGGTGGAAATAGATTCAAACCCACAATGTGGTCATACCTATGTTGGCCCTTTTGTCCTTTTCTGAATGAAAATACGAGTCATTTCAATTGCTTCATGAGGCCAAATTTAAAAGAAATACAAACAACATTTATTTGTGTTGTTGTTGAGACTTAGAAATGAAAACCAATCAGTAAAGGTACAAAACTCAGTTAGCAGAACTGTGCACTACAACTAAGGCTAAAAAAGCAAAGCTTATCAACCATTCATTAATGATGGAACAAAAGTGAAGCAAGCATGTGGATTATTCAGCTGTGAATTACCGCGTCCTTATATTTATATGTAGAGCTGGGAGACAAACCTCAAAACACGCATGTAATTAAACTAAAAGCCTCTGAGATTACTTGTTTTGCTTATGGCTGACTGTACAATTTGTGAAAATCTGTTTTTAATCCTGTTGAACTTTTTGTTTAAAGTCACCCTCTGTGAGAGGATTTTCTAGGATGATTGTGGAAAAGGGAACAATATGTTTCCTCCAGGGGAGTCTCTGGACATGTAGTACCGTGTCAGCCAGTATACGTAACGCTAATTACCGGACAGATATGAAAAAAACTAATGGCATGGTTCCTCTATTTGTGTCCTCTAATCCTCACCTATAGCTTTCACACCTAATTTCCACATATTGTCAACACAGCCCTGTATGACCAATACATCATGTACCCGTTTCACTGGCTCTTTATGTAAGTGTTCATGTGACGCAAAGTAAATAATGATTTCCTATGTTGTGTGTATTTCGAATACGTTTTTGTCTTTACAAATGCACCCTTCACCACAACTTATATGTCATTTTAGTAATGTTTTAGTATGTGAGCCTGGGATTACAACTGTGTATGTACTCAAATATATTCAGGGCCATTTGCGGTTCTAGTATGTTTAAATCTGTTTAAACAAGCGTGCATCACAGAGCAAGTCACACAGCAAAGTCTTTAAGTGCATTATTGCTCAATACATGATGCTTGTTTCTCCCCTTGAACACAAATCAAAATGTCCCATCCCATCCTGCTTTTTAACAACATTCTGTTTCACCTAATTCGACAAAAGGTGATTAAAAAAACATACAAACATGAAATGAAGAAGATGATGAGGGGATAATGAAGATGTGTGAGAAACAACATTTTCAACTAATGGGCAACTAATAGATAATTGTACTTTTAAAATATTCAAGTAATACTGTACAAGAAGGGGAACAAGGGTTGAACTGGTCGTAAACAACAGAACATTGCAACCAATGACGCCATCAGTGGCAAGTAGACGTTGCTTAATATTAAGGGTACACATAAGGTTTGTAACAACTTTCTTATTTTTACTGAGTAGCTTGTTTTCAGATTAACTGTTGAGCAATAATGTGTGGCTCTCTGGGATGTGTGGGGTTGGTTCAGGATCGGTAAGCCTAAAAGCCGTACCGGGTGTACTTGTCTGATCTTTTACACACTTCAATCAAGCTAAGCTTCTAGGAACTTATCCAAATTGATGTATGGGGGTCTATAAATAGTAGAATTCACTCCACAAATAGTATGTTATGCTCCTTTTCTTTCCAACAGGTAAACATGCCATGAGAGACAGAGATAAATTGAATGAGGGAGAAAGAGAAAGAAATGGGGGAAAAGATTGAAGTGCATGGAGAGGTAGGCGAGCCTCTCCCATCAGTGTAAAGAGGATAATTGGTGGCCGACCCCTGGATGTCCATCATCCTCTGCTGAAAAGCAGGGTGACAATGACTAACACTGTTCCGGTGCATCAGGAGCTGCTGCATCACATGCACATTCAAACTCCAGTGTACACGCACGCACGCACGCACGCACGCACGCACGCACGCACGCACGCACGCACGCACACACACACACACACACACACACACACACACACACACACACACACATACACACACACACACACACACACACACACACACACACACACACACACATTCTCATACACGCACATTAAAACCTGTAACCTTGCAAACAGAGTCTTATATGTGTAGTACACACTCAGTGGAGTAGTTACTCACTAATGCGTGTAATTAGAGCTCTTTGATTAGGCCGGATGAGCACTCAATAAGTACACTGAGTACTGATGAGAGATGTGTATGAGGCATTTGTTGTGTGTGTAGTGGGTGAATGAGTGGGTTCATGCATGCATTTACAGATTTATTTTTTCTTTTATGGTACATGCTGCTCAAAGCAGAAAAGTCACCTGTCAGAACGATAAAATAAAAAGGTTTCTCTACAATCAAGGGAAATACATTGACTGGTTCATGGACACACATATACCGTGTTGTAATACTGTGTTGGGGATAACACTCTAAAACATAAAGTGCTGCATTCAGCTGCTTCTAAGAAAAGTTTGACATTTAAATATTGCAGCATTGATTGGATAAACTAGTAAAAAAAATGTTCTAATATATTCAACTGAAAAACCCAGCTTACTGTTTTTCCAATGTGGCTACCAGCACAAGAAAGTCAGCAATTCCGTCCAAGTCTCCCTTCAAAGCCAATAGCCCAAAATGATCATTATAAAGGTAAAACTTGTATACTGAACACAAGCAACAAACTCTAAAACTGTTTTCACAGTCGTCACGCAGCTTTTGGAAGGCTCAGTCAGCATTTTATGAAGTTTTGACAATCTGGATCACAACAAATGTTTCTAAAACAAATGCCAACCCTAGCTCAAAAGATAGTCAAAAGCAACCATCGCAACATTTCTGGTCCTTTTCCTTCTGGATAACTTTTTTATGTACACTTTGGGAGTTGGAGTGAGTGAGTATTTTTGTAAGAACTTTTAGAGAATTTATTTGGCTAAATGCGAATAATCTGTCGGGTTAACATGTACGATTAGGTGAAAATTGTCATCTCTGTGGTTGTCAGCACCTCCATGCAAAGCACAGTTAATTACTAATTCACTTTCAATAAAATCACGTCTGTACAGTTAACAATTATGTTCAATATGCCCTGTTTACCTTTGTGTTTAGGTTCTCGGCTTTTTCCGTTGTTGATTGAGCGTTATTTTAAGCCAGACCCTGTGAAACACCTGAGAATTTAAGATGACAGGGTTTGAAATTACTTCGTTTTTCCAAAGACTCTGTCATTGACTTAAAGTCATGCACAAAATTAACAAAACTATATACAGCTTTTTCTCGATTTCACAATTAGGTTCAGTTTAATACAGAACAAATGGAAGGTTGAACTGAATTCGACAATGTAATTTACTTCAGAAAAGGTAAAGGTACTCAACACTTAGCCTTGTCCCTCCCTTCTTCCTTATGCCAAATTCCCAGCATGCTTAGATAATTATTAGACCGATAATTGGAGAGACTAGCAAGGCTATTAAAGCTGCTTATACCTCCAAATAAATCTAAAGTTGTTAATCACACAGGACAGGTTAGTTCAAATCCAAACACCTTGACATTTATTGAAGTCCACTGAGACAAATGTAACATTTGTGATATTGGGCTATATAAATAAACATTGATTGATTGATTGATTGATTAATTGATTATTATTAGTGTCAGGGAATAATTCTGTAAACATGTTTGCCTTTTGCCCTCTGACGCAGATACCCAACCTTGGGCAGCCGCTATCTCCCTTAAAGAGGGGCTGCCCAAGCATGTTGTTGTTGTTACCAGTTTATGACCGGGCAATTCTTGGTCAGAGATAGTTATTTTTGTGGGACACCTGGAACCCATCCTTCTCGGGGTGTAGATGACCCCGAGCCATAAGCGACAACAAATGTGATTCAGTGTCCTCAGCTGTTTAGTCTATCTATTGATGAATGTTGATTATTACACTCTGAACTAGTTAAAATCTGGAACTACAGGAGGGTTCTTCAGATTTGATTGTGGCATCTCTACCGTGTGGTCAAACCCATGACATGTCTTGTGAATTCTCCGGCCGAAGCTCCAAATAAACAGTCAGTGTTTGCCATCAAAGCTCCAGCTCTCCTTGTGTCTCTCTGAGTCCTGACTCCAATTGCTTCAGAAGTTTCCCCTACAATTAGCATATCAGTCACACATGCCTTAAGTAAAAACAGTGGGAAAGATTTCTAATGGTAAAAGCAATTATTGTAGGAAGACAAAGCGTAGTGATTCAGACACTCAAGAAGTATTCAAAATAGATGACAAGATGGAAAAAATAATATCTCCTAAGAGGATGGCTATTGCTGTAACTATTTTTAAAGTGTCTTTTTGTATGACAGCGACATAGGCAAACTGTATGTTTCACTTGGCTCAGCATCCTGTTCTAATGTTGGGATCAGTTTAATCACTTCACCTTGAATTCAAGCCACATGTTGCCTTCTATTATATTATATATCAAGTCCCCAATTAAGTATTCGTAATTAGTATATATTTGATAGTGATAAGTGTTAATGTCTCAATGCAAATGAAAAGCAGTGAAAAGGCCTGGGAAGTGTCGTATCAACTTAAAATCAGCTGCTGTCTAGAGTAAATTATGAGTTAGGCAAATATGCAAAGAAACACAATATCGATATAAAGTATTTTGAGATCTTCGTTTTAATGCTTGCAAGCAGGACGCCTCCACCAAAGAGAGCTTCTTGTTCTGTGTGTTACAGCCACTCTTATGGAAACCATCCTTCCATCTTCTTCCGCTTATCCGTGGTTGGGTCGCGGAGGTAGCAGTTCCAGCAGAGAGCCTCAAACTGTCCTTTCCCTGGCCACATCAACCAGCTCTGACTGGGGGATCCAAAGGCGCTCCCAGGCCAGCGAAGAGATATAATCCCTCCACCTGGTCCGAGGTCTACCCCTTGGTCTCTTCCCAGCTGGACGTGCCTGGAACACCTCCCTAGGGAGGCGCCCAGGTGGCATCCTTACTAGGTGCCCGAACCACCTCAACTGGCTCATTTCGACGCGAAGGGAAACATCAAAGATAATTCACATGACAACACAACATGTTGGCCCAGGGTGATCACCCTATGGCAGTAGGCAAAACTCAAGACCTACAAAGAACAATGGGATATACAGATAACCCCTATCGTAAATTCCTTCCACTCATCCTCTCTTCCTGTAGTGTCATAAAAACCCCTTTCAAAGACATCTTTATCACACATCCATTTACATGTCATTCTCAGAATACAACAGGATTACATTATATTAAGCTTTAATACCATAATTGCCATAACAGAAGCATCCTGCCTAACTGTTTGACTATTTAGTGTTTAAACTTGTTTAGGAATGCTTAAAAGTAGGGTTAAAAAAAGAAGAAGTGTATGTTATTACCTGATTGATATATATTCAGTTAATTATTTTCAGATAGATTTCTCAAATAAACTCAGCATTTGGCAAATTCATAAATAAAAGCAGGAAATTCTGCGATAAGAGCAATGCTGCCTCCATCTGCCGTAGGACAGGAAGTACAGCAGTTTTCTAAATAGGGATTCAAAATGAAAGAAAGAGGACCATCTAAACTTAACTGGAGGAACTCTGATGAACATGTTAAATAAGATGTCCAGAGATGGAATACAAATCAGGGATCCAGCTATATTAATTTGTTGTTCCCACTGCGTACCTCTAACCATCGTAATCTGATTTTGTTTTATTATCCTGCTTGAGTGGGTTTCTTCATTAGGTCATAGCAGATGGGGTTTAAATCATATTAAATCCTTTGAATAATTGTAATGCCTGAAGCTTTTATTACAGGTTAAAACCACCTTGGAAATTATTTTTGCTTTAAAAAGGCACAATAATCCACGATTGGTTTGGTCAAAATAAAGATCTTCTGCCCTAAAGAGAGTAGAATATTTGACTGTTCTGTAAAATTAGCCATATGTTCTTCTTTGTCAGAAAACCCACACAGTTGAGCTATTGTGCAGATGGGAGGATAAATAAAGTCTGTGACCAATTTTCAGATACAAGTTGTGAAGATGAAGCAAATATAAACTTTTTGAAAATCACTGCTGACTTCTTTGGGTAGTCTGTGTTTTATTCAAGCAACAAACCCACTCCTCTGGCAACTGCAATATGTAGGAATGCTGAAATAAATATTTTATGAAAACAAATCTGACCTGGGTTTTTTAAAGTTTAAAATAGATAATTTGCTCTACAACAAAGGTCTTACTGTCGATCTTTCTAAGAGTGCATCCTCTGAGAAAGAGCATGACAATGTTTACTTGGACATTCAGCCCCCTAAAAGAGACAACCAGCAGAGAGTTAGATTAGACTAAAACTGGAAACAGGGTAAAACAACATAGAACTGTCCGACGGTTACTGCATCTGATATAACAATCCTCAGTCTGTTGTATTTTTGTATTTAATCTGTACAAATGGCAAATCACTGTTTTAAGAGGGGTTACGAGACGGACTATTTCTTGGCCTTGAGCTGTTCCCAGGCAACCAGCGGAGACTCCAAGGAGTAATTGGTCTGAGCCAAAATGAAGTTCAGCACATAACCTCTCTGCAAAATGGGGTATTGTTTTACAAGTCCGTTTTACATGTTAATTATTGAGCGTTAGAAGTGCCAGCAGGATAGCCGGTTCTCGATTCTATTCTTGTAATTAGCTAAACTTACCAAATGAAACACTCAGATATTGAGACTAGTATTCCTTTTATCACCTAACATTCAGCCAGAGAGAGAACACAAACATATTTCCCATAATGTCAAAACTCATCGCAGGGCTTTCGATCCTAGCCATTAGCAGCATTAGCCAGCATCAGGGTCAAGCAGAACAGCAGAGTAAGAAAGTTCATGTGGAGAAGCTTTAGGAGCCAGATGAGAAGTGCACACCTCCTAACAACTTGAGGTTTGACCATAACACTTAATCTTTAATTTTATCAGCACCACGTCACTATTATTTATTTATATGTACAATTTTAGCAAGTTTTTATATTGTCCTGTTCCTGTAAGCCAGTAAAACGAAATTTCGTTTTAATAGTACACTCTGTGTCTTGTTGAAATGACAATAAAGTATGTCTATCTATCTATCTATAAACAAAATATTCCTTAAGGCACCAAAGAGGACATATACAACCGCATTCCTAGCATTCCTCCTGTGTGTCAGTGTCAGAGAAGTTATGACAGGTCTTTACTTTATTTGACCTTAATTACTAGTTTCAGTCAAACGCGTTAGTCAGGATGGGAAATATTACCAAAAATATGTTGGCATTACTAACTCTTTTTTTTATAAAATAAAGTCAATAAATTCTAACGATGTGGACTCCAAAAAACTGTAGTTTTCTTTTGAGCCAAAGGGATGCTTCATGTCTCCATATGAAACACATGTTGCTATGGATTAAACACATTTACATTTCTCTGTTAACTTCTATTAGTGTTGTTCTAAACGTCTTCCCGTTATTTTTACTGTTTCATTCACACATTTATTCAAGGACCAAACTCCAATAAGTACTGCATTGTTGGATGCATCAAAATATTGTATTGAAGATGATGACAGCTATAGAGAACAGGAATGCAGCTCAATTGACTTAACATCCTTGATTTATCGCGTATAGCTTACGCTTTCCATCTGACTTCAATGCCAAGTAATCCGGTGGGTTTCACCTCAATACTACTATAAAAACAGAGTTGAATCACGTGCAAAGAGTGAATTTAATGATTTGACGCACATTCCTATTACTCCTGTTGTCTGGTGGCTTAGCAGGGTAAGTAACCATTGTAAAGCATGATGATTATTGAATAATAATAACACACATAATAATCATTCTAATTAACTCTGCTGCACTGACAGGAGCAGTTTTGATTATCTTGCTGAGATGCCTTGGATCTGTACTCCACTTTCTTATTCTTTATGGCCATAGACTACAAGCCAGTAAGGAAGGTATCTGGCGTCTCCATCTCCTCCAGTTGAGACTTGGCACAGAAGAAAGGAGGACTGTAGTCCATGGGGTTTGTGTTGCCAATGACCCAGTTGAAGGTGCTGAAACAAAAAATTACTATGTAAGAATCATCATTTACTGTTTGACACTTACAAAACAAGAACCTTAAATCCTTGCACAAGGAACAGCTGAGAATTAACTACTACAGCACAGGGTGTATCATTGTGTCACATTGATGATTGACTGTGATTCAGGGCGAGACATATGGTGTGATCTTAGAGATCAGGTATGATTACATGTCGTGGCCAATCATGCCCAGACTGAATTCTCTAGAAGTTTAGATTTGATTGATGATAATTCATTGGGGAACAGTTTGTCAGTTTTCCGAGGTACATTTCTGTTTAAAGTATTTAAGCACACATACAGGATTGATTGTAATGGTCCTCTCTCTTTAAATCTAATTTTGTATTTTACAAATCATGATACTGACAGTTTGATAAAACATGATTTTTCCAGACATAAAGCTTTAAAAGGATACAAGTTAAGGGTTAATTGAGTTTTGACAGATACCATTATCATTATCATTACATTAGTTTTAATTGGTTATGTTGTTTCTTCTATACTCCAGTGGTTTTGTAAGCCCAGGTTCTCACCTGATTGTGGCCCATCCAGTTGCGGGAGTGTAGGAAGTCATGGTCAAAGGGATGCAGCCAATCTCAGTGAAGACGGTTGTATAATGGCCTGATGACATCAAGCTTAGGTCAACAACAAACAGAGTGCTGCGCAATACTCACACAATACACTCTTTTTTTTCCTTCTGCACTTGCACACCATGCTTTTCACAAAGAAAATATTTCAGAGCATCATTTAAACATTTGGGTCACAGAGATTACCAAAGAAAACATTTATTTAAATCATCGAGTGTTTTGCCATAGAGATAGTTTTGGTTTTATATTCAGAATTTCTGAGTTAAACATATCTTAGATGTGTACTAGATAATCAACAATAGAGATAATCCCTCACACAATTTGTAACATGTATTACTCAGCCAACAACGTTACAATTTCTCGAAAGTTTTTCTATTTAAGTGGTGTCTTCTTAGGTGCTTAGCTAGTCTCCAGGAATCACCTCAAGAAAAACATGTGTAAAGCTAGTTCACGTTAAGATGAGGGGGAAATGCTAATAAAGCGAGAGAATATGTGTAACACTGCTCTCTCTACTGAACACAAAGATATGCTCCACTTAGACCAGGGGTGTCCAAACTTTTTTCATGAGGGCCACATACAGAAAAATATACGAAGGGCTGGGCCCCTTATATGCCTCATAAGTTCAGGTATAAGTTAGCAAAAATCAATCAAATGTAGGTAAATTATGCTTGTGAGAGTTGGCAGCTCATTCCTTAAAACAGAAGCCTCAGATTTATTATAATACTGAGAAACAGGAAGGGTATATTTCAAGCTTGTTATGAAAATAAGTTATTGAGCTTTTTTCTTACCAACTTAGATTTGTTAGAAAAAAATGTCAGCTTTAATTGACAGAATTTATTTGAAAAGTGGGCTTATTAACACATTAATACTACTGTATAATATCTGTTTACATCTATATTTAAGAAGTAAAAGACGAGCACAAGATTCATTTGAGGGCCATACTGCATTATATTTTTTGAATCTGCTGAGGGCCGATTCAAAGTGGTCCGCGGGCCGCATTTGACCCCCGGGCCGTAGTTTTGACACCCCTGACTTAGACGGTTAGGGTAACAGAGATATGTAGTGCAAATACTCAATGTAAAATATAGTAAATTCTTACACAACACTTAAAAATTAAAATAGAAATATAAAAGGGGAAATATTTAGTTTGATATCTGAATTACAGTGCGGTCATCCTGCCAGACATTTCTGTGGATGGATGAAATTGTGTAGCAATCATAGCAGCAGTATACGGCTAATCAGTGGCAGGTTACACTGTATAAAGAGCCATCATCTCTTCAGGTCTTGCCAAAATAAAACCAGATTATTTAGTTTGTATATTGTTATGTTTCCTCTTACCATTGTTTGGCAGTTCTCCATACCAGGTGTTGATAAGAGCACCCATTCCCCAGGAGGAAGAGGAGCCCATGAAAACCTGACCCCTCAGTTTAGCATCAAAGGGAGCATGCATGGTAATGAAGCTGGTATCCAGTGCTTTCTTCTTGCAAGATAATTTGCTCCAGTCAATCTCATAGTAGACTTTGTGGAAAAGGAAAAATAATGACAATAAATGGCTTCCTTTCCTGAGTCAACTCTAAAATCCTTGATTTAGTACTAGTGTGTACGAGTGACTTTTTTTTATGCGTTGTTGTCCTTACAATTGGTAGTAACAGTAAAATCCCAACTTGCAGTATAACTGCATGCACATACAGTATGAAGGTAAACATGCCACAATGCAGAAGCAAGTAAGTACCCATTTTAGGATGATGAGGATTTTACCCTTATTTGAATATGGAAGAAGTTGTATGAAGTCTTTATGTGATATTATGTTGTTTATAATCAATAAGTCAGGGAAGAAAATTAATCAAGTCAATGGTTTTTAAAAAGCCAAAACATTTTTTTTTAGGCTGAACAATAATTGCCGTTTTATTTGGAGAAGTTACAGCAAATACATAACAAATAGAATGGATTTAGATTAAAACTAATCTTGAGAAGTATTTGCAGGAACACTTGACCCAGGGTTACATACCTGTTCGAAAAGCATCAGCTGGTCCAGAAATGCGGTCTGATTGCCAACAAGCTCAAAGTGTCTAACATGCATCCTCTGACCAAAAGCATCATAGCTTAGTGTTCCTGTGGACATGTAGAGTCCATTAGCATCCATCTGAAAAAGAACCAGAGAGCAGAAATGAAGAAAAAGACAGGCACCCCTCGCCATGGGGCCGTTCAGCAGAGATTATGGGGAACGTTTTTGTGTAGCATATAAGTTGACTCACCAGACTGAAGCTTCCACTCATCAGGTGTGGGACAACTGCAAAAAAGAAAGTAAAAAAGGTTTAAGAAAACAGCATATCTATAAAATATCTAATTCATAAAATTGACAAACCATTATTAATAAGCTTAATAATAAATCATTTAAAAAATACAACTTTAGCTACCTAATTAATGTTTTGGTAATTAATACAAAGACAAAAATATGTGATACATTTTTAAATAGTTCACCACAAGTTTGATTTTCAGACACAAACATGGTCATTCTAGAAACAGTTACAGGCAGCAGTATTGACCGAAATGACTGACTGGAGTAATGCCTAAATAACATAGATAAGGAACTCAACTGACGTGCAAAAAATATGAAATACATTTATCCAAAACATAACTCTCTGTCCCCTCTGTCACGAACCTTGGAGTGACCTTCAATAGTGCTTTTAAATTCGATAAGCAGGTCAGCAGCGTAGTCAAAACGCGTTTTTTAAAATACGACTATTGGCCAAGACCAAGTCGTTTTTATCTTTTAAAGACCTGGAAAGGGTTATTAACGCCTTTGTTACCTCGAGGTTGGACTGCTGCAATGCTCTGTATGTGGGTATGGACCAGGCGTCAATTAAACGCCTGCAGCTAGTGCAGAACGCAGCTGCATGTCTACTTACTGGCCACAAAAAGCGTGACCACATCACCCCAATTCTGGCCTCACTGCACTGGCTTCCAATTCGGTTCAGAATTGATTTAAAACTCCTTTTATTTGTTTTTAAAGCACTAAATGGGCTGGCTTCGGCCTATATAGCTGAACTCCTCCAGCGCTACACCCCAGCCAGAGCTTTAAGGTCTGCTGACCAGCTGCTGCTGATAGTGCCCAAGACCAGGCTCAAAACCCGAGGGCACAAAACCATTCGCAGCAGCTGGCCTTAGGCTCTGGAACACTCTGCCCCTCCATGTGAGGTCGGCCCAGACCCTAGGGGTTTTTAAATATACACTAAAGACACACTTCTTCTCCCTGGCCTTCTAGTCAGAGCGGAGCACGACTTCTGACTTTTCCCTGTGTTTTTTATATATCTGTTGTAATTTATTGTCTTTTATCTTGATTGTAGTAATGTGTTTTTATGTGATTGTAGTATTTATTACATGTACAACACTTTGGCCCGACCAAAAATCGCTTTTAAATGTGCTTTATAAATAAATGTTGATTTGATTTGATTTGATAACGTTACAGTAAAAAAAATTAAGAGTTCATGTCCAGCTGCTGTCTATATATTTCAGTATTCTAACAAATCCGAACATTATGTAATTCAGGGGTTTTTCTAGAAAATTATAGTATGAGGGCAATACTGTGGTGGTGGCGCTGATCTTGAATATAAGATATATCTATTCTCACGAGAACAAAACCGGGTAACTGACACTACCCATGTAATATTATTGTTTTCCTTTAACAGTTTCCACACAATAAACTGACATGAAACAAAAAGAAAATAAATAAAGGTTTTCTGTGGTCACCAACAGGAGTGACTATACTCACTGCATGGTTTTGGAGCCTGGGCGGCAGCCAGCAGCAGGCCGAAGCACGAAAGGGCGCTGATGAAGTTCATGTTGCGAAGCTTTAGGAGTCAAACGTGGTCAACCCGTTAGCGCTCTGAGCTCTGGAGACAACACACGCCTCTATACCTGTGCTCACAGCTGGCCTCTCCCACACTCTGATGTTCAATCCCCACTTTTTCCGTTTGGACCCATCAGGGAAAACATAGTTGGTGTGACATATGACCATTGATAAGATAAGGCTATGACCAAACACCAGCTGATCAGATATTATGTTAGCCCTTTAGTCTGAGTTTTTAGATGTTAGACCTTTTCATTATTCCTTCCACATTTAAAAAAAAATTAGAAAGAAAGAAAATTAACATTAGGCGCTTTCACACGAGTACTTTCACACCGAGTACTTTTCCCAGGAGTAGTTCCGATAGTTCCTGGGATTTTGCGTTCACACCAAAAAGATCTGGAACTAGAATTTTTTTCCGGAAACCTTTTCACCACTTTTTTAGTCCCTGCTAGAGAGGTGGTACTTTCCTTGGGAGGGAAAGGTTCCAATTTCGGATTGACAGGGCGAATTGCAAACCATGCCCCGTAAAACAAAAAAATGTCATTCTTATCATTAGCAATAGCCTAGCGCACCAACGGGGAGAGACTAACTTATGGCAACACAAAATAAAACGTAGGAGCGGTGGAGTGATGAGGTGTCGGCGCTTCTGGCGATTTACCCGGGACTTTGGGTGGCAGTATACGCCGTTAAGTTGTTTGCGGCCTGCCAGTAAAACCAAAGCAGAAGAAGAAGAAGTGACGTCAGCGGCTTCATGCTTGATTTGCGTAACCCTCCCTCAGGGACTTATTCCGGTGTGAACGCGATCAACTAGATAGGAAAAGTACGTGGTGTGAAAGCGCCTATTGACATTATTACCTTTGGTCAAATTCTATATAATATTTATTACAAGAATGCTGTATTTGATCTGAAAATGTGAGTCAATGTTAGAAAGCATTTAGGCAATGTTGTATAAGACACCACCTCCTGATTAATGTGTTTCTTTTATCAATGATGATAAAATAATAAAAGTTTCACTTTAAACACGTATACCACTTGTTATGGGTGGAACAATATCCTGTTTCGCTTCATCGTGGTCGTGGGAAATGTTGTGCCTCGTTCTGAGCCACATTTAGCATCAAGAAAACAGGTCACAGCTCCAGTGTTTGACTGTGTTAAGGGTCTTTAGGGCTGCATTTATCTGAGAATGCTACAATCCAGTTAAATGTACTTAATCTGGTTAAAATATAAACCTTTTTGTCTTGGCAGTGATTACTGTATCACATCTTTGTTTTGCTTAATGCAGAGAAAACTTTAATCATAGCTAGTGATTGGTATCGTTTTAAATGTATCAATTCCGATTCTGCTTAATGATTCCGGTTCTTATGGATCCCCCGTTTAGATTCCAAAATTGTAAAAGAAAGAGGTCAAACGTTTAGATAACAAACATATCTTTATTCTTTTAAGCTTTAACTGACATTTTTATTGTATTGCACAATAGCTGTGCTTTATTTTAACTGAGCTATGCCTGTAGCAAGCTATTAACAGGCATTACACTGTGCCTTGTCTTTTTCTTTTTTAGTGTAGTCGAGCCTCACTATAGAGCGTTTACCGCGATCCATCTTTGGTGTTATGAAGTGACTGAGCTTGTGAACTGTCTACAGGAGGGCGGGGGGAGCCTCGCTGCGGGGCAACTGTGCACCTCTGTCGCCTGTCAGCGCAACTTACATGATGCCGTTATTAAGGGCGGTGCCGGCCGTCAGCGTACCGAGCCGGCCGGCCGTTCTGTGATTCTCCAGGTCCGCCCTGTATTCCACCGGGTCACGCGGCGCAGACGGACCCACTGGAATACACGGTCTACCGCATTTAGGAACCGTTAAGCAGAACCAAAATTGTGCATTTTGTATGGATACCCGGTACCCGGCATTTTCTTATCGGTTCTCATCTGGAACCGAGTTTCGATTCCCAACCCCACTCATAGCCTCTCTTTCAAATGCTTTGCCTGCGGATAAAAGTCATCAATGTGTGCAGGGTGTGCGCAGAATAGTGAAAGTTGTTCAGGTGTAGTAAAATAAAGTCAGGTGTAGTAAAATAAAGTCATAGTCAGGTGCACCATCCTTATCTGCAGGTTTAGAAAGTCACCTATAATTTACCTCAATGCATTCATTTATGGAGGGTATAATAATTATAGTCAATATTGCACATTATACTTAACACATAAATCTATTGAGATGTACAGAATCAAAATCCAGTCATTCAATGGTGTGAATTGGAATATGTCATTTTAACATATGTAGAATCATTTTTCATTTGTAAATATTCTTACATTTTTGCTAATGTTTGGTGAATATTAGCAATAGCCATACATTTCTTGAACATTTTATCAATCAAATGTGAAATAAAAATTAGGGCTGTCAGTCGGTTAAAATATTTATTTTTTTTATCTGTTCTAAATGTACCTTAGAGGGATATTTTTTCAAGTTTGTAATATATTCTTTATGCAAATGTTTGTTTATTATCATTTGAACAATGACAAATATTCTCATGAATATTAAACACAACAACCTCTGAACATTACAAATATTCGCCTCAATTCAACCTGGAACCTCTCTCATACAATACAATAATACAAAGTGTGTGTGTGTGTGTGTGTGTGTGTGTGTGTGTGTGTGTGTGTGTGTGTGTGTGTGTGTGTGTGTGTGTGTGTGTGTGTGTGTGTGTGTGTGTGTGTGTGTGTGTGTGTGTGTGTGTGTGTGTGTGTGTGTGTGTGTGTGTGTGTGTGTGTGTGTGTGTGTGGAGAGACACTGTGATGGATCGTTGGAGCTATGTGCAGCTCAAGGCATTATGCTCGAACGGGAGCTGCCTGGACGCTGCAATCATGTTGCGCGCACTATCCGTGTTGAGTATGCTGACTTTTTGTACAATGTCCCACTGTCTGGCTACCTGCATTGGCTACCGGCATTTCTGGCTACCTGCACTGGCTACCGGCATTTCGCCGACTTTGTTTTCATAACTTTCAAAGCATGAGACTGAAGTTCCCACTGTGGGTAAAAATAATGCGCTGTGACACCGAGGTAACTGTCATTACTGAGTGAAGTCCTATAGAGAACCGCAGTGACGCGTCGTAAAACCCGGAAGTAAACTTCTTCCGGTTCCTTCGTGAAAAACCAATACAAATTCTACATAGGATTTTGGAAAATAGCTCGAAATAAGGTATGTGGTTGACACACATTTAAGAGAGGGATCACGTTTTGTTCAGCCGGATAACCTCCCCATGTCAACCCTATTTTTATCATTTTTTAATCATAAATCTAGTCGCCAAAAGCAAAATGCTAACGTTATGCTATAAACGAACTACAAGCCAGTACAGCAGCAGGGTCGCACGACTTCAACGTCACGCCAACTTAAGATCGTTTCAACTGACTTGCACTGAAACTGCACTTTGAACACTTTAAATATATTAACATTTTAAACTGTATACCCCGGTTATCTAGGCCCTTTTTGTTTTGTTTAATGTATACCACGTTTATCTAGGCCCTTTTTGTTTTGTTTTATGTATACATGTCACACTGTGGGAAACGATATTTCGATATTTAAGGATGTATAAGGTATGTAGAATTTTTGACAATAAAGCTGAATTTGACTTTCGCGTGCTTGCATATTTTAACAAAGCTTTTCATTTTAGCCACACTGAATTAGTTTTGCCAAAATAACTTGATTTAATTGTATTTAAAATAACATTTCCAAAGAAATAAATCCTTCGAATCTGCCTATTCAGTTTCTGTTGGAATGTGAGGGGTTAAATGAAAGAAGCTCGTCTCTGCGAGTTACTGTGAAGAGAGGAGCTGTTGGACGTCCATGCGGTCCAGCTATGAATTCACAGAGGGCCCAGCTATAGTAACTGAACGAGAGGGTAATGTCAAATGACAGTACAATTGCCCAATCATATCTTCCCTCTAAATGGGTGGGTGTTATTATCGAGGACTTTATGACAGGTTCCGCCCGCTGTGAAACTTTTCTTGTTTCCATAGCAACAACAACTTCCTGTCAACAGCGTTAACTCGCCAAATTACATTTAAGACATACAACTGCAATGAAAGTAACAAACACAATGCAATATCCTTTTCAATTTCAAAGAACACAAATAGGGTTATTTACAGGTGTTGTTTTCTTTGGTAGAGGGTCGCTTTCATTGATGCGTTTTGCACCCCGGGCCGTTGTTTTGATATTCCGCTGAAGTATACGCTGTGACTAATAACTCGAGGGAAGGGGTGGGGGTCAGAGGGCCTAGGTATAAAAGTCACGGCTCGCCACTGGTCAAGAGTTACATTTAGGTGCACAGTGCTGTCTCTTGACTTGCAAACTCTTTTACCAAACAAGCTAACGCTAGCTGGGTAAATATGACGCTCTTTGTATCAAAACAAAACGTACCTTCTTATATATCAACTTTTTCCACTTCGATCAACTTTGTTTCCTCCGGCTTCAATTTGCAGCACTCTTGTTCGTTCTCTCTATGTCTGGTCAGACATCAATCTGTTCCACGTAGCACGCCCCCTAGAGGCCTGGAGCACTTCCGGAATGTTTTTTGTATTTTTGTATGTGTTTTGGGATTTGTATGTGCTTTGGACTTTATATCGTTTTGGTATTTGCAGCATTTTTTTGTTGCGTTTGTTTTCAGGGTTTGTGTGTTGTATTTAGTTTGCATAATTTCTGTAAATGCAGCGTTTTTTGGTTGTATTTTTTTTCAGGATTTGTTTGTTTTTCATTTCAGGATTTTCCTGCTAATGTATGCATTTTTTGGCCGTTGTTCCGCTTTTGCACCTGCTGGCCACTGTATAAATGTTCAATAAAAAGTTATGTTTGAAAGGATGTACTTGAATTATTATTGTATATTATCATTATGTCAGTGGTCTAAAATGGTCTTACAACGGTGCCGACAATATTATCGTTTATCACAATAATTTCCAGGAAAATGTATCGTCCAACAAAATTAATTATTGTGACAGGCCTACTTTAGACTTCTACTCCATTACTTTCAGAGATAAATATTGTTGGATTACTTTTTCATCTACATTTATTTGTCAAAATTACTAGTAATTGTGTACAATAAAAACACATATGCTGATATGGTATAATGCAGTACTGTACAACTTATCTACACAATCTTTCTAGTGACTACAGTTGGTCAACATTGACCAACTTTAATGCTAAAATTAACTTACTGTACATGTACACAACTAAATGGTGTGAATGATCCATTCTGCGTAGTAGTACTTTTACCTTTGACACTTAAAGTATAGTAGTACATTTAGCTAATAATACTTCTGTACTTAATATTATTCTAAATGGGCCGTTGTGCAGAGTGAGTACTTATTTACTCTGAGCATATTTGATTATAATACTTTTCCACGCTTCACTAACGTTGCTAAAATGTGTTCACAGCATAGGTAGGCAGGGGCGCCGTAAGGGGGTGAAAGGTTAGGACGATTCTAAGGGCCCGTGACTGACAGGGGCCCCAAACATTTTTAGAAATTAAGAAAAATGTTTAAGTAACCTTTCATCAATCATCAACAATTAACATTAATATAAAGTTAAATTGATAATGTACCCACTACACTTACGATTCATTTAACTTTTTTTTCTGCCAAAAGTTAATTATCCAAAGCCTCTGTACACCCCTCTCTATTTACATGTAATGGTTTGGTCCTGCCTCCAAAAACAGAGAGTGAGAGGCGGAGCATGTGAGGAGGGGTCTAGTACTACGTGTGTGCCATGTCTCAACCACTCACAAAGTCAGGCTTTCAAGAAAGAAAAGAAAGGAGAGAAAGAAGAGAGAGGGACTAAAGGGCGACAGTATGTCACCCAGTTTTTCAAGAGAAAAGGTGTGTGGTCCATGGTGGAAATTAGTCTGTTAGCTAAGCTTAGTCCATTGTAAATAATAATTGTAATGTTTTGCTGACATTAAGTACTGTTAATATCATCACAGAAAATGCTGAGGTTTTTCATTTCACTGCTCTTTTAGCTCACATTTAATAAATGCAGGTACATTTTTAGCAGCTATTCATATAAATCAGTTGTCCCTGCCCCTGGTGCCAGGACCAACAGATCCATCTCTAGGCTCAGCAGCCCTGTCCCCCCATAAGGCTTTGCAGTCTTGCCATGCTGTCCATTGAAAGCCAGTTGGCTAGAAAGCTGGACTTCAAGGACTTTATCAGTGACTTTGCCTGTAAGAAGGCTAGGCGCTGGGCTCTTGGTGAGTAAGGCTGAGCAAGGGCTCGTAATAACTGTTAAAGGGCAAGGCTATGGTAACGATATTGGATCACTACACACAAGATGCATGATGAGAAAAAGACTGAGAACAGGTAATAGGCTCTGATTTAGCACCACCATCAGGCCTTTTCACTTCCATTTCCGTTTTGTTGTCAATTTACACTTTAATACCTGCTTATTTTGTAGTTGGTATGTATTTTATTTAATAAAAAAATCTGCTGCTTATGTTATTTTTTTTGTTATAGCATTTTATAAATGATAATATTGGTGTTAATGTTCACTTTATTTTAATTTAAGAGGTCATGTATATTTAAGTTATATTTATTTATATTTATGAATGTTCCATTGAAAAATGTTATTAAAAAGGCATGTACACCATAAAAGATGACTTGAGATCTATTGTCAGGAATGTTAGTCTTATATCAAATAGTGAATTCTACTTTAGAATGTTGCACGTCTGCACAGTGTTATATGTTCACAGCTCAGTGTCAGTAAGTATTGTGCGGTTAGTATTGGACTACAAGATAGAGGCAAGCCTGTACAGGTAGAGTTATTTAAAGCATAAATTAGTGGGTTGGGTTCTGGAGGTGTGGTTACAGCAATTGTGCTTGGTTGGCGTGGCCTGGGTCTGGTGGTGGGGCCCAATGTGATATCTTTTCATGGGGCCCAAAATCCCTGGCGGCGCCCCTGTAGGTAGGCTACTATTACAATATTTTGTCTGCTTTATAGTTAAAAGAAACAGAACATGCCTTACCTGAAGCCCAGGTTAGCATGGGTCAGCTCGGCTAACTGCAATGGTGTAGTGGGCGTTGGACGCGGGGGTACGCCGTACCCCCACTTATTTGAAGCATGATTTCTTTTTTTAATAGTCTAATACATCTAAAATCATTGCCAGTGTTATAAGTTGCAAGTGTGTGTTTGTTGTAATAATGACGAAAACATAATAGGCAGATTTCACAGTAATTATAATAAAAACGTAGCTCAAGCATTTATGCAACTTGATTTGAAGCGTGTGTGTGTGAGGGGCAGAACCGTGTGTGTAGGGTGACCAGGTGTCCCGCACTGTGCGGGACTGCACACACAGCATTTTTATTATTTGTCCCGCGTCCCACACATTGAGACTATGTCCCGCATTTGAGTGATATTCGCGCAGAAAGGCCAGATCGGTTCGCTGACAGCCGGCACCGCCCTTTATTATTTTAACGTTCACAGATGGAGTCGGAAACAGGCTTCAAGTTATTAGGCTTTAATAACTCTTCTTAGCTTATAGGAATACAGGTACAGGTACAGCTTGGGGTTTCCACCTTACACTCTCTCTGACGCTAACTCCCACACATACCCATTTATATAACAGTGTCTACGTCACAACTTCCCCGCCCTCCCCCGTCTGCTCCCCCAACCACAGGACCGCACCTAGACCAGCATCACTGTGCAGCTCTGTGATTGGCAGAGAGACAGGGGATGCCTGAGTGACACCCTCAGCATCCTATCAGGGTCGCTACATTATTATAATTTCTAAACGGCATCATGTAAATTGCGCTGACAGGCGACACAGAGGTCTGCTGCACGGTACGTCTACACTACAGGCATCAAAAAATGCTTTCAACGCTTCGCCCATTCACTTGAATGGGGTGACGTAGAAGATTTTTAATATTCGCCGAACTGCATTGTGGGGAGCATGGCATGGCATGGCTTTGCAACTTTTGAGGCTCGATGCTTGGCATCAGCCAATCAAATCCCGTTTATGCAAATCCCGCCAGTGCAAGCGCAGCCAATCAAACCACGTGCAAGCTGGGAGAGCCAGACCGCAGTTCATTTCCTCATATTCCAAACGAGATATTACGGTAGCAAATCACCCGGTTCTTTACGACCGGAACTATTTACCGGGATACAAACCGGAGGAACCAAGCATGGAGGGAGGTGGCAGAGACAGTGGGTGAAACTGATAGTTTTTTCGCCTGTTTGGAGAGTTTATATCCAGTTTACTTCGTTTTAACATTGCTATTGCTTTGTATGTCGGGGGCGGGAGATTCATGTGATTGGTTGCTCGCAAAAAATCGCCAAGCTTCAGACACCCCCAGCTTCAAGATTTTTTCATGCCTGTAGTGTAGACGGGCATACTCTTCTGCTGTCACTTGATTCGCGCCTTATCAAGAATTACAACCAATCAACAACTTTGTTGAGGAATGTTAGCATGTTGACATTAGCATAGCCGCACAGAGCTGCTAATATTCTATCAAATGCATCAACATTTCACCATTAAAAGCAGTAGCTGATGTGCAGTATGTGTTCTAGTAAAGTGGGGTTCCTACGGGAGCAAATTGATTAAGTATTAGTTTTCTAATTGACATTTACATAACTTTGCCCGCCTTTTGTCAGCAGTGCAGTAGCCTACACTAAACAGATTACACATCTTCATCAAAGATAATTCATTACAATTCACAATAATGAAGGAACTAATTCAGATTTTTAGAGATGTTCATTCCTATATTTGTTGAATCCTATGTTCTTGTTGTATACATTATGAAGGTTATGTCTTAGTTGAATGACGAAATAACAAAGTAACATGGATGTTTCAAATGCAGTTTTAGATTACAGTTGAGACAACGGTCTTGTCAGTACAATCAAGGGTTAATTGAGCATATTAGGCTTTTAGCTGTAGATGGTTAATTCCAACTGATTGACCCAGGCCCAGGGTAACACACATTGAGGTCATACAATCTTCTGAGATGTCACCTTAATAATGTCCTCCGAGGAGGATAGAGCGGGGTAACAACTTCTACTGCATACATTTCTGAGCAAAAGTGTGTAGCCTCACCTCTGACCCACTGTTAATACATTTCCTTAAACAAAAGTGTGTGTACCCTAGCCTCTGACCCCGTCAAGTAAATCAAGTAATAAATAAAGGGATAGCCTAAATGTAGGAACCAATATCACCATACACCAAGACAGCAGAAGATCTCCTAATTACAAACTTGGTTTCTTTTTGTCCTTGATGCTGATGTCAATCTAATTGTTTTTAAAACATTAACAGCATATGAACTTTGAATTTGTGGTTTCAAAGTAAGAAAAATGTCTACCATACCTTCAGTTTTTCACATAGAGTTTCTGTAAGTGGAAAAGCTTGGCATGCTACGAATGTTGATTTTGGTGTTGAGTGCAAACCGTTGGTGGGAACTTTGTGTTTGAAAATCAGTTTTATATAATCTGATCGACTCATTATCCAACATATTTAAAAGGATTGTACGCAAGTGTCTAGCTGTGTTAGCTTTGTGACAAAACATGCATAAAAAAGGTATACGAAAGAGAAGAAAAAAAACACAAACGCCACATACTGCATATTATTTTTATTTTCCAATATGCATATTAAATTATTATCTGTTTTTATTCTTTAGATTTTCTTGTCATATTAAGGTTGGCAATTATTAAACCAAACATCTTCTGAGCAAGGAATAGTTTAAATGTTTCAGTGCAAAACAGCGAAAGCCAAGTTATTTAAAACAATACACCCCCCTCCAGCCCCACCAGAAAAAAAAAGATTTTAAAAAGCCAGTAGTTAACAAGTATAAATAAAAACATAATGCATTTTAAGAGAAGAAACACTTGTTTATGTGTAGGTTCTCTTGTCTTGCAGCAAAGCTCTAATTTACAAATGTCCACCTCATATACATATATGAATATCAACATTGTGTATATTATAATATAATCTTGTTACAATCTATAAAAGGTCCATGTTAATTGTGTTAATAGCTAAATTAGTTGCATTTTTGCTCATTTTAAGTTAAGACGTACTAAGGGTTTCTGTGTACAATCCGACAATAATTTGTTGACTAGATTTGAAAGATTTTCATTACTGTGCAATCTCAGATTCGCTGTCATACACTCCTTATTGTCGCTATACACAGGAACCTTGAGTGCTTTGTGTGTGACCTTGTGGAAACAGAGGCGGTCACGCTACTGGTTTGTTGTGTAGTGTCGGGGGAAATATCACTCTTTCTCCAGTCGCCGAGTAGATTTATCACTGGTTCTGTTCTGTTCATTCAATATAAAGTCGGCTTTGGTGTTTACATAATCATCTGTTCCTCCTCCAGCCTGCCCTTCCTGGATCTCTACATGTAACAATAAGCCTGTATAACTCTTACTAACTACAGCTCTATTGCATGTATTCCCTACTTATTTGTTCAGTGTCCTGCTACTCCTTCAAGAAATCACAAAAACAGTCATTCTAACATTCAGGCACTCATCCAGTGCACACAAGAAATCGTAGGACTATGTAATGCGTTAAATCCTCAATAATTGAGTGCAATTGAAAATGCACCAACGGTAGAGACACACGTAAAGACTCAGGGACACAGACAGGGTCCTTCTGGCCATTTGAAACAAAAAAACATGTGTGATTTAGGAGTTTTAGGTGTCCCTGTTGTGTTTTGTTTGTGTCCCGGTTTGGCAGGCAGGGATTCTGGCACCGGTAAGTTTGATGCAAAGTGATGAGAGAAATTGCTGGGCAGGGAAGAGCATAAAAAGACTGTTCGTATTCGATTTTGACGGTGGGGTTAAAATGTGAACAGAAAGCCATTCGATGCAAAGAATGTTCAAGGATTTCGAGCATGAACAGTGTTTTCCTGCAGAAGTTGTAGGAGCTGAGCGTGGGGTCCAAGTCTCTATCTTTTACAGTTTATGGACCAGTAATTTGTCCCTTGTTCTTGTATAAACTCCCTCCTCTCCTCCATACTCCTTTGTCAGCAGTCAGAGACTTCAGAGGTGTTGGAATCACTGGCCAGTTTCCTGCGTTGTCTCACAGTTTTTTCCTCATCCTAGAGAGCAGAAGAGAGTTTTTTCTTTTAAACGTACACACACTTTTGGATTGACATCACATTATTTTTGACACTTTATTGACCAAACTATCGATTAATCTAGAATTTATTTTTAAGAAAAAGTATGAACTACTGTGATTCTATCTAATGGATGACATGAACGGACAAAATAAAAACAAAAAGCTGAATTTTTCAAATTACTTCTATTTTTCAGTAAAAAATATTCCGGGAACACATTTTTATTTTTTCAGGTGACACTATTTTAATTTTCACTCCCAATCCAATTTACAACAAGAAAATAAACAGTAGTCAGTTTTGGCCAAATTGTTCTTTTAAATATTGGTATGGGTCCAGAATTTTCAAATGCCATGAAAGAAAAGACTGTATTATTTGGATGGGTCACATCATGTTTGTGTTAATGTGTGTGCTTACAGTCTGAAAGACTCCATTCTGGCCCCACTCTCCAGGGGAGATATCGTCTGGATCCTCTGCCTCTTCCTCCTCCTCCTCCTCCTCACCCTCTTCCTCTCGTACTGTGTCCATGCCATCTTCCTCGTACTCCGTCAGACAGTCTGACTCCTCCGCTGAATGGAAAGATTTAGAGGAGATATTGCAGAGAGAATTTATTGTGTGACTGACACGCTGGTTTAGATTGTACCCATAAAATATAAGGGCCATCTCCTGCTGTATTTCAATCAAACAGACCGGAAAAAGCGATGACCCCTGATTCATTACAAGGATTATATTGAACCTGATCTTGAAGGTTAATCGTTCCTTTATAGGAGACTGCAGCATAAACCTTTTTTGTGTGCAAGCTGTGTTTAAATATTTTAAACCATTCTTAACAGGAAATATTATTAGATAATGTTAATGAAGAAACTGGCACGTTGTCGTACCTTCTGTAGCCACGTAGCTTTGAACCGGCTCTATCCTGGATACAATCTCTGCAAGGTCAGTGAAGTCAGCTGCTGGACATGTGCAGGACTAAGGACCAAAAAAAAACATCATTATATGTGTATGTAGTAATACATGAACCATATTTATAATTCAATATTAGTAAACTTTTTTAAAAAAATGCAAATTGTGTGTCTGTGTGTGCTCTCACGTCAGTTCTCTTGCTGTCATTGTAGTCGGCTGAGCGGTGGTCCTTCAGCATGTTCTCGATAATGTCGCCTCGGGCCCAACCAGTAAACAGCAACTTGCCATGCTGGAAGCCCACATCCTGAAGTATTTTTAAAACAGAAATAAAAAAGGTACTTTCAATACAGCAACTTTGTTTCTTAATTATTATTTTTTTATTTGGCAACATTTCATTCATGTTAAAAATGTGCTGCTAGTTGCGGCAATGATCTATACTTCAGAAGAACATATATCTTCAAAACTGTATTTTGTACGTGCTGCAGTGAATCATTGTGTGATGTGCAATCAGAGGTGTAACAGAGGCACAGCTAGTGTTCACAGCTAAAATAGAGAGAGTTACGGAGTTAAAGCACATTTCCTGCTACTTCCCTGGCTCTTTGGATAACTTGTCTTCAATGTGGGTAATTGGCTGGGTATTGTGTTTAGGATGTGGCAGTGGGAACCACATGAAATGCCTAATGATTAAAGTGACCATGACCTTTGACCACCAAAATGTAATTGAACCATCCTTGTGTCCAAGTAGATGGTAAAAACAGGCATTATTTATAAAGTTACTTACATAAATCTCGTCAAACTTGCCGAAGTCCATGGTCTTGAAGCGGTCGATGGGTGGTCTGATGTACTCGCAGTAGGCGCTCTTCTTTACAACCTCTAACTGCCGCACACAAGAGACGTAAGCCAGCCGAGACTGGATCTCTGCCATGTCGGGGACCTGGGGAAGGAACAGTGTAAGAACCAGAAATTAACACTAACACAAACGCATGTATTTCGCAATCTGCAGACAGAGCCGATCCCCTCTTCTACATATTTATTTAAAAAAAAAAAAAAAAAATACACTACTCAGTATTTATAAGATGCTGAGTCACCAATAGTAGCCAGAACCTTGGGCTTCTAACTGTACCTTCACTTTCTCTGCCCAGGGATTGATCCGTTTCCAAAGCAACCACCAGCCAGACAGGCTGTCTCCATAGTTACAGAGGTCGGTCTCATCTTGGCTACCTACATCGATGGCAATAACTGTTCTGGCACCCATGTTCCTCGCAATGTCCGCTGTTGAACGTGTAGCAACCACCAGCATTCACACACAGACGCACAAACACAGCACGGCAAAATCCAGCAGCAGAGATGGTAAAACAATGGATCCTGTGTTATTATATATATATATATATATATATTTATTTCATTAAACATTAATTTTAGCAGCAGAATGTTTGAAAAGACTTACACCACAAAAATGTTTCAGTGGTCAGATACACTGCAGAGGATTTATAGCCAATTAGGGACAGGAAACACTGCAACTTTGAAAGTGGAAAATCTAGACTTCCCTGGCCAATGGGCGCAATGCCGGAGGTCATTACCTTTCTCATTGACTTTCTAGTGTTAAAACGAGCGTTGGGACAGCGAGCATTTTTGTGGTGTTGAGCCTATTCTAAGACAGAAAAACAGGAAGACGTCCCACAAGCCCAACGCACTGATCCATAGTGCCAAGAACAACTAGAAAATGCAGCTGATTGAGCACAAACTCCCTAGAGAGCAGGCAGAGAAACAAGAGTCAGAAATAAACAATGTTGATTTTTAAAGAGCCTTGAGTTAAATCAATCTTTGGACCCAAAAAGCAAAGCCTCACTTTTCACAGACCTCAAGAACGAGCAGAGAGAGAATTACATCAGCTCAGTCCAGAGCACTGTGAAACATGGCCCTGCTGTTTCTAGACAGAATATGTTCTTTACCATAGCGACACAGAGACCGACTCAAGGGGAGTTCTCATTTGCACACCAAAGTAATTTGTGTATTAATGAACACAAATTGTATGGCTGGGCAATATTGTTTTATTAACAGAATATTAGGAAGGATATTTTTCTGATATCAATCTTAACCATAGAACAAATCTTACTGAGGTTCAAGCAGAACTCATGAATTACATGAATCCAAACTCCTCATAAGTGATAAACTAGAACTTCAATAACTCCTTTTGTTGTTTTTAAATTACAATTTGCTTGAAATCATTCATTTGCACATCCTAATGATAACATGATATGATCATATCACCACAGTATGATTCAGCTCAAGGTGAAATATTGCCCAGCTCTACAGACAAGTGCTCATTTTGACATGAGGGGAACCTGACTTTAATATCAAAGCAGACTGGTGTCGTATGGCATAATTATAGCAAAATCACAATATGGTCTTAATGTGAAGAACTGCTAATCTGCTTTTCCCTTCCAATTTGATACAGTTGGTAACCCCTCTAAGCATTTTTTATTTGACGCCTTTCTGACACCGGGCTGTTTGACAGGCTAATAACACATTCCCCTTTTCAATGTGGTATTGCTTGAATAACAAAGTGTTTAAGTGTGACCTTGTCCTCATTTACATTCAAATCCAGCCTCATCACAAGTTTAAATGCTGAATTCTCCCCATCTTGTAATACAAAGAAAATGTCAGGGTCTGATAGAAATCGTTTCCTTACTAAACACAAAAATGTGGATACAATTTGTCTCATTTGATGGTTTGAACTGGCTCCATATTCCGACAGGGAAAACTCAGCACACTCCTCCACTACAACTTGACTTCCATTCATTCGCATTAAGAAAACCTCACATTTACATACTTACCTTAGCCTACAAAAAAACTGATTAAAATGACTCATAATAATCATCCCCGTCCCTCACTCCATCTCCCCTCTCCTCTGGGGGACAGGAGTTTGGTGGACATTGAGGATTGTTTTCTAGGGTGAGAGGGGGTACCACCTCTACTTGCCTGGCAGGTTGTTGATGTAGCCACCGTCCATTAGCAAGTTGCCGTCTTTGGGGTCGCAGAGAGGCGGCAGGTACCCCGAGAGGGTCATGCTCGCCCGCACATAGCGCCACAGAGAGCCTGACACACCAGGAAGGGGAGGAGGAAGGGGAGGTCGATAACATCTCAATAATGTTTGCTATACGTTTCAGGTTAGTGTCGACACAGACCACAATCCCAACATAAGAGGGAGGTCGGACAAAGAAGGTAGCCGATCCCTGCAAAGGCTAGGACTGTAGTTCTGCCCACCTTTACACTCTGTAGTAAACCACCTCAAACCTCATTACCTTGCACAGAGACCCTGTGTGACTTGTGCGTAAAGGTAAAAAAGTAAATGGCAACCATCACAGAGCACCAAGGCTGGTTGAATCTCCAAACAGTGTCCCAACAACAACAGTGCTTTAGGGCATGGGGCCATATTATAGGCTTCTTTCTAAAGCAAAATCGTATACAAATGTAAGATGAAACCAATCATGATATTGATTGAGAAGAATTAAAGAATAATGTATTAATTGCCTAGATGTGAGAGAATGAGCAGCGGCAGATGCTGTGACAATATTTGGAGATTCTTCACCGTGAACATGGCAGGGAAGCACCCAGCCTGCCCAGTCCTGCAGTCCAGCTCAGTGCCAGCAGGGGGCAGGAGCAGGAAGGGTGCTGCATGGGTTGGAAGGATAGGGAGCACCACAGAGAGAAGCGTTGGGGTGC
The DNA here is from genome assembly GCF_949606895.1 of Notothenia rossii. Classification (NCBI taxonomy): domain Eukaryota; kingdom Metazoa; phylum Chordata; class Actinopteri; order Perciformes; family Nototheniidae; genus Notothenia; species Notothenia rossii. The sequence continues at coordinate 27,133,234 of NC_136912.1, read as the reverse complement.
ATCTATGCTTGAAGTATATGTAAATGCTGAAGAAGAATCCATTTACTGAAATATGACTTGAGGGGATTCACTAAAACCTACAGCTTTATGTATTTTGTACATGATGTACAAAGGGCAACAGCAGGATCCAGAACACATAATCCTAAATAATGATAAAAAATCTATAGAAAAATTAATAATTAATCCATGCCATCAATATATAAAGAAACATATGGCTCACAGTGCGCAACACTGGCATGCACATAGAAGCAAGCAAAGCTAGGGGAGAGGACAGGTGCTGTACATGTAGGGGAGGCTTGGCATGTTTTTGTAGGTAGAAGTGATTGAAATGAAACAGTAGCAATTCAACCGTTTTATAGAATACAAGGAAAACAAGCTGCATTAGGCCCAATAAAACGCACAATGATCCTGACCGACAGACAGATGCGATGTTGACATGGTGCAGCCGATCACTATCTCCACTAAGTGTCTCCTGCAACGCTACTAGATTTCCTTTAATCGAAGTACACAATACTGCCGGGTCCTTAATCTCACAAGGAAAATCCAGCTCAATCCATACCACTTAAAAAGGTATGTCACCCGCTAAATGACCATTTGTTCATCAATGACTTAGCCCCCGTGACGTTTAATTCATGAAGGAAACCTTCATTTGGCATGCCTTAACAGTAAACTGAGAAAAGTAAGGTGAATTAAAGCCAATGGGGGCATGCAAACAGATATTTGGGCTAACACTGTCCATAACCCCCCATTTAATTAATTTCAAAGTCGAGGCAAAGAATAGAAGGTAACACGCATGATTAATTGATATTCAAACGATCAGTTTGATCATTATAATGCCACGTAAGGTCATTACAAATAGTGAATACAAGCCTCATCCAGAACTTGATGGTAATTAAAGAGAAGGTTCAAAAGTTTAGCAAATCTACTTAGGGGGCCAGAAGAATCCGGACCATCATGCATCTCTCTATGTCCCATAGATGTCCAGACATGCATGGGCAAAACCTCAAACTTACTAAGACAGTCTAAAAGTCTAAATCTCAGCAGTTATATTTAGAGGTTGTGCAAAGCCAACAGTAGAACATGTGCTGTGTGGGTGAATCGAAAAAGCCAATTGGAGTTAATGTAATATTGGCCAGTATAAGATGAGGCACTGCTTGGCTCAATCAAAAAACGTATAGTGGATTTAGTCTTTCCTTCCAAACCATGGGCTCCCAGTGTCCACCTGGTCAGGGTGGGGTTAGTTACGAGTGAGAACTTGGGAGGGAGAGGACAAGAAAGAGGAGGAGGGACGCCGAGTGGTCGATTGTCGACTTAGGGATGAGAGGAGGATGTTTTGGTGAGCGGGTTTTTAAAATCTGACCTGGGACATTGTTAACATAGCAACCATCCACAAGCAAGTGGCCATCCTTGGGGTCGCACAGGGGAGGTAAATAGGGGGTGTAGGAGGCGCTGGCTCTAACATATCGCCAGACGCAACCTGTCGGGAAATGGAGATGTAGAAGGAGGAACACATCAAATATGGACCCGACTCAACGTCACAGATGGATAAAGAGAGCAGGAAAGACATAAAGTATAGAGTAGAGTAGAGTAGAGTAGAGAGAAAGAGAGAGAAGAATGCTGAGAAAGAGAGTAAAGGTAGAGAAAGAAAGATTTAGAGTAAGAAACGCCCGCAACAAAGAGAAGTAAAGTGAAAGAGGTTGCAAGGAGCAAAACAGAGAGGAGGGGGAATACAATGTCAACAAAAATAATTTACTTCTGCCTGTGCTATCTAACAAAACGTTCTGTTAAGAGGCCAATTTTAAATAAAAGCATACTCTAGGCCAATTAATTATAACCTTTCAAAGGCTGATAAGGAAGTATAATGGACTTTGTTCAGAATGATGACAAGATACTGAAATAATAAACACAATAACAACACAACTTAAACTAAGTATACATAAACAGTCTGTGATATGAATGATATCAAATACGTCGGATAAATGAAACGAGATCTATGTAAATCAGATTTACAACCCAAAAACAGTAATGCAAGTTTTAGTTTTGATGTGTTCATTAGGCATATAAAAAGTAGTATTAGTGTTGTTAGATGACGAGTTCTTCAAGCAAGGTGGGAGGAAGACAGGCAGAGAGTGAGAGACAGGCAACGAGAGAGGCAAAAGAGGAGAAAGACTGAGAGAGAGTCCGTGATATCAGGAAGAGCTGTTTGCTGTTTAACTAAATACTCCAGACTGTAGACTGAAGTGAAAACTGCAGGTGAAACTGGAAAAGGTTTTACCGGAAATATTCCTGATTTGTGTCTAATCTTAAGTTTTCTCAGATATTAGTGTTATTTGTTTTTCTATCTGGATACAAGATGTAATTCAAACAGGAGCGCAAGTGATACATTCAGGTTAGCATCAAGCTAGCTATGTTTGACAAAAGCACACCAGAAAAACTACAGAAAGCCCAGAATTATGATGAATGATAGAAGCAAAATGGGAGGTCATAGGGAGTCATGAGGGGGAAGCAGGGGGGAGTGTTCTGGATCCTACATGTTGATATGGACATGGGAGACGAGTCAGCGTTTCTGGGGTCAGCAACTACACAAGTTATTTGTCTATGAAGTTACCTACGGATGGACAGATCTGTGATATCTCTATGTGCACAAAGACCGGATGTCAGGATTATAATCAAAGGGCATAATCAGGGAGTTTTAGACTCAAATGTGGGAGATAAATAAACTATAAAAAATCTACAGTTATATGAATTTAGTGTATGAAAAGGCAGGAAGTTGCTAAGAAAGAAGAGAAGTTTAATAGAGACAGAAAATACAAATTCTAGATATAAAAACTGTTTGAAAGATGGTTAAAAATTGGAAAATTAAAAGAACAAATAGACAACGAAAGAAAGAGTGAACTAAAATAAAAGGAGAAACCAAAGAGATAAAGGAGAGGAAACTATGCTGTAAAACATTGGAAAAGTAATGATAGGAAAAAGGATTTAGAGAGAGGAAGCTTTGCTCCAGCAGTTATTTCAAACACATGACAAGATGCTAACATAAGAAAACCCCTCAAATCCAGTCACCAGCCTAAATTATAATAATTCAGAACGTTGCCTTAAGACTCGCTATGTCTTAAGTTGATGCAACTTACTGTACATGACAGTGGTAGCATTAAATGATTTGACTGAAAAGTTAAATGGCATAGAAAAATGGCAAACTGGATTTGCAGGGTTGTTAGGGAGGTCTTCCAGGCTTCAGCTAATGTTAGGGATGGTGCATTTACTCAAGTCAAACAGAATACATTTGCAATTATATCATTAAATACAGTCACCGGCATAGAAACATCTAGAAAGTGTTTTCTTTTGCACTTATTAAGTCAAATCGGTCTCAGCCCTTGGCCGTGGTGTACTCCAAACAAGATTGAAACTGGCAGGTTTATGGAGACTAAAAAAGGGGCTTTGTTACTAAAAATGAAGAATTCATTTGGCTTTGATGACTGCAGTGTATGCATGTTGGTTAAAGAAACCTAGTATGTTTATTTCCCCAGTCAATAACACATTATTGCTTGTAAATCATCTATAATATGATTTAAATGGCTGCTGCTTTTAAAAATGATCTCTGAGCCTTGTGTTTTTGGATTGTAGTCATTGAATTTGAGAACATTTTTACACTGTTGTGTGGAACTTAATATTGTCTATATCCAACAAGACGCAAAGTCCTCCAGCCGGTGAGGAAACTATTACACAAACGCATAAGGAATCCTAGTAACTATTTAGCAGCAGTTTTATAATGCAACAACTTCAATTTAGCTCAAAGTACACCCGCCTTAAAACATAAATCAGAGAGCATGCAGTCACTCGAGATGAAGCATAAACTATTACACACATTTTTGCCTAGAATATTTAGAGACTTATTGTATAAATATATGAAATGCAAAAGGGCTAGTGTCACTAACATTTGAGTGCAATAGCATAGCATTACATTCACTTAGAAAATAACTTTAGTTAGGTTGCCATTTTACTCTTGACTGTCTGCTGCCAGCATTATTCAATGCTTAATTATTTTTGATACAGGAATTGATGACAATGCCAATTTCAGAAATTAGTTTTCCGTCATAGAGAGCAGTATTATTGATTGAGTTTTGTTAAATGAAATTAATAACATCCTTTCTTGTGTTTATGTGTATGTGCTGGCATTTATGTAATATATGTCGGTCTAAAGCTATCAAATAGTGTGCGAACTAACACACAGATGTTATGTCCTGAGCTTATCTAAATCTTAAAAAAACACTCAGCCAATGGCGATAGTGATCTGATAAAGCGGCCACTGCAGTCAGCTCAGCTGTAACTTACCATCCTGGTGGACACGCATGGCTGAGGCCGTGATGTCAGTGGTGACGTTGAAGTATGGCAGCCACAGGTCCTGGGGGCATAGAAAGTACTAAAGTGTCCTAAAGGTACCTTTTTCCAGTGACTGCTTCAAAAACATAAACCTCTCAGGGTCTTGCAGACCTTACTGCAGCAAAACATTTTAAAATATTTGAACTCCAAACTTGAGAAAGACTTTTTAGGAGATTCCTCACCTCAGCTTGTTTGTCCAGAAAGACTTTATAGATGCTGGTGTTGAAGGCAGCCCCAGAGAACATGGAGGTGATGGGATAGGTCAGGTCCAGCACTGTTTTAAATACCGAGTTCATTGCCTGTACAGTCAAGTTGGACACAAGTTTACTGTTAATCATATATTTTAGTGGAACATGTCAGGTTGTTGCTTTTCATCAGTTTTTAAGCCAGAGATGGAGTAGGCCTACTCGAGTCCTGGACTCGCGCACTGATTGACGCGGACTCGAACTCAGACTCGTGAATTCTCGCGCACGATGACTCTGAATCTGACTCGTGAATTTTTCGCCCACGATGACTCGGACCCAACTTGTACATTGATGCTCCGACTTGGTCTCGGATTCGAGCAAGTTTTGTTTTGAGTCAGATGTACTCTGTCCTGGCGTGTGCACCTGCTAGGCGAGTTCACATACTGTGCCCCGCTATTCCAGTCTAAAGATGTCTGGAGACCCACCCCGCATCATGCTGTATGCTTTAACACATTTTGCTTCGACATTGGGAAAGAGCAGCGCAAAATGCTCGTTAAATGGAAAATGATTGAGGAGAAGGCTCCGTAACACATTACTCTAAGGATCGAGTTCAGACATATAGGGTGTCTTGAACACTATCATCAGAGTAATGTGATCTAATCAATAAATAAAGATTTAGCTGATAACACGAAAACACATGGCTACTTAATATGCAGAATGTGTCATTTTGCATGCTAAGTAGCCATGTGCTTTCTGGGGCTTGATCTTTATTGATATCATTTAAACATTCCCTATAATAATTGTAGCATCCCCGGCTGAATGATGGTCAGACTCTCCAACTGATGGTATCTGTTTATTGCACACCCTTGCTTGTATACAATCATTACCAACGTAAGAGCTTGTGCCCTTATCAGCCAGGTGCTAAAAACCCAATGTAACTATTTAGTATATGTTAATTTATTCGTCATCTATCCGTCATTATACATGTGTGTTTACACTGCTCCTGTTCATTAACTTCGGGTTAAAGTTCCTTCAAAATAAAAGTTCCGATTTTATTACTATCAAAACGAAAACTTTACCATAAGAAAATATTGGCATACAAATATAATCACTTCTCTAAAAGGTAACTCATTTTAAATATAGTTGGACATATTAAAAGGTCATTTACAATAATAAAAATAATGATAATAATAATAGTAATAAGCTTTATATTTGTATAGGACCTATTACAAGAATTGTAGCCAAACTCGCTTCACAGCAGTTCAATAGACACATTAGTATGACATAACAGGATAAAAGCAATGTAGAGGAGCAGCTACATTTCAACACATATATCCACTAAGATTAATACATGAAGACTTGTGACTCTGACTTGACTTGGACACTCCTTGGGTGACTCCGACTCTCCCTAGGTGACTCGGACTTGACTTGGACACTCCTTGGATGACTCGGACTTGGACTCGACTCCGACTCTCACTAGGTGACTCGGACTTGGACTCAAAAAGTGGGGACTCAAGAGTGACTTGGACTCGTGAATTGGTGACTTGACTACAACACTGTTTTAAGCATTTCCCTTTCAATATTTTGCAATACACCAAATTAAAGGCTGCTCATTAACTAACCCTTTTCATTTACAAGTAAAATGTCCTAGTCTAAGACAGAAATGATTGAAACATTTATATAAATGCCAGCTGTACCTTGGACCACTCTCTGGCTCTCTGCTTGGTTCTGACGGCACTCCTCTCCTCAGCGTACAGTGCACCAATGAATGAGCCGATTGAGGTGCCACCCACTATGTCAATAGGAATCCCTGCTTCCTCCATAGCTTTGATCACACCCACATGAGAGCAGCCTCTGCATGAGGAAACACAAACTGTCAGGTACACTAGATCAGGGGTTCCCAAACTTTTCAGCCCGCGACCCCCAAAATAACAGTGCCAGAGACTGGCGACCCCCTGTCGACAGGGGGGGGGAGTGGACGGGGGTCCATGAGTGTTTTTTATTGGTTAAGTGGTCCTTGGTATAAACAAGTTTGAGAAACACTGCGCTAGTGGATTGTCAAAGGGGGAGCCTCGTTATTATTAATAATAATAAATAAAAAAATAAAAATTAATACATTTTTTTTTTAAATTTAATTTTCCTGTTTTTTTTTGTAATCATCTTGCGATCCCCACTCAGGGTCTCGCGAACCCCACACTCGATAACTGTTTATGTTGTTAGTTTGATATAAAAAAGTATAGTATAACATTTTTACATTACAAAATCCTTATCCGCATTAACCTACATTTTTCACAAAACACAAAGGCTTTTTAAAGTCTGTAGACGTGACTCACCGGGCTCCACCTCCTCCCAGCACCAAGGCGATGCTGTTTCCGGTCAGAACTCGGGCCAGCCTAGAGAAATCACTGTGCCTGTCTGCCGTTTTCTCGAACACCTTTTCATATACATCCCTCTGCACAAACATAGAATGACACATGAACATCACATCAAAGCTGTGTTTTTTATAAATGCACTCTGCAGTTTTGAAAGGACCTGATTCTGAAAGCGGACAATTATACAATATATGTACATGGCAAATTAAAGAATAACCTTTTATTTTTAAAGCTAGGAAAGAGAGTTAACTTTGCTGCATACTATTTTGCTGGGGCTGCGTCTGGAGAAGACCCTGCGGGGACACTTGAGGTGCAGATGTCCAGAGCACCAGCTGCGCATGTTGAGCCACTCGACCGTCCTGGAGGGGCCCGGTCCGTCCTCTCTGTGCAGAAGGACCAGCTGCTTCAGAGCACGAACCGCTGTGTTCTCCAGCATCTGTTCCAACTGGAGGGGGGGGAGACAAGAGGACGGAGACAACATTTGAAAATAGACAAAGAGAGTACATGTATTATTATTTGTATTTGTAAGTCTTATTGGTTAATATACTGTCCCCTCTTTCTCTTTCTTATTTCCTAGGACCAAGCATACCTGTCCCAGAGCAGGTTCCTGGTCCCCCAGGCCGACGATGAGGATGCAGTCAGCTTGGCGGATGCAGCGCTGAGTCCATGGAGTCATGCTGCTGTCGGTCTGATACAGGACAATCCGATTGATATCCTCCTGCTGGGCCAGCCAGCCGGAGAGACGGTACTCATGGACACTGACGGATAAAGGAGAAAAGTAGGAATAAAGTGATGGAAAAGTGTCTCTTCTGGCAGGGTTTTATAATTAATCGCTGCCATGCGATTTATCCCTTAGAACTGAGAGGCTTTTATAATAGTTAGACTGACCTGTCCAAAGCAGAGGCACCCAGTCGCTCTCTTATAATTTCGCTGGTTAATAGAAGAGTTGGACCTGCAAGTGTCAAAGTGAGACAGACAAACAACAGAGGTGGTGGAAAAATATATTACTGGAGAAACAGTTAAGAACATAAAACTAATATTAGTAAGTGATGAATACTTTTGTTATAACCAAACAATACCAGACTCAAGATAAAAAGGGTGTAGTGGACACGTGAAAACTGTGTGGGCCTACCGATGGCACTGAGGGCATGGCTGAGCTCCAGGTTGAATGCATTAATGGGCACATCATCACACACAGGCAGGACAGCCACCGTGGAGAGGTTGCTGGCAGGGTTGGTGACATCAGCACTGGCTGTCATCGTGGGCAGACTCAGGGCTGAGCCTGGAAGAAAGAAAGACAGAAAGTATGTTAATGGAGTATAATGTATGTTAAAGAACGTCTGTTTGTGTGCACATCAAATGCTACTAGTCATCATCTCACCTGAGAATGGCCCGCGACCATGCTGCAGGTTCCCCAGAATCTTCTGTCCTAACAAGTGGATCAGCCTCGTGACCACCTAAACACATGACAAGCATCAGAACCGGTTCAGCCGCAAACACAACCACAACCAGATCTAGGAGAAGTCACTGACCTGTGGATATCGTCTTTTGATGTTGTTGAGCGTTCCCTCTGGAAGTTTGACCAGCTCTGTGTCTCTCACAGCGTGGACGGTGGTCGCTCTCGGTTGTCTGGTCAAGGCCTCCACCTAAAGCATTACACTAGATCGTGAGATGTTTCAGAACCAATAAAACAGAATTATACTACAGAGGTCTTTGAGCTTAAAGAGCCTGTGACACGAACCCAACAACTGTTGTGCAATGAAATAGTGGGCTACTAGTCATCTCGAACCGTCAGTTTAAAAAAGAAGGTGCGATACCGTTCCGATAAATATCAATAATTTCGAACATCGCGGGAAAATTCCTTCGACTCATTTTGAGGTTTTGGGGGAAGCCGGAAGTGACGTCAATGCGGGAACGCTTCACTGTGCGGCGAGAGAACCAAACACGGACAAAGTGTGTTGTCATGCGTAGAAATGGTGAATTACTGAGTTTAGGCACGTTAATAACGTTTTAATGAAGTTGACTACAGTATATTCATATTTGTCAGTGCTTTCATGTCAATTCGGCGAACATAAACATAAATGATCGTGGTGAAGATGATGATTAAATTAGGATTAAAAATAGGTAGTGAGAGCTGCTGAATTTCCTCCCGTCGGATGTGATATAAAAACAAATCGATTATTTTTGTAGTTGTAAACTCGTGGATGAAACTACATTTATTAGTGCTTTCATGTCAATTCGGCGAACATATGATACATTAAATGATCGTGAGGAAGATGATTTACAAATCTTTTGTTTGAGCTGGTCTGCATTTCCTGATGAGAAAACAAACCTTAGCTTTTTGTAGTAGTCAATGGTGTAGTGGGCGTTGGACGCGGGGGTACGCCGTACCCCCACTTATTTGAAGCATGATTTATTTTTTTAATACATCTAAAACCATTGCCAGTGTTATCAGTTGCAAGTGTATGTTTGTTGTAATAATGACGAAAACATAATAGGCAGATTTCACAGTAATTATAATAAAAACGTAGCTCAAGCATTTATGCAACTTGATTTGAAGCGTGTATGTGTGTGAGGGGCAGAACTGTGTGTGTAGGGTGACCAGGTGTCCCGCACTGTGCGGGACTGCACACACAGCATTTTTATTATTTGTCCCACGTCCTACACATTGAGACTATCACCCGCATTTGAGTGATAGTCGCGCAGAAAGGCCGGATCGGTTCGCTGACAGCCGGCACCGCCCTTTATTATTATATTGTCTAAACGGCATCATGTAAGTTGCGCTGACAGGCGACACAGAGGTCCCCAAGCCCCCCCCCCCGTTGACAGTTCACGAGCACGTCCATAGTGTCTCCCGTCCACCCACCACCCCGTCCACCCAGTAAAAACATCCCCACTACACCACTGGTTGTAGTAGTACACCAACATGGATTAAACGTGTGTTTTTTTTTACCACAATGTTGGGGAAATTAATGGATAAAATGCACGGATTATTATTATTATTATTATTATTATTATTATTATTATTATTCCCACTCCGATCGGGACACTTGGTCCACCGTTTCCCCGCAGCGAGGCTCCCCCCGTTGACAGTTTACGTGGGCTGGGCTGGGTGCAGTGGCGGACTGGCCATCGGGAGGAATCCCGATGGGCCGGTAGCGAAGTGGGCCGGTCGGATAAGTCATTAGCACATCCCCCACTCCCCCCGTTGACAATTTACTAGTGGTACCAAAGTGGGCCGGTCGAGAGTCCCGGGCTGATTTTTAGTCCCAGTCCACCACTGGCTACATGACCGTATGATCGCCCATATTGACGCACCTAATTCCTAAACTTCTAACAGATACAAAATAAACCGATCCTTCAGCCTCATATGAGCTCCAGACACGTTCAAAATTAAACTGTCATCGCCGTCTGAGCTTGCTGCTGTGTGCGCCATCGTGCGTTTTCATGCAGATGCTGGGATCCTGAACGGTGCAGCTGGAGCGCTGTGCCCGCAATGACGTCACACATCATTTGGCGGGACTTGAAGAATCCCAGAGAAGATCCAGAAAATGGTCAACATTGAAGGGCAGATTAATGGTTATCAAAGTACAAATATCCAAAATCAGTTCAGTAACGGTTTTCAAGGGGACAATATTTACTCAAATTGATGGGTTTGGATGATGGGGGGAAATCGTGTCACAGGCTCTTTAAGGCTAGTTGGATTTAAGAATGTTTTGTCTTTTTAATGCCACTGGGGATGAAAATCCTATTTCCAACTGCTTATCTTTTTAAAGACATGACAGTTGAATACCTATTAAGGCCATATTTTCAGATTGTTTAATTTAAAGCCCTTTAAAAATGTGTAATGGTCTGTGGGAAGCCAGTTGTAAGAAGTTGAATATAAAGACAAATAACCAATCAACCTACATCATTGATTGGAATCGTTATATTTTTATATAAATATATTTCAAAATATGAAATATACAGTGTCTGTTTTAACTACCAATCTAGTAAAGAAATCATTTTTATTTATACTGTCCGGGTGTGGTTACATCTAATCAGACAACATAGTAATCAACTTCAAACAAAAATACCCAATAACAGCTTATCAACACATTAAATGGATAGCCATTTTTACCTTTTCAATCTGCTTTTAGCTCAATATTTGATTTTGCTGAGATTTATTTGACATGCAGGCAGAATTCTCTGACTGAGGAGAGAAAGACTCACCACTCCGATGAGGTCTCCTCTGCCGTATTCCCCAACAAGTTCCTTCTTGCCGTTGGACTTGCGGATAACTGAACGCAGACGACCATTCAGAACAATGTAGGTGCAGTCTGACTGGTCATCCTGTCTGTATATGTGAAGAGAAGAAACACAGATATTACAGAAGACAATACATGGAAATGAATACACTGACCGAGATCAATTTGCACAGGAAAGCTCAATATTTGCTAAACCTGTAGAGAGCTCTGCCAGCCTCCACAGCCATCCAGTCAATAGCAAAGTCCATCTGCCTGACGAACGGGGACATGCGGATAGCCACGGTGTGAGCGGCACTCAGCACCACGCTGGGCTGCTCCCTCATGATCCTGCAGGGGGCAGCACACAGGCACAGACGTGAGCCATACTGGCTGTACAGTATCAATACTGATTGGAAGCAGATCATTTATAGCTCAAATTATAATGATTTCAACTAATTATGAAGGAAATAATGGAAAATTATTATTAAAAAACTACTGAAGGTTTCTAAGTAGACCTGGGTCGCAGACTGTAAAAGGGAGCAATTACATTGTTTGCCCTGCATACAATTTTAGTAATTATGATCAGTGTAATTTTTTGTTGGTGAGTTAGTTGTTATGTTGTTGTATTTACATGAAACATAATATGTCCCAGGACGCAATCCAGATATTGGATTCCCAAAAACATGTTGTACATAAAGCTTCAATAAAAAATTGAGGGTTTTTTCCTTGTTCGTGAATTTTGAAAGAGATTGACTCACTCGTAGAAATCTGACTTTGAGATCTTGACATAAGTACACTCTCTGATGGCTTTGATGGTGAAGATGAGGGGCTCTCCAGTGAGCACAGCGAGCTGGCCCACCATCTCCCCCGGGTGGGTCACAAACAGGCAGACGGCCTCCTGCTTGTCAATCATTCGCTGGTAGACATGCAGACAGCCTGACAGGACAAAGTGGAGACTTGCATCCTAAAAGAGAGAAGAAGAAAAAAGAAAGAAGGGAGGAAAAGGATTTGCCTTGACTACATACATCTGAAATTGTATTTGATTAGCGTTTATTTCCACTTCTACTATACTTTACTGCCATACACAAGGCAAAGTGCAGCAAATACATATTAAATCCTGAATCTGAAAAAATAAATTATGAAAAAATAAATAAAATATAGACACACAGGTGGCAAAAAGAGTAATACATTTAATTTGTATAGCCTATTACTTGTAAGTTAAACATTTTTAAATAAAGTGTAACTTCTTAAACTAGTTAAATATATACAAAGAAAACTGAAAAAACTGGATTATTTGTAGAAATTGGATTTGCCACACTGTTTGTAAAGACATTCAAAGCAGAGTAGATTATTTGACCTTTTTAACATATTATGCAGGTTCTATGACAAGGATTTTTAGGGGTTACATAATCAGCTTAACATTTTTTTTACAGTTTCCAAAGCTGCCTAACTTGAGACCCCTTGTATTCCTTTATGTCATTGCTTCTGTAGTTGAAGTTTATTATGAGTCTACAAAAAGAGTCCAGTAATTATTGTGTTAAGTAGGCTACCTGGTCTCCCTGTCTGGCCAAGACGGCTCCAGCTTTTGCTTGGTGCAGAGTCACTTTCCCATTTAACAAGGATGGGTCCTAGATTTTAGAAAGAAGAAAAAACAATGGTCAATTAAGCAGCATTTTTGATTAAATGTCTTCATTCTACTTGCATGGAGCTTAAACTGCAGACAAATCTGTACATGTACTTAGAGGTAGGGTATGTAAGTTTGAGAAACCGGCTCGAGATACACTTTTTGTTATATTCCATGGAATGCTCTTAACATCCCGATAGCAATGAATATTTTAAGTGCTTTGACAAAAAATCCATAAAAAAATGTCATCTGTGGAAGCCGTAATACTGTAAAAAGCACGACCAATCATCTGAGCCGGCCCGGCTAAAGTAACTGGATGGCCTACCTGCCTGTCAGCCTTCCATCTGTGCACAAACTTATCTCGTGCCCTCATTGGTCATGTGTGTGTTGGAGGAGGGGCTCTATAAGGAAGTGGCAGATTTTCTCCGGTCGTGTATTTTCAAATTCTAGCGATCTCGAGCCGGTTTCTCAAACTTACATACCTTTAAGGCATCATGCTTTGGTCTCATTACACAGACACTGATGTTTTGAAATATTAGGTGTAGAAATAACCGCCAAGAGGCACACAGAGAGGGTTTACCGCTTGTTTCATTAAATGTGTATTAACAACTTCCTACCAGACACCATCTAAAATCTGCTGGATTTTAAGTTTTATGAAGCTAATTTAGCATGCATAGTCTGTTACCTCATTTTCCCCCCTTACATATATTACCAATATGGTAATATACAGTCTGCCCCCCAATACTCTAGGCCTAGCTCCTGTATAGTAGGCCTACTGTCTGACCCCTTTTCCCCATTATAATCTGTCAGCAGATGCTGCTGAGTGATTAGTGACAATGTGTTCATTCATGCAAAAAATAACAATGTAATCAGCCTAGTGTTATTTCTTAATCCGGGAAAGTGGGTCCTACAGTATACTGTATATGATGAAATAAATTGATATATACAAGTTGTTTAAAAAAAGCTTAAAACCGGCATTTGACAACAAATGTTGCCTTACAGTTTTTACATCTTCTGTAGTGGATTTGGTATTTTATTTAAGTGCCATTTAATACCAATATATAATAAAGACACAATATAAATAAGCAAAGTAATAAAAACAAACCTCAATGTTCATGAGTTTGAGGATCTCTTTCTGAGCATCCTCAAACAAAGCAGCATTGGATCGACTTGATATAGGTGTACAAATATTGTCCACTCCCGACTCTTCCTCTGGATACAGATAGATCCCTGAGGGAACCTCGTCTACGGTCACCTTCCTCTCCCGCTGGTCCTGGGATGTAGACTGCAATGGTTCACAAACATGAAACATTTTCAATATAAACTATGACTTCTTTTTAGATTGGGAGAGCTTCGCCTGCAAAAAAGTATCAATGATCTATGAGTAATAATGATGAGATGATTAACTAAGAATTACAACCTATTAAGTGTTCGATAATATCACATACTATGTTGCTGTGTTTTTAACGTACTTTAATGTTTAATCCACTTTTATATTTTTAAAACTTCTATGTTTTAAACAATACAAAAAAAGTATGATTGCATTATGAGAACGTTTCTAGTAAAAACTTGTTAATATTTAAATAAACTGGATAAGATTGTTGTTATTCATGCCCTGCGGAAGTCTTTTTTCTGCAACACCACCAATTTTGAAAATTCCCAGTTAATTCCCATGGAAAGTTTCCATCTTTGAAAATTCCCGAAATGTTGCAACCCTAGCTGTAGTTACCCAATGTTATGTCACAAGATAAATTAACCTTATCTTCTTTGTTTCTCAAGAGTCTGCAGTGTACTGACCCGAGTAAACGTAGGAGGAGTGCTGCCATCCTCTGCAGAGACAGAGATCCGTCCCCTTTCGTACGCCATGTCAAAGTCCGATCTCAGGCCTGTCTGTAGAACTGCACAGACAAAGACATTGAGATATTCAGTATTAATTCAACAATCAGCTTTTGTTGTTAGGGGGAAAAATACTACTTCACCATATTATTATGAAATGATAGGTTATTATGTTTAAACAGATCGAATTATGGAGCAATTTTCTGAAGATCGTATTCAGATTATTTCAAATATGTTTTGCTAAAGCACAATGGCTGAGAATTGTTTTTTAAAATATCAAGTTCATTGCTCATGCAGACACAAACAGTATGTAAGCTAAGAAGACTCATAAACACTTTTTTTTTCTTTCTTCTGCATTTTTTAAATCTAATTTTTATAAATTTATTTTTATTTGATAATGGACCTGTCTGCCTTTGTCTTCATCAATGAGTGAACAAATTAGTGAAAAAAGGTGAGACTGTAGTTTGCCCTCAGTTTCACTTCACTGCTGGTTCTCATGTTTCAACATTAACACTGTGTTGTCATGCCTGCAGAGGGTAAAGATAAGTCCTTCTTATTGCACTGTGCTTCATTTGAAAAAGAGAGGAAAACCTGTCATGCAGCTACAGCAAGATAAAAAAAACAAGCAAACTAAATGGGGGTAAAAGCTTGACTAAAAATGATTTCAATATGACAGACGTGAACATGCCCAGAAACTAAGTACTGTACGTGTTGTTTATTGTAGATTGGTATGACATGAGAAGAGCTGAGGGGTTGGTATTAGGACACGGGAGCCGACCCTTTTGTGGTGCCGTTGTCAACAAATCTTCTTTCCACTCTGACCCCTTCCCCTCAGGCATCTCAGCAATGTTTCTACGCAAGTGCCTTCTCAAAATAGCACATCGTACAGCTGAAACTGAAGAACATTAAGAAAAAATGATCTCTCTGTGAACAGGGGCAGAAGTCCCTCACCGGCAATGTCCACAGGCATGGAGATGGTCCTGCTGAGAGTTGGCACTGTCGCTCCTTCCTTCCCTTGTTCCCCTCCTGTAGGTACATATAGAAAATAACTGGTAAGGAATTTAAAGAGAAACTAAACCCAAAACGGTGGCAGAAATAGAGAGTTAAGATTTGTATTTCACACAGATAATAATTTCCTATCTGTCTTTTTCTCCCTACCTGTAGCTTCACCCTTAACGGCAGCTTCTCGATGCTCCTCTGTCACAGTCAGGCTGCCGAAGCGCTTAACATGCCGGATGGGACTGGTGCGAGTTGGATGGGGAGATGGAGGTGGAAGACGTGAGGGCTGCATTTCCTACAGGACCATTGCAAATTATATGTGTATGATGTGAGATGGGGGAGAGGTGAAACAGAGACAAAGCATTAGCTTATTGCAACTCAATTTGTAATAAAAACAGCATGTGTGCTGAGTTTATAGCGCTGAATTCCTGAAAAATGCCAAACCACATCACCAGCAGATGTTTCAATGGGAATGTCTGGTGTGCTGTGTGTGTGTGTGTGTGTGTGTGTGTGTGTGTGTGTGTGTGTGTGTGTGTGTGTGTGTGTGTGTGTGTGTGTGTGTGTGTGTGTGTGTGTGTGTGTGTGTGTTAACTCACATGGCTGAAGAGCTCATTGGTGAGCCCGAGATAGTTGTGCAGGGCTAGGACTGTTACTCTTTGGAGACGAACCATGATAATCTAAACAAATAAAACAGGAAGTGATTCGTTTTTTCACATTGATGCGAACTGACACAACATTATAAAACCACTTCAGTTTTATGACTGCGTACATTTCTACTGAACGATAGAGGAACACTAGAGCGAGAAAGATAGAGGGAGAAAGAGGAACCAACAGAATTAAACACACAACAACCCACCTGTACTACCCGCACCAGGCTCTCAGGGTACTTCTCGAATATAGCAAGGAAGGCCTCTACGGGTAAACGGAGAACAGTGGAAACCTCTGCAGCCCGTGCTGAAACAGTTCTGTAAGGCTTCTGGTGGCCCTGGACACAAAGAGCCCACATAGTACTTCAGAAAATGTTCATATTTTAATAAGTTCTTACGCGAGAGATTGTTTATTCTAGACCAGGGGTGCCCAACCTTTTTTGAACCGAGAGCTACTTTTAAAGTTGCCAGTCTGCCGAGATCTACCAGTCCAAATAGAGAGGCGTAGCCATTACTGACAGCCTACTACCAGGTAAATACACACTTCTACTTGTATAAAACTGACCTTTGTACGATGAATACTTCATAAAATACTGCAGATACTTTGTATTACCTCTTTCTACACATATACAAGTATTTACCTGAAGTTACACAACAGTGTTGTTGATACAGAGTTGGAGTTTATTCACGCGTCACATACTACAGTGGGTAATGTTTTCAAGAAACATTGAACAGTGCTGCCACATATGACACAGGGAAAAAAGAAAATAACCTTTATTTGCCATTATATAAAAATAGTGTTGCTACAAAAGTATAAATTAGGCTTACTAATAAGACAACTCAGATCTGAAGCTACACAGGAATCTGCTGCCAAAGTGCAATAAAAAAGACAAAATTAATAGAATCAAACCCTTTTTTTTTGTGCATTTTAGTAGAGTATAAAAAGAAATGGCTTTAAAATAGGATGCAAGCAACAAAGTTTCTTAACCTGAATTGATAATAGACTATAATCAATTTAAACAGAACCGATCTTAATGTTTGCATTCTTATACCATTTTGTACAATAATTATAATGAATAAGTTCAAACAAACTAAAACTTACAGCTGATTAATAACGGTATCTAACTTGAGTTTTTATTATATCAAAAACCTGTTGAAATGCTACTGTTATTTTTACTGTCCCCAAAAAGCGCGTCTGCAGCCTCCAGGAATGCTTCTTTCACAACTTCGCCGTCTTTGAAAGACTTCATGTGTTTCTCAAGAACGTGACTGACACGATAAGATGCTATGGTAGCAGCCTTGCTCTTGTTGTTGGGCCTGGTGAAAATGGACTGCTGTGCATTTAGCTGTTCTTTCAGGTCCCTCCCCTTTTGGGAGCGTAAGGCAGAATTAGGAGGGAATTCCGTCTCGTAGCGTTTGTGCACTGTTTTGAAATGCCGCTCCTAAATTACCCTTCTTCGATAAAGCTTGCATTGCAGATGAGACAGATGGACTTTGAATTGGAATAGATACAAAAATAATCATCCTCCCACTCGGAGTGAAAATTATATATTTTGGGCTTTTTTGCTTCTGTCAATTGTGGTCTTGTGCTTGTGCGGACTGTCACTCCTGTTGTCACGGGCAAAGTCAGCAAACTAGTGCCACTGCCCACCAGCCACCCCCCGATACATGGATCACGCCAATCAAAAAGCTTTGATGCGTTCAAGTGCATTATTCTGGCACAAGAAGATTACGTTATAGGACATTAACGATAAAACTGAATATTGTTGTTCTATTTTTAGACACATCTCGCGATCGACTGGGAATCTCCCCGTGATCGACCACGACTGGTTGGGCACCCCTGTTCTAGACCATTCTTGAAGTAATAATGTTGTTGTTCCTTTGTGACAATGTTTTATTAAGATATCAATCATAACATATCACACATCAGTATACAAAAACAATCTATTTCAAACATTTTAATGATAATCCTAGAGATTAAAGATAACTATTTCATTTTAAATGTACACTATATAACAACTACAATGTATGTGATGAATGTACAAGTCAGGTGTATGTTAGTGAAGGACATGAGTGAGTCAGCAGGTGATTGTGACTCAATGAGAAGGAAGTTGGTGTGTGGGGTCCAACAATAAAAGCCACATGTATGTGTAATTTGAATGTGTAGCAAGTCGGTGTGACATACTGTGATGACATCCAGGATGCTAAGGAGGCTGTGGACACTGTCTCCCGGATAGACCTCCTTCACCACGCTTTCTTTGCCATCCTAACAGGACAAAAAAAAAGCAACTTGTGTTCATAAGCTTTTCTAAGAAATTGAGGAGGTACAGACAGTTAAACAGATATAGACATAAAAGCTCGGACTGAGTAAATAAACAATCAGCAAGGCATACCGCTCCAGTAAGGCACAATTCTAGTTTTCCATCCTGAACCACGTAGATGCTGCTGTCAGGCTGTCCCGGCCTGAAGACGTACTCCCCTTGTTGGTACTGCACAAACACCATGTGTTTACACAGCTCCAGGAAGAGGGGCTTCTCAAAGTGACCCAGCACACTGCAATGAAGACAGGGAGGTTAGGTCATGTGTGAACTAATCAGTAATGATTGTATGTTTCAAATGCTTTTTCTTCATTATTTTTGTAGCTATGAGGGGTGTTCAATGAACACAGTTTGCTAGGTAACTGCAGCTCAAAGGCATGTCTCGTGCCTCACAGGAGTTGCCCATCAATCAAGTAATTCAACTCTGTAGTGTACAGACAGATTGGGTGTAACGCATTACAAAGTAATAATAATAATAATATTACTTTTGTCGGTAACGGAGTAGTGTAACGCTTTACTTTTATAATTCAGTAATCACACTACAGTTACTAACATTGCCCCTACACGCGTTACTTCGTTACTTACAAAAATCAGTCATAATCACACTGACAGACAAGAGGGGTTTCCGCCGCAGGTTTATATGTACGTTATCTGCGCGTCCACATCTCCACGTGCAGTGCTGCATAAACATGGCTGAGTCAGCGATAACTTTCGAGGGGTGGAGGTATGCCCATTATTTTGAGTTTGTCTGAAGAATAGACAGGAATGTGACGGTGAGGTGCAAACTGTATCCAGGCCTGAAGCTGTTATCCACTGCTGTAAACACCACGTCAAGCCTCAACCAGCACCTGCAAAGAACACATGCTAAGGTGAAGCTAATAGCTAAGGACCCCCGAACCCAGAGTGAGGATGTTGTGAGTGCGCCGCCGCCGACCCAGAGGCAACAAAAATTTGAATTTGGAGGACCGGTAACCAAAGCAGAGATGGACAGGCTTGTAGCATCCTTCAGAGTAGAGGAAATGTTGCCCATTTGCACAGTGGAATCACCATCGTTCAGAGATATACTGCGCAAAATACACACAGCAGGAGACAGAGGACAGCCATGGTCAGATAGGAAAACATTCAGGAGCTATCTGTCTCGCAGAGGCAAAACTGTGGTGCGTTTACACTGTAGGTGCGACGCAGTCTGCGTGATCTGCCTGTAGGGAGGGGCGGGCCGGCCCTGCGAGTAAAGTAACGAGTAAAGTAACGAGTAAAGTAACGAGTAAAGTAACGAGTAAAGTAACGAGTAAAGTAACGAGTAAAGTAACGAGTTACTTTATGTAGAGAGTAACGAAGTAGTGTAATATATTACTTTTTTTTTTAAGTAATATGTAATATATTACTTTTTTTTAGTAACGACCCCATCTCTGTGTACAGACATGTTTTAGCAAGTGAAGGATTGTGCGGTGTCAAGCATTACTGTCAGAAGAAAACCTAGCAGAGTTAACATTATTCTAGTTTTACAGATTTTCTTTGTACAATTTATTTTGAAATTACCATAATTTAGAGAAATAAAATGTTTTTGAAAAAATTACATTTTAAGAAAAAAAAGTGTGTTTTTGTTTTTGAATGAATAAATGTGACCATTTGGCTTATATTTGTGTGTTGTGCATGTGAATCATATAATATCACTTTTTCAAGTATAGAAAAGAAGTTGAAGTTGAAGATGAACTCCCCTAAAAATAAAACAATCATAGACATGAAAAAAGAAGATAAACCTACCGGACATTTTTCAGCATGTACAGCACCTCGGAGGGGAGGTGTGAGTTGGCCACATCAAACTCAGTGAGGTCCGCCTCCAGCACTGAGGGAGGGGGCTCCTTGGCCTGCAGGATTGGCACCTCCTTCTTGAAGCGCAGGATCCTGCACAGCAGAAGGACAGTGTAATATGAGGAGGGGATGGGAAAGTGTGTGAACTTCTTACAGTGAACTTTCAGTAGAAGTTTTTCTGTTGTTAAGAGAAAGCTTTCTTATTTACTTTTTGGCAATGTTGAGCATCTTCTGCTTCTTCTTTAGGCGCGGCCGAGAGGAAGAGGATGTACCCACCAGGGAAGAGGTAGACTGTGAGACCTGTTGAGAGACATGTTGGTTATAAAAATAGCCCTTATATATTGCCAAAAGCAGCCTGTGATAACTACAACACAGACGTGCAGGCTTGCTTATTGAGTATTATCATTTTCTGTCATCCAAACACTCACTTTACGCATGATCTTTCGGCCGTAGAACATTACTTTGTCCCTCTTGCGAAAGCGGTATTTGGGGGCCTGCTGAGCTTCTATGTCTGAAAAATAAGAAATGACATAAAACCTTCAAAACACATTACTATTTTTACATATTCTCAATGCATGGTGAGATTGGATTCTTAGCAGATACTGACTTCGAAGCTGGATCCTTCGCAAGATGAAGAAGATGAGGATGGCAATGAGCACTATGGCGATGCCCGCACCAATCACCATCCCCACCATCTGCACAGAAAAGAAGAAGAGAAGAGGAGAGTGGATGTGTTTACAAGGTCAACAATCTGATGACTGATTCACTTATATTATATTTACTTTGATGTTTTTAAGGTCAAAGAATGACTTTATTAAATCATCTATATCTTTGTGCTTTCTAAATACTCCAGAGCTACATTATATGTTCTGGCTATCTATGGGAAAACATGTATGGCATTAATACAATTTGCTGCACTTACCATGCTCGACTGTAGTTCCTCCTCAACAAATGTCTTGATGTTATTAAACCCATCCTAGTGTAACAGAAAAATACAGAGGATTACAAGCAGCCGCTTTAATAGCATACCCAATGGCAACAGCTGCAACAGTGATTTTGCAACAATATTGTAATGGTTGACAACTGCTTTAAGAAAATATTAAGACGATGTTATAATTAATAAATATCAGTTATGTTGATATAAGTCAAGTAATAGAACAGTTTGAACAGTCCAAGAACATCCATTTATTGTAATTCAGGGTTGAAAATAAACTTTTGCAATATCCAGATATCTATTTCCAGTCTCCAATCACAACATTGGTATCATAACTTATATTGCCCGGCCCTAGGGGCAAGGTCCAGGCGATGAGTGTTGGGAGACGATAGGAGCCCACTACATATGAAACACCTAGATTAAACTATTTTTGATCAAGAACAACAGTAATGTTTGAAAAAAAAAAAACTGTATTTTCAAAAAAGTAGAGATTTAAAAACTCACGTTTGCTTCCTCAAATAAAGCAGGTGTTGTATCTGCTTCGCTTGGTCCATTGTCTATGTCAGTGGGGACGAACTGGACCTGATAATAAAGATAGAAGGAAAAAAAAAATCACATCATCGTCTGACTCGTCTGAATTCCTACAGAAAGGTCAAAGTCTGCTGATCACTCTACAAGATAACATTTGCATATGACCCATGGCCCCCCTAATGTGGGTCAATCCAGTGTTAATGTAGTTTGACCTTGAAATAGCTGATGGATTTGTTTTATTCAGTCACATTTGGATGTAGGGGGTAATATGGTCTTGTGCTGCTATAGGGGGTGTAGCCTCACTACCTACAAACAAGGCTCCATGAGATGACGACAAGACATAATAAAAACTGATGGAGCTGGATTTATGCGAGGCAGAGAGACAGAACGCAACAAAGCATGAAAGAAAGAAAAGGATCAAAATGTTGTGTTCCTATTCATGTGCATAGCCTCCCAGCAACTACACAGAGGAAGAATACTCTTAAAAAGCTGAGTAGATTTTTCATTTAGCTTGATGAATGACTTTTTATCAGTAAAGTTCAGCAAACATTGAACTAAGTAATTCTCTAAACAAGACTGTCAGTTAAGGGAGTGGAGATCCTGTAGCCAAGATAAGCTTGTTTGTTTCACTCCAGTATGAGTGTGCAAGAGTAATATGTTTTTAGTGTCTTGGCTGACAGCCAAAGAAACAACATGTCTGTTATCAGTGGATATTGATTAGTGTGAGGAGCTAAGGCAGTAAAAGGCACTGGGGAATATTCAATGAGTGCACAGAAAGGATGTGCACACATAAATACACTGTAACTGGAGGCTTATAGGAGCAATGCAGTTTGTGAATCAAAGTGTAAGTGTGGAAAGTGTTCACGTGGGCAATTCACAGTTTAAAGGTGATGTCTCCTATCAATTGAAAGTCTGTTACTAAAACACTAGTGGAAATCTTAACATGAAGAGCTATGCGTGTGAAGACATCACAATACGTCACATAACAGGAAGTGATGGGTTGATTATCAGAATCGATTTCTAGCTTTAGGTTATTATATTTATTTTCCTAATGTTTGCTTAGAATTCTCATTTAGAGAAAATATTTGTCATGTTAAGTTCAGACCGAGCCTTACAGATCTGGTCATTCTTCTTAGCTTTCGGTCGATTTAGAGACGCTTTATAATGTACATCGTAGGGCTAATGTCTGGGAAAGTTATTTTCAAAGCAGGAGCATTTGCAATATATTAGACTTGCAAGCTAACAGTCAGCCATAAATAAAAGATATGCTAAAATTTGATTTTTGAAAATAAACTACAAATAAAAGGAGGGCTTCTTCCTTATGGGAATATTATGATCTGGGGTTTGAATTTGAGTTTAGCAGCCAAATTCATCAGGTCAATGTTGAGTTTGCCGGTACAGCAGTTTGCTGTTATAAGCTGCTATTGTGTGCTGTGCTGTGATTGGGACATAACGATGGAGCTAATTTCCTGCCATAACTCCACAAACAAACTAAACAGGTTTTTACAAATGCCTCATGATTCACTAACAAACACAATGTGGTTTGCAAATACAAAACACCATCTACAAATTTAGTTTTGCAAAAAAAAAACGTATCTATCAAATAAACACATACCATTTTTCTAATTAATCATGTTTCAGAGACAAATTCAGCATAGGTTTTACAAGTACTACGTTTTTCTTACAACCACAACACTTTTTTTTACAAGTACAAAACTGTTTCTTCTCACGGTGGAATATTACTGCCAAAAGTCACGTGACTTTTGGCAGTAATATCCCGCCTTGGCTGGCACATGCTCCACGGCAGCAGGGGGCGCTACTGAGTCCATTGGGGAAGGCGGGAGCCTCCCGCCGGGAGGTTGAGCAGAGCATGGAACAGCCCTTGCCAGCCTGATGACAGCGGTGTTTCTAGCGATCCAGCGATCTGGGTCAGTGTTATAGTGATAATATTATAAACAAGGCGTATTTAGCGATCACAACGAAAACAGCCAAGACACATATTGAGCACAGAAAATGAATGTTATTAGGGCTGTACATATGATAAGCATTTGTCTAAAATGGACAACATTGTAACTAAGGAGATTTAAACCATACAGCGATTCTGCACTCTTCATTTTCTTTCCTGCTATATTCAATGAGTGATACAAATATTTGTTACCACAAGTTCTTGTGGAAAATGTGTAGAACTTATAAAAACCTATGCTGAATTTGTCTCTGAAACATGATTTATTAGAAAAAATGTTTTGTGTTTGTTTGATAGATAAGTTTTTTCTTTGCAAAACTAAATGCATTAGTTTGTAGAGGGTGTTTTGTATTTGCAAACCACATTGTCTTTGTTAGTGAATCATGAGGCATTTGGCAAACCTGTTTAGTTTGTTTGTGGAGTTATGGCAGGAAATTAGCTCCATACATAACCTAAATGCAAGTTTTCATTAACTAATAATATAGGATGCTTGTGCAGTCTTTTGTGCTTGTGGACTGCTACACAGTATTTTGTGTAAGATCACTGTCTGTTCACGTTTTATATGTACAACTTGTGACTGATCGTCTGTGTGTCTGAAACAGGCATTTCACTTCACCCTTATAAAGGATGACACTTGTCAGCTATACAATTTATGTTAGCCCACTTACTGACTTCTATTTGGCACATGGAATATTTACTTTTTTTGTAGCTAAACTCGATTGCTCACTTTTTTGTTTTTTTTATTAAATATGCATATACTAGTGAAAAACCAACCTCTTGCGTGTCTCCTTGGACCTCTTGTTCTGAGGTACTCTGTCCCATTGTCACCCTGTTTCTTCATAGGGATGGTCCATCAACGGCCACTGGAAACAAAGACAAACATGATTACAAAACTGACCTTGTGGCATGTCACAGTAGAAAAAACACGGGTGAATAGTTGAATGTTTGCTTAGGAAATGTAAATATTTTCCTGACTTTTCATTTGTATCCATGGATAGATGTTACCTTGCTTCTAGGTACTTAACATTAACAAACATCCACTCACTGGCTATTTAGAGCTTTCTCATTGTGAACTACACAATTAACTCAGCATAGTTTGTACTCCTATTAGGAACATATAACATTGTAACAGGGACATACATGCACACAAACAAACACATAATTGCTTTAAGCTGCTGTAAAGAAAAACATGTTTAACCAGAAAGAGAATATGAAGCAGGGGATTAAAAAACAACTGTTTATATTCTCAATTGTCTGGTTGAAACAGACTTAATCTCTACTTAAAATCCGTTTAACCGAGCATTAGAATCAGAGAGGGATCAAATGATTGCATCCTACAGCAGCACACGAGGGAGGACACTAGTCAAGGCTAAGTCTCTGTCACACACACAGCAAGCTATCGAGATAACAGATAGAAAAACGTTCCAGATGGTAACCCCTTCCCATCTTTTTATCCCAGAATGGTCTCCTTACTGTCCCAATTCATCTTCGGTGCTTCTATTGGGGATTCAGAGAAAGCATTTAGGGCAGCATAATAAAAAAGTGTTTGTAGGCATGGTTTTCCTGTACAATTTCTCTTTTTTAAACCTGTGAGCATGTTCAAGGTTCAAGGCTTTTATTAGTCATACGTACATAGCTACAGTGTAGTTATGACGATGAAAATCTTAGGTCACAGGCTCCACCAACAGTGCAATACAATAAAATGTATATTAATATGTGTAAGAAATTGCGGTTAATGGAGAGGTTTCCCTATAGCCGACGGCTTGATGTCTCTGCCTCTGATAACTGTGACATTGTGCTGAGAGGCAATAATTGCCAAAGTTCATCGAGGATGGCTACATACCACCTCTCTGCCAGTACAGACGGATTCAGCTGACACGGGCTTATGTGCTGGAGCTGGGACACAAGCTTCATTCACTGCCTATGAACAAATAAACAGCTAATGCTAGCTTAGCTCGTTGAGGTCCACCGATTTCCCACTCCTACACCAGCAGAAGTGAGGCTGGAGGGTAAACTATTGGGCTAACAAGACACTCCATGTGTGCTGAGGGCATACAAAGTAGGATACAGCAGCAGAGCGAAGAAGCCTCTAAACAAGAAAGCGTCTCATGGCTAATAGCCAACACTTCAAGACCATTAGAGAAAAGTCATTACCATAGCCGTAGAAGTTACAACAAGCCTCTTGTTCTGTGTCTTAGGTATTTAAAGATGTTTTAGTGCATGTTCATATTGGTAAATAAGGATAATGTATAGTGATTGCATCTCCTCTGGCATTACATTATAATGCATTGATTTATAAACACTGTACTTCAGTTGCTCTTGGTGTATACTGCTAATAAAATGACTAACTTCAGAACCAACTAATGTTAAGTTGTTCATTTGATTATTATTTTTGACAATGTCTTTTTCAGTAATTTTACGGCAAAATTATCAAGAATGATTATCTACAGCCCTTTGATAAACATTAAATTAACTGGTAATTAAATAAATCCTTCAAAAAAAGTCATTAGGAATAGTAAAACAAATGTCCATCAACTTCATACATTTCAATTCACAATGAAATGAAACAAAGAAAAGACGCTTATCATTTCATTTAGGAAGACGGTTCAAGGTTTAATGTTTTTCTTTTAGTATGTGTGCCTAAAACTGAATGAATTTCCAATTACCGTCAATTCAGTTTTTCCAATTAAAAGCCATCAATTTATTGAAGGCTTCAGCTCTTATCTGACATTCAATGTAAAATAATGATGTGTTGTGCTTATATTGACTGTTAAAAGGTTTATTAAAGAACATATTTGCCAATGATACCAGCAATGTCCCCAACATTGTCCAGACTGATTATGAGGTAACAACACAGACTGGCATCAGCTGCATCCCTTGTCTGATGTATTTACTGCTGAAATCTATAACATCTGTGGCTGGGAGAGGGTGGCTGAACTGCTGCATGGATGAAACTAAAGCAGTGAAAGGGTGAGGATGCAGTGTCATGTTACATGAAGTACCCCTGTGAGTCACACACAAACAGAACAGGAGGCTGCTGCGAGGGAATCACCACTTCAAGCACACTTATTTATAACCAAAATATATTATATTGAAGTGCATTTGAAAATTAAAACATTTGACTTAATTTTCCAATATTGATTAATCATAAAAAGGTTATAATATGGTCTTCATTATTTTTCAGAAATTGTTAAATGACATTCTCGTATACAAGTTGTCTTTTAATGCAGAGTGCAAATTAATAAAATAAAGTAAATTATAATAAAAGTGTGTTTGACACTGAAAGCTGTCACCATGCTTTCAATCTTAGAGTGCAAAATCAACACCAGCCAAATGTCAGCAATGGGCAGGCATATTTATCAAATCTTTTACT
Source organism: Notothenia rossii (assembly GCF_949606895.1). Classification (NCBI taxonomy): domain Eukaryota; kingdom Metazoa; phylum Chordata; class Actinopteri; order Perciformes; family Nototheniidae; genus Notothenia; species Notothenia rossii. The sequence continues at coordinate 27,106,034 of NC_136912.1, read as the reverse complement.
ATTTTTAAAATTGCCTTTCCAAAAACAAGCTTGTAGATTTTGGGATATAACTGTTATATGTAGTGCTCTTGTAAAACATGTCTTACTCTGCCTCTTGTAGCAGAGTCGGCTATCGCAGCAAGCGATGTAACAAAACGTACTTGCTATTACTCAAAACATGTTGCTTCACATTACACTTTGCCTCAGATTGTCTCTCTTTTCTCTGTATATAGCATCAAGTGTGGTGATACAACTGTAAGAAAAGCACAGGCCTGTTATCCCCGGAAATGAGACTATAAGCAACGCATTAGCCTCCTAGCAGTGCCTCTCTCCATGCAGGCCTATTCTCATTGTCCTCTATGTACAATGAAGCTAGTGTTGACTCTTCAGTCCAGGGGCAGACCTGGGCCAACTACTAACACAGCCATGTCTGTTTTCACCTAACACAATACACCCTCCAGGCCATGATATTCACAAAAACGTGCCTGTATGATGATGCATTTTAAACCCCCTTTTAGGAATATGTATGGCTGGAAAATGTCTGCCACAAGGTAAAGCCATTACTGTGACTCTGCACTATATCCACATTTGAAGGATGTTGCAGTGCCAGTGCAAGAAGACAACCACAGATGAACATTTATTTGGTTGAATGTGCTACTTTTAACACTGTGCTGGACTATCACCTTTGACCCTGAAGGTTTAGCCAACTGTACACTTCACACTTTATGGAGACAGATTTTAATAAAACTATAAGAAAAGACAACATAACACAACAACATACAGGCATCAGCAAACTTCTGACCAAGGTCAACTCAGAGGTTTGACATGATCTCATAATTCCCCCTGTCCAAATAGTTTTGCACCTCACAGAGGTGTTGATTTACTGACATCTCGTAAATCCCATGGCAGGATTGTTCAGTTGTAAACACATACGAAACGCAGGGAACCACTTAACAGAAAACTAAAACAATTGTATAATTTTCTACCAATAAACCTCAAGCTACGACACGAAATACGTAATGTTGCTAATTCGCAGGAGTAGTTCGTATAGGCTACTCGCATGGGTGTATTGATGTTGAGTGTTTGACGCAGTGGTGTACAGTTAGCTAAGCTAGCTAACGGGCAAAGGAAGCACACAGGGGATTGTGGATACATAGATATAGTTAGGCCTTATTGTTTATATTCGGACAAGTGTTAAATGTGTGATTTCAGCCTTGGGAAACGTTAAGCAAATGTGGTAGTATTATTTGTTAGTATTTTGTAAGATTCGTGGGTTGAAAATAGCAATCACAATAACTCTCCAGCGTCCAGGGCAGAGGGCACCTGCCTGAATATCCCATCCATATCGTAATCCCTGCAGCTAGCGCTGTCACTGGGTAACCGTAACGTTAGCTAGCTTTCGATGCTACTGATGTCTGTTTCCTGTGGTCATCATCGCGGATGTGGAAGTAAAGCACCTCAAAGCCATCATTTATGTTGAATAACATTTGGGTTGTCTTTTTGACCTCCGCAGCAGCAATCATACCGTTATTGACACACACTTGAAGGGGTGGCCCCTGTTTTCACTGCGCGGTAAACACAAAAACGCGAAAATAAAACGGTCAATAAATGACACGACCGTGAGCTTACATTTGTCATACTAACAATATGTCATCAAATAATACATAGCCGTTTCAAGAATGCATTTACCTGATCTGATAGACTCCCGTCAATCGGCACTGACTCAAATAACATACAAGGGAAATCACTGATGAAGCCCCTCCCGTTTTCCTTCCACCAGAATTGTAGCCAATCAACTGAGAAGCTGTAAAGATGGGCCAATCAAAACGCCTATTTTTGGGGAATGGTGTATATTCCACCCACATACATGTAAATAAAGAGTGTCTTTCCAATCATTTTTGTGGAAGACAGCCAGTACATCGCCGATTGGGTAACATCAGGACATATTGCATTTGTCTATAACTGCAGGTAACCTTTTGAGCGTTTTATTCGGACTTCGACATGAGACACACGGGCAAGTTTGAACATACAAAACACTGTATGTGAATTTAATTTAAGCTTTATATTACTGATCACAGATAATACATTTCAATTACTTTATATACCCGACCTCTGTACTCAGAGGTCTTCATCAACACGTCTACTTATTAAATTAGCCAACAACTCTTAGGTAATGTATTTATTTATTTCTATATAAGCTCAATAGCTCAAGCCTTGGAAACATATTATCGTACAGTGGTACTGGCTACAGTTATAAACCCAAGAGGATAGCATTATTCTGCAAGTCAACATGTTAGCAAGAAGCCTTTATATCGCTACCCCTGTGGGCTCAAACTATAGTATCACAGGCTGTTACTGGTCTTAATGTAAAAATAACAGTCAAGAAACTGAAAATAACATGCGCATCAAATAATGAAATAAACAAATGTTTCTCTTCCAAATACATAAACTTTATTGATGGGCGAGTGGCCAGAAATATGATTACAGGCTCGCAATGGGCTGGTGGGGCCAGTAGGGATATTTTTCCTTGTCCAATTTGGTCTCGGGGAAGTAATTGTTGAGGTCCTCGATGGTCATCTGATCGACTGGAATCATGTCCTTAAATTTACCCAGCTGAGACCAAACATGGAAGAATAGAAAAAGAGAAGCAGAAAAAAAACAGTAAGGTTATAAATGCAGGTTTACTGATGAAGTGCAAGAGTGGTTTTAGCAACAAATGTCTCACCTCTTTCTCATATTCAGCAATGCGGGCCTTAGAAGCTTCAATGTAGGCTAGAGCATCTTTATTCTGTAGGAGAAATATGAAATAATTAGACCTTACACTTCTACAGATAATGCTGGTACTATCAAATAATACATTTCAATGAATTCTGGTTCTGGTTTCTGTCTTTCCTTGCTTTAATGAACTAATTTTTTTTTCAGTGTCAGATGGATTTCGTTAGTGTTAACTATTGTGTATATTAACCTCATTTAAGTGCTTATTAAAAAAAAAATGGCATAGTTACCAATTTAACGATCTTTCTTTTTATAAAAAGTCAACCAATTATACAACTTTATACCGTTGTTGTAGGTATAATCACTTACAGTTTCAGTCTCCTGTGCGTTGATGGCGGAGGTCTGTGTGTCCACAGGCTGAGGAATCTTCAGGGCTTGGAACTGTGTGTAAAAAGAGCATTTTGCATTTAGCACTGTAACGCATAAACTGCAATTATTAAAATAGCACTTTAAGTCATTAAATCTGCAGGGGGGAAATAAGTTATTTTAAGACAAAGCTTCAGTGACAAACCAAGCTTTGTCAGATTCTACTGCCTTTAGAGAATCCTTTGAATTCACCATTTATTTGGGTCCTGTATTGTGTTTTACATTATGTGGAAAGGTCTCAGTAAAGCTAACTACCAGTGTCAGATGTGGGATTTTACTTACACCCACATTTCATTGAACGACTGCATTATGCTCATGATCAGTTAAATACTGCCGTCAAGTAAAGCTCACCTTCTTCTCAAAATCATCAACCATCCCAGCTTTGGCCACCGTGGTCCGGTAGAGACTCCAGTCAATGGCTGCAGCAGTCTCTGGCAGGGAGCTCAGTCTGGTTCAAAGAGACAATGGGAGTTTAACAGACAATATAGGTACAGTAAGCAAACTCAAGAGGACATCAAAGATTCAAATGGGTTTTTAAGAGTTAAGAATAAGCCAATGTGTTCCCTAGTCGATCAAAAAGGTGAGTAAGACAATAACTGTGCAGAGACAACTTAATAACTCATTAGCATAAATTGCTAATAAGAAACCCAATAAAATGCATATAAGCAAAAATAATAAAATGACAAATACACGTAATGAACTTTTTTTGTCCGCATTCATGAAAGAGAGGAGGTTTTCCTAGTAACACTGTTGGCAGCTGATGCAGTGAGAATTTTATAGATGAATGTACACTGGTTTAAATAATCTCCTGCGTTGCCGAGTTCAGCTGGAGAGTCTATTCCTTGTACACACTGTAAAGCCCCCTTAGACAAGTGTCATTTGTGACATTGGGCTTTATTAATACAATATGATTGATTAATTGATTGATGTGCACGCTCATGTCCTACTTGCACCCCGGGCCTTAAACAAATAGCACTACACTCCTCGCCAAAATGTCCTTAAAAACAAGTCAGAGTTTGAATTATAACTCACTTAATTTCAACAAGTAAACATAATAGTATTGCAAAGCATTGGTGTTCTCAAGAAGCGCCACCTCCACCTGTTCGCGCAGGTAACTTTCTTGTTTCCCCACGCACAATTTAATTTATTTTGTCCATGCTCCGTCAAACCACATTTTTCACAGTTTACTTCTGTAAAGTACAGTTCAACACTATAAGACCTAAATTGATTCAAGCTGACTTGGCATAGCATTCTAAGCCTGTTGTTTGTGTTAAACTAACTTGGCAGCGATGGCATCACTGCGAGTCTTCAGAGCATTGAACATGCTCTTCTGGTTGGGTGGGACCCTCTCGGCAAACGCCAACCAGTCAATGGCCTTCACGGCTACACGGCGGCCTGCCATTATGTATGTCTGAAAGGAAGAAGGAAATTTGTTCGTCAAATCAAACCCATCAAAAACATGAAAATAAACCAGGCTAATACGGAAAAAACTATTTTCTGGTTATATACACACAGAGTTGCAAGTTAATGAAGTACATCTAGCTAATACTAATACTATAGTACAGTACTGCAATAAATCCCAGCTCCATAAATGTTGATATTCAATGTGTCTTGAAGCTATTTGGGAGTTTGACAGGAGATAAAAAACTGAACTCAAGGTCCCTTACTTAGTTTTTGAATGAGCTTTTGTCTGCTAACAAGGTCAAAAGTGAAACGTAATACTTGTGTTTTAGGTAGGTGTTGATAAAGTGTATGATCATCTTGCAAGTTGTAATCGCTGGCGAATATTTTACCCCGTTTATATCAGTGAGGGTAAAAAACGAATATTTAAAAAAAACGAAATATGGATTTCAACATGTTACCCTTAACAGGATGTATTGGGATGTAGGATGTATTGCAGCGCTGTGTGTAATGAATGTGTAGCAGGTTTAATAATGACAGAGTTCTTCTTAATTTCCACTATGTAATGTATACTATGTAGTGATCGTCTACGTTAGCTATACTACGGTTGACATACATGGGAAGACATTTACCTGCTGCTGACACAAAGGTTATATGTAGCCTATATATAGATGAAAAATAATTGATTAATTGGTGCATTATTGTTGCAGCCTGGACAGAGAAACATACTTGTATTTGCAATTTAAGGCGCATTGTGATGTTATAAACACATAGCAGTTTGTGTTAAGGACAAGTGGCGTTAGCCTCAGGTATAAATGCATTTTCGAAAGTGACGTTTCGAAAAAAGACTATGCTACATTGTAAGGAATGTTTTTTAATAACTAATGGAGAAGTTGACAAGGTGAAAACACATGTTTGACCATAGGCATTCAATGACACCAGGCCCTTGACATTATGTTTAAGACTCCTGCTAGCTCTGTTAGCTTGCTAGTGAAGGTCAGTCAAGTCTCTCTATTACACAGGGTTTTTCACAAAACACCCAGGAAAATATACGTGTACTGTTGAAAACCATGCACAAAGACACGTGTATAAGTTGCACAAACAACTATTTAAACAGACTTTCTTTAGATTTCATTTAGGAGATCGCTGCTCGGATGTACTCACCTCGCTGCGGAAAGAGTAGTGACGTCGTGGAGCAGCGGAAGTGGTTTTCTTTATGAGTGGAGGATCAGCAACATGGCCGCCACCGCCCTCTGCTGGACGGGCAGGGCAGCTACCGAGAGTTACACTGCCCATTTGTCCGTCGGAAAAGCTCATAATAGGTCTGTAGTCTCTGGCAAAGGTGGAAAATATACTAACATCTTGTACTTAAATAAAAGTACAAGTAACACTTTGTAAAAATACTATGTTACAAATCAAAGTCATGCAATCAAATGTTACTCAAGGTAACGTAAGTAGAAAAGTATAGCATCTGAATATATTAAGCTACCAAAAGTAAATCTACTCGTTTTGCAGATTGGCCCATTTCACAATAATACATAATATGTTTTGATAAAAACAAAAACATATGAATACAATGAAGCTGGTAAATGTGCAGCTAGTTTGAATGACTTTGTATATTAATTGCAGGGTAAATTGTGAATTTACTCCAGATGTAACCAACGTCTAATTTAAGTGTTGATTATATTTCACATCATTTATCCAAATCTGCAAAGTAACAATATTTTTGAATAAATTTAGTAGAGGGAAAATACCCTATTTACTTCTGAAATGTGTTGTACAAAAAAATGAAATAGGCTACTCGAGTTCAATTAACAAATTCTACTTAACTAGAGTAGGCCTACCTGTGTACTCAGTTACTTTACATCCCTGACATTGAGGATAAACTGTATATTTACAACTAGGTGCTTTGGAGTGAAAATAAATACCTATATTAAACTGCAAGTCGCATTACTCTTGTTACTGTTGAGCCATATAAACCAGACATACGATCATTTTGTGTAGTGCGACTAGAACCTAATAACATAAAAATAAGACTGAGGGAAGTAGTTTTTCTTCTTAATTAAAGGTATAAGTACTTGCAATTAACATGGCTATAGATTAAAAATATAAATGATTACCTCAGGGATCAAAACAACGGGCACAATGAAATCAATTATTGCACCACGTTCACGATATATTTTGTCCAAATGTCATCAAACTGATCATTTGTGCTCATTTTGCCATATTTCTGGATTTATTTTAGCTGGAAGCATCATTTGCAGGTGAATATCGGTCTCTTTAGGTGCGCAGCAACCGCACAAGGCCCACCACATTTTACCAACTGTCCTAACGCTGTTTTATTGGGCAGGAGGTTTGTGTGAACAGCCTTCCAACTCCAACTCCCTTTTTTTGGAAATGACAATGAATTGACAATAAATGTTGAATTAAAAAGTATTCACCATTACAAATGTGTTGTAAAAAATAGTGGAAAAGAAGACAGAGTTAAAATTGTTGTGTTAAAAAAGGTTTTACTCAAATTAAGGCCGATGTTAACATATCCACAAAAGTGTGTATTTGCAAAGTGTTTTATGAATAGTGTCTTCGCTCGTTTGACGTATAAAGTTGTGTAAGGTAAATGGCACGATATTGGAAAAATCACAGTTGTAATTATTAGGCCATTTTAAGGTTCCATTATAAAACAATTAGGCAAGTGGGCAGGCAATGCTTCATTTATTGGTAACAATGGTTGCAGTTTGGCAGTGCTTTCACTAGAAATACATAAATAAACATTATATTAAGGAAGTCTGTTGAAATGTGTTGAATAAGCGCAACTCCTACTCCACTAATTCAACAAAATAGCTAACGCGGTTTTTTTTTTTTTAAATGAGTCAGCCACTTTCAGATCTTGTATAATGTTTATTTACTAAAATCAGCCTTTACAAGTTACTGAACACTTAGATAGAAGGATGTATGTACACAGTACAGATACAAAGATTATCAATAAATACCACATTTCCTGCTGCTCTTTTAGCGAGGCAGCAAGGCTTTATGAACTCTACACATTGTATTTACATTTACAGCAAAACACCTCGAAGAAAATCTATCATCACTCCCAGAAAGGCCACGTTGTGATAATACAAAAATATCTAATACACATTGTTTTTCTAAAATATAATTTTGCTCCATGTTTTGAAAAAGACGTAGAAATGGTGACTGCTTCAAGGAAATACAAACATTCAAACAGCAACTCTGGGAACCTGCAGTCGTACCAGAAATGTCAATCCTGATTGATAAGTAATACTTCAAGTGATACACTTAAGGCACTGACTCTGTTTAAGTACTTTTCTTTTGCTTTTAAACCTCCGCCTCAGCAGACTTGCTTCTGGACACACTTTTACAAACTACTGTGGACTGAAAGAGATATTTAAGGCATGTCGTTTAAAAACCTGACATTTACTTTTGGAGTCCTGCCTCAGTAATGTAGGCCTCCACAATCCACAGAACTGGCCTTAAAATGCGCACAACTAAACTCACTAAGTCCAATTACGCACACAATTAAATAGCAAAATGTGACCCAAATCATATTTTTTAAATTCTGGAGGTTAGAACATTTCTCTGAACCGCTAAAAATAGACGGAGGTGCACAAAACGCATCATCCTTGTTCATAAGTGTATTGAAAGAAGACACTTTCACTTTTTAAAACATAAACAGACACTACTACTAAGATAAATAGTACATCCCATAAGTGACGGGTCCGCCGAACAGTCCTGGGATCGGCATGCTGGGCCTCGCGAATGCGTTTGACGGACACCACGTTGGAGAGCCCATGTGCGCTCCGAGGGGGAGAGGCAGCGCGAAGGCGGGCAGCATGGGCTTGGAAGCCAGTTTATACTTTTCCAGCTCGGCCTCCTGCAGTCTCTTGGCTTTGGCCCTCCTGTTCTGAAACCAAATTTTGACTTGAGTCTCCGTCAGGTTGAGAGAGTTGGAGAACTCGGCTCTCTCGGCGATGGAGAGGTACTGCTTCTGGCGAAACTTGCGCTCCAGCGCCAGCAGTTGGGAGGTAGTGAAGGGAGTGCGAGGTTTCCTGTTGTTTTTGTGTTTCCTTAAAGGACACTGAGGTGGACTTGTGCTCCCTGTTGGAAAATGACAAAGAAATCGCTGCGGTAAGATTACATTGAAGCGTATGTTGATAAAGGCAGCAAGTGAACAGGCAAAGATTCAATATCAAATGCAAACACATACAACGCAAACTTCCATAAGTAGGCTATATTAAAGATATTGTTGATGATGTTCAGTTGTGCTGGCATTCTTTATAAAGCTGAAGCATATTGAAGTTATTATTATGTGCTTGCCACCTGCATTTTTGGGTATATATCACATATAAAGATGCTTGCAAAAATAACCCAACAAACCAAATTGCTTCACATGCTCAGTGGCAACACTACCATAATGTATCTGCATTTTGTAAAACACAGAATGCAAGAAAGAATAAAGACATATCCGCAGGGTCTTTAGAGCTATGGGGCAAAGCTAATAGGACTGGTGCAACAAATCATTTTGTGTATCTGTTGTCTAATAAAGCCTTTTCTCGGCAGCCTTAATTATCGACTAACATGATGTTTGTGGGAAAAGTAACCTTGCATTTCTCAAAGCAGCAGAGGGACGGACTTACGAGGCGAAGTAGAAAAGGAGGACGTCTGGTACCAAGTGCTCTGCTCTTTCTCACAAAACTGCGGGCTGTCCTCACTGGAATTGCTGGAAACACCCGGTGAGCCCTTCGCGGAAACCTTGCTTTCCGCGTAAAGAGTCCTTGGAGAGAACTGCACGCCTTGCCCAACCACGGGCTTCGGCAGGGCCTGAGCTAAGTCTGAGGGGGGATAAGAAGTCCGACAGGTGGTATTCTTGGAAATCAGCGACTCTACGCTAAACGGGAGGCTGGTCCTCTGAGGTTTGTATCCTTTCTCAGTGGTCATGTCTTTGGGCTGGTTGTCCTCGCCCTCCGTATCCGTCTCCTCTTTCTGATGAAGCTGTTTGGCGTCCTGGGACGGCGACCCCTGCACAGGATTCATCGTGACAGAAGGGGATGGGGCCATGCACCTCCGTGTGGCCCGTTCAGAGAAATGGAGTCGACGAGTGTACAGTGTCCAATATGCGTCTCCGCGCTGACAGCGGTGCCCAGTAGCTTTTACTCGCTGTATGGAGTCGTCTATAAAACGACAGGGACTGTTCCCCCTTTCCACTCCCACCAATCAGCTAGTCCCTTTGGCCTTGTGACGTATTGGAGTGCGGCTTTGATTGGCTAGCTGCCTTCCAAGGGAACATCAAGAGTCCTTTGAAAGGAAGGAGAAGTTAATCATACAGACCCCATGCGGCGCGCGGCTATTGATGGCCCTCACAAAGTAGCTTAGACCAATTTTAGCGCAATTAACCAGTGGGGAGGACTCTCTTGACCATTTACACCCATTAGCCCGGCACACCATCGCTGCTATTCTTTGAATTATTCCACTACTGTAAAGCTGAGCAGGGACCAAAGAGTCACATGTCAATATCAAAGTGATAGTTGTATCAAAGGAGAAGGAACAAATAAAAACATTAAGAGATCAAATAAAATCACACATAATTACTTACTATTCAAACAAGCTACGTAAAACATTAAAAACTGACTGGAAAAAAAACGAGTAAACAATTTATCAGATAATCAAATCAAGAAAGAAAAGGTGCAAACCTACGATCGAAATTGATTAGGTGACTGTTGGTCACACAGCATTACAGCAATTTAAGGCCTGTCATGAGCTCTTCTCGCTGCACAATGGCCTCAGTTGAGAAGCAACAGGCGTTTTCTTTCTGCAGGTCATACTATTTAATAAGCCAGACAAGTTGTGTTTTGCAAGGCGCCAGGCTCGGCAGGATCAAAAAGGAAGATACCTCGGGGAGAAAAGGCAACGGTTAACTCCACTTAACCAATTGTCCTCCAAATATTTCATAGTCCACTGCATGGAGCTGCTGGGAGGAAGCAGGCGCTGACAGTTAACTGTTTCACGTCTAGTCCGAAACTGTCGAAGGTGGGATTTAATTCAGTTTGACAAGTTTAATGAAATGTTCACAGCAATGATGCAAAGTGATCATCTCACTTCACCTCCTTAGACTTCAGAACAGGTTACAAATACATGTTGTAGGCCCACTGCCTACATATATTGAAAGATATTTAACAGAGTGAATTGTTAAGAAAACTATTTAATTTGCCATTGTTGTGCTCAGCAAAAAGTATTTGCAGGATAATATCTGCTTGAGTAACTACAGGTCACTTTCCTGATAAGTACTGGTGATAATAAGTCAGTTATCTCAGTAGCCTACTCATTTTCTTTTGCTCACGTTTAGGTACAAATACGTAAGTATATATTAGTACAAGGCATTTAAAACTTCACTTGAAAGTATAAGTTAATCAGCAAAATGAACTTAAAATACATAAAGAAACAAAAGTCATTTTGCTGAATAGTCCCATAAAATGATTGAAAAAAAATAGCATGAACAAGGAGTTGTACCTTGAATTAATGAATGTGACAAATACAACTTATTGACACATTTCCAGTATTTACACTGCTATAGTTAATGTGGAGCTATAGCTACTTTATAAAATGTTCAGATGGATGAATTCAATTTGATAGGGGGATCAATTCAGAATCAAATGGACTAAAGTCAGCTTGTAAGGTATCGTAAAGTGGGTTTATTTAGTTTTCTAGTTAGTTCTTTCTTGTGCCATAATGATTATTTCTCCTCAATATGATCCTTGTTTTACAACTTGGGACATAAAGCTCCTTGTACTTTTGCATCTATGAATCCCCTTTCAACAAAGGTCCAAGCTGATATCACATTAAATGTGTCAGCAGCACACTGTGGCCTCCTGGACATCATCAGTCCCAACATGAGACCCCACGAGAGCTCCACTCTCATCAACACTATCAAATATACAATTATAGAGGCTAAATGAGATGATGGATTGATCTGCGCCAGTGGTTAATCCGAGAACTTTAATTCATTAGTCCTTTTAATGCTTAATTGCTTAGTTGGATGAAACAATGAATCGTTATTTTTATTAGATTTTCGTGTGTAGAAACCACAATCAGTTGCCTTTCCCAACTCTCTCATCTGAAATGACATTGTTGTACAATTAAACTGCATTCCCAATAACAGTTAGAGGGAAACATGTTTTCTCCCAGATGGCAGGCACATTTTTAAACAAGTGGTTAAGATTGTAAATTAAAACAAACAACAACAAAACGAATTGGGTACGATTAGTAAAATATATTTTCTATTTAAATGCTGTTACTTATATGCAAGTTAAAATAAGTCAGTGTTAACTTTTTTGCCTCACACAGACAAGGATACCAGTGTTCCCATGTGTGTTAATGCCATCAACTACATCCTCATCTAGACTTTGACTTGAAAAGTGTTTGTGATATGTCAAAAACATACATAAATCAAAAGAAAAAAAGGTTCCCTCATACAACTTTAACTGTGAAAATTAGCTGCTGTTTCTCAAATCAATATAAAACAAGATTGTTTGATAAACAACACGTTTTATTGAGAGAACTAATGGTCGGCGTCTTGAAAGCCTTCAAGTGCAAAGAACAGTTGAGCCATCGTCAGGTAAGAGCCACGACTGGTTGATGATTCAACTTGAGTAAATCCTGATGTTGAGTGCGCTCCTTCGTTTTCTTTCTGACAAAGCCGGCCCTCTGTCTCCTCACTCACCAGGGCCTCTCGTAACCCAGCTGGTTTGGGTTTAAATCCCAGCGAACGTGTACCCTTCTCTCTATCTCACCTCCGTAGTGTTGTGAAAGAAGGGGATGAGAGTTGTCCCGTGGAGCACACAGACTCAAACAGAGATTCATCCGATACAGTTTCACCCAGAGATAAATCTACACATGAAGTATAGTTACCTCTCCTCCCCTGGTGTTTGCTTCAGTGTATTTAGCTTCGGGCCCCCTCTCCCCTACCTCAAAAGACATTTCTGTAACAGCATGCAGGCGAGTGAACTGTGTCAAAAGGTGTTAGTGAGTTTGAAAGCAGATCTGTCCCTCAAGGTCGGTGCAAGCTCGATGGGAAGCACTTTCCCCTTGGCTGGCACTGGAAATTAAAACTTTTGTACGTGTATGAAATGCTCGATGCTTAGATGGAACCACTTAGCCAGCTCGTAAAGAGCAAGGGCCAATTGGCTGAATGATAAGCTATGTGAGGAAACAATTCAACAAGATTATAACGTAATTCTCGCATTTGTTTTTCTCCAAAAAGATGATCCAGTGAGGACTTGAGGTGCTGATGAAGTCAGACTTTGTGGGAGTCCAGGTGAGCTTGTGTCTGTCCTCCATCAACAATGTGTGAATTCCCTGCTGTAGCGAGGCTCTCTGACAAACAAACACATCATTTAGAGGAGTGAGCGAGCTGTGGAACCCAATCCCTGTGAGATGTGTCGACAGTGACACAAAGACCTGTAGCTAAAGGCCTCCACGAGATGGACATTTTGCTGACATGACAGCGCGGAGTAGCCGCGGGACAACTGAGCGTCACCCTGACACGTCACTCTCACATTGCTCTCCCTTGTCGGTAAGAACAGGAACACCTCTGTGGGGAAGTGTAGTCTTAATTTCAGCGTGAAAACAAGAGGTAACTATTTATCTTTCTGTGTATTGGTTTAATTTCCTGCCTCTGTCGACACGTGTGCTTTCCTTACATACGGTAACCAGCATGGCGCTCTCCATTTAACAGCAGCTTAAATAGCTGCTCTGAGGGTTGCTCAGTGCTGTGGAAAAATATCTTGACCTTTCATTTGACTTAACAAGTTGATCCAATCCACATCAGAGCCGCTTCATCCCTGCACTTAAACGCTGGTTTGACATTTTCTGCCAAAGCCACTTCCTCTTGTGGCATCAGAGTGCCCCGTGTTCGAATGCAGGGTAATGAGGAAACTAGTTTTGCTGCACTGTAGCGAAGGATGCAAGCTGCCTTCATCATGGCTTTGTTTTTTGGACTGCAAAAAAGCAAACAGGGGATGGAGTGTCCTGCGGCGTTATAGCTGCTGTTTTTTTTTAACTCAAACCTAAACATAACAGAGTTTATTTCTTTCCACTGTGGTGGTGGTGGAAAATGAATTTGCTACTCAGGCTGAAATCGATGTTTTCTCATAAACTGACTACTTCTTTAGATACCATCTTGAACACTGTTTCCCACTCGAGCATCTTTAAAAGCAGATGTGTTTTTTTAGAGGGTTCCTCCTGAACTCTGCTGCCAATAGAGATTGTTGAGGAGAAAAACCACAAGAGGTGACAATGCAATTGGCAATTTTGTCTGGCTTGCCGTCGGCCATAGAAATCCACATTCTTGAGGAAAAACTAGAGACAATGCGAGTGGGCGAGTTAGGTTGAGCACTTGGGACGAGGAACTTTGTGTGGCTGCTCTGTGGTCTCATTCACAACCCAAGAATTTCACCACAATCTCATATGCTCTTAGCAGCCAAAGTTGTGATGCAGTACATTTAAAAAAAAAAAAAAAAAAGCCAAGGCAGCAGCATCAATTTTCTCTTTCACTGCTTGGCTGAGGTCAAAACCAGTAACTATTGTATAAATTACACCAATTTGGTATATATTATAGAACATATTTTTATTTTGCACCTCATATATAAGTCAATAGCTGTTGTTTAGATTTGGTTGAGGAAAATGTTATGTTCTATCTTTTTCTATTCATTTACAGATCTTTCTAAAAATAATAATAATCACAAACAATAAAGGGAGAAACTGCACTTTTCATAAGGCGATTACACAATATATATATATATATATATAAATAAAATTGAAAATGTTTCTTTCCATGAGGTTAAATGTTAAAACAAAAAAATGTAAATGAAGAAAATGAGAAGGATGAAGGGGTTTATTTTCAGTTAACAGGCCTTATATATAATTGTTTAATTAAATGTAATGGTGAAAATCTCTCTAATGGTAACCGGTTACACTTTTTTCTAGTGTCTAAATTGATGTTTCTTCACATTTTAAAAGACTTCTCCTTTTTAACTCAACGGTACATTTGAATCAGCTTAGGCCATAACTTAATTTTATATAGTTTTAATGACTAACAAGAATCACCCTTAATTTCTTAATCTAACTCACCATAGAAATACTTTATGTTTACAAAGCGTTGAAGTCAAAGTGGTTGAATGCAGCGCAGATCCAAATTGGCAATGCCTGTCTTATAGTAATAATGTTATTGCAGTCACCAAAGGTCAGAACAAATGTGTGTGTTTGAATATCCTGAGATTACAATTTCAAAGTCCTCCCCATGAGAAGTGGAACAATGGAGAGGGTGGGAAGTTTAAAAAGCGGGGTCTCTTTCAAATAAACAAGCATGGGTTGATCCTGAATAGGGCTGCTACCGAGCAGCCGGATTGGTTCTCAGAAGATCGAGAGTAGCAACTGTGCCGGCTCTCTTCTTCTTCTTCCTCCTCCACCTCCTCCTCCTCCTCCACCTCCTCCTCAACCCAGCTCCCAAACTAGCTGATGATGTAAACACAAACAACCTGATAAAGCCTCACAACTATAATTTAGCCACATTTCTTTATCCCACCTTTTATCTCTTCTGTACTCCCCCTTTCTCTCCCGCTGAACAGAGCGTGAACGGGAAAGTAGATGGGGGGTAAGAGCTCCCCCTTTTTTGTGCTATTGCTTAATGAGCCTGAAAATACAATTGCACTGTTCTCACTGTGAAGGTAGCCTGCAGGCTAGTGTAAATTAGCTGTGCGAGGAAGCCCAGAGGGCTGATTCTTGCTGAGCGGTCAGAATAGAGAGATGTGGTGAGAGGGGAAAATCCTCTTAGGGCAGTGTGTGGAGGAATCACGGTGCGTTTGAGACCCGACTGGAGACCATAGGGCCACTTGTTGGAGCGGCAAACCCCAGATCCAAGGAAATCTCACTGCTGATGTGTGAGATGTATTGAGGCTGCACCACAGCCATGTGTATTGGCTTCCATTATGTGCAATGTCCGTTGTTTGTCCCATTTCGAACCCATAATTCCAGTTTGTTCCGCACAATGGGCTCTTTTGAACTGCTACTACAATCATCATTCAATTTAATTTTCTATTCTTCTTTGGATTCCAAAGCGAGAGGCGAGAGTCTCCCACATTGCATATGTCCTCTCATGAGCTCGGCGTGCTCTTTTGACCGCTCCGCTAGGCATCTGCTGCCCATGGCCTGCCCATATCTGCATTCTAATGCTCATATCCTGCTGGGATGTTAACTTTAGGCCCTCAGTAATTGATGGCTTCCACACTTCAGCTGAGACCCCCCTCCCTTTTCCTTCTCCCTGCCGATTGTTGGTATATCTCTGTGGTTTGGGGGTCTTTCAGTCAACCATTGTTCTTTTATGGAGGAATTATAATAGACTAAAGGAGAGGGAGCAAAGAGAAAGAGAGGAGGGGGGAGAGGAGGGGTGGGGATAAAAAGAGAGTCACTGCTGATATTTAGTGAACTCCAAAGGGGGAGTTTTTTATTCTCATTCTGCAAGTTTGGCACATGCCTTCTGTTACTAAGTGGCAGTGCATTGAAAGAGTCCCTTGCATTTCCCATTCTGCAGCTCTGCTAGGTGCCTAGACTTACAACCCTGGCAGCTGTTGGGCCTTCTATGCAGCTATAGACTCCTCTCCACAGGTGAGCTCCCTGCCAAACTCACAGTCTCCACTTCAGTCAATAGGGCCTTTTTCAAGTCTTTTATCAGCGGGGAGAGGTTGACTTTATGTATGCCACTCACAGAAACGCAACTCATGCCTCTTAAGATCGCAATTAATGTTATTCATTGTGTCACGCACGCTTGTTTTAGCATCGTCCTCTCAAGCTCGATGGGATGCAAGATGTTCATGTCTTTTGGAAGTTTGTGTACACAGACATATTTATATCAACAAGTAAACAAACAAACACAGCATTGGAGGAATGCACTGTGTTTCTGTCTGTGGCACAGAGATTGAACCTTGTTCTCAAGCAATCAACCATAAACACATAGCAGTGACAATAATGTGGAGCACATTTGAAGAAGAATTAAAAACAAAACAGCTTTCATATCTAATTTCTCTCAAATTTGGCATGATGTAATGTTGCATGCAGTGTGTGTTTATGTGATAAGCTATGCCAGCCAGATAAGTGGCCAGCGGTCGGGTTTGTGTTTCTATATGGCCACAATTACTCTAAAAGATCAGCTGGATTGGTAAACCGCTCTAAATTATGTTGTTGTTTTGGTTTGGGCAGGTTTCAGCACCTTTTTTCTTTTCAGTGGCAGAATATTCTGTTGTTTATTTTCTTCCTCTTCTTTTTTCTCTCTCTGTGATGCGAGCTGTTACATATTACTCCTGAGGTGTGGTGCCTCTTCCCTCAAAGGCCTCCACTGTTTCCCCCAAACTGCTGCCAAGCTGGGCTATCTTTTCATTTGGTTACTTAAGTGTAATTGCTCCCCTTTGAAGCCTCAGAGAGGCAAATCATTTGCTTTGGCCCTGGGGCAGTAATGGTCACTGAGCCAGCGACCCCCTCCCGGTCCGAGAGCGTCGGAGAGACCGCGAGAGGCCAGCTCCCATACGGAGAAGAAATAATACGGCCAGGGCCGCTCAATTTCACCTCCCTTTTCATCCCATTCTTTGAAAACTTTTTATTAACAACAGCTTTCTCTCTCATACCGGGGCGCCAGGAGAGGGGAGGAGAGGAGGCAGAGAGGTGGGAAGGGAGGGAGGGGGGCTGGTGGTGGCATGAGAGATATCGGCAGCAGGGGAGGAGGGTGAGGGGTTCGCTGTCCCCCTGTAGATGTCTGCTGGATTCTCACACACTCACATGCACATATACACACACACACACATATACACACAATCACACACACACACACACACACACACACACACACACACACACACACACACACACACACACACACACACGCACACGCACACGCACACGCACATGCACACGCACACACACACACACACACACACACACACACACACACACACACACATACACACACACACACACACACACACACACACACACACACACACACACACACACACACACACACACACACACACACACACACAGATCCACGCACATACACACATCATCAATAGTGACAGGTCAAGGAGGCATTGAGAAAACAGCCTCCCGCCTCCTCTCTCCCCCACTGTTCACACTGCTAAACAGGGACTCATGTTTCATATGCCACAGGCCTCAGTGCTCTCACACACACACACACACACACACACACACACACACACACACACACACACACACACACACACACACACACACACACACACACACACACACACACACACACACACACACACACACACACACACACACACAAAGCTTGTCAGTGTGACTCTAAATGTGTTTGCAAATTTGAGTATGTAACTCTGCATTTATATTACCATAATGCTCCCATATACACATGCATCTGTATACCTGCCCACTGTATAGAACATTTGAGAAAGTATTAGACTATACGCCTGAATGCCTTCTTTCAACCTATGACAGGCCGCGGAAATATACAACAAAATAGCACACAAAGACCCCATTTAATGCTCAAAATTACTCCACCACTTACTGTAATTGTC
The DNA here is from genome assembly GCF_949606895.1 of Notothenia rossii. Lineage (NCBI taxonomy): Eukaryota > Metazoa > Chordata > Actinopteri > Perciformes > Nototheniidae > Notothenia > Notothenia rossii. The sequence continues at coordinate 27,087,891 of NC_136912.1, read as the reverse complement.
ACAATTCTGAGCACATTGACATTGTAATCTCATAATAAGGTAATGGGGGCTGAAACTGTGTACAGGAGTGCGATTAGAAGGGTGTAGCTCAGAAAAAAGGGGTTAAAATGTCGGGGGATAACATATCTTTGTCCACACAGAGAGGTTGCATATTCTAGTTATGTTTTTGGGTTGTTGTGATGAAACTAACCGGGCAAACCAAATACTGATGCTGCTTTTTCTTCCTTGTCACTACGGCATGCTGTACTGTATGAACATTGCTGTTTTTGTCAAAGGCAGGAAACATCCGGCTTTAAAAATAATACTGTATTCAGATGCCGTAGCGTTAGAGAGAATTAGTGAAATAAACGTTTTGGAATGAAGAAAATGATTGCTTCTAAATAGCGCGAGTTATCTTCAAGACTCTGTGGAGCCAAATTGATGTGGACAGGCATCCATAAAAAGCCAACCTGGTTATGAATACTGGTTTTTACTTGTATCATTTTGTCTTTGAGGTTTTTAGGAGAGAAGCATTCCCTGCAGTCAAGCCAGATGGTAACAATTCTTAGACATATTACGAGCTGCTCTGTGCCAAATAGCATACCTTAGGGCTATGTTTTCAGTGGGCTATAAAAGCCAATAATGTAATTTTTATCTATTTTATCAGATATCACCACAGCCCTGGCTACGTTTATATATGACAAAGTTTAAAACAGGATAAGAATTCTCTCTGTTTTGCTTTTCACTGTATAAGTGCAAGAATTTCAATATCTGACCCGCTGCGTGGCTTTGCTTGTTTGACTTGTTGGACTGAAAGGCGGCTTAAGCCAAAACGCAGAGGTTAGCCTCTGTGTTGTCAGGCATATGGTCCTGGGTTTATGTGAAAATACACTTTTCGTAGGTACGTGGTTGTCCACAAAATGACTTGTGCAGGCCAGCGCGGGGAGAAGAGGGGATCCTTTGTGGGAACACTTTAAAGGCCCGACCTTGACATCCCTTAACGTAACGATGACACAGTAGCAAAGTATCCCAGCGCTGCACCACACTCCCCAGTGGTCTGCCTTCAGCTTCATGACTCACCGCTGACCTTGCAACAACTTTCCAGCTCTCATCCAGACCCACTTAGGGAAATCTTGTGGGACAGTCACACATTTCAGCATTGCATATGAGATGGTATGTCTTTAAACACACCTGAAAACTAGGGCGAGCTTGAGCACAAACACACAAAACAACCGAGGCGAGGGATTGTATCCCAGCTGCAGGTATTTCTCCCCCATAATGTCTACACTACAGAATGTAAATGCCCCAGAGAAAAACCACAACAAGGTAGGACGGTCGAGGACATTAGCTCACGTTTTCCATTGTGAAGCTTGTTGTTTTCTTCTCGTCTGATCACATGCACAACTGGAGGCCTGCTGTGTGGAATTACTCGTGCTAATGGTGCTACACACTTTTGTTGCAGGAAATCGGACAGTCGCACTGTAACTGCTAAAACGGTGATTAAAAAACCTAAATTGCATCATGATGTTGGGCAATCTAGCAGTAAGAGGGGGGTAAAAGTGCTCAGAATGAAGTGAATGCGATTATCGACCGGTTATGGGATGTGTAAACTTCTCTCGCATGCAGGCATTGCTTCATCTGTTGGATTTCTATGGAAAAATAAGACTTTAAAATAATTTTTCCAAATCTAAAGCGACTAGTAAAGTCTAATTAAAGATTGCAATATAAACTCTGTAATTTGCTTGTCTGTGGGGGCATTAAGTGTCCTTCTGGCTTGGTTTAATGGGATACAAACTGCAGTTAATGAGACAAATAGTTAGCTGTATGCCTGGCTGACTGTTGGCTATGGACGCTGTGAAGACGAAACAACTCAATTGGAGATTTCTTTGTACTCTGTAGGTGAGAACAACTGGGAGAATGAGTGTGTTTTAGATTATTTGTTTAATGATGATTAAAGGTGGAGTATGAATACCTAAGTCATGATGAAGAAGGGATGATTTGAGAAAAGAGCCAATGTTGCATTACTTAGGTGCCACTGAGAACAGGGAAAAACAGTTTGTGATCAAATAGCTGCACGCAGCAGCTTTTAATCATATCTGACCTTTTTTAAAACGTGGTCTTGATTTAACATCAGAGGGAGAAAAGTACAGTGTACGTTATTCTGAGGTTTTATCTCCTTATAGTCATATCCCCTTTTGCTTGTGGTGCTTGTTAAAAGCCATTGTCGATAACAAACACAATTTTCCCGAGTTAAAATGAGTACGACAGGGGAGCCGTATTTAGTAGTTTGCACAAAACTGTCTTTGTCTCTCATCTCCAGCGAGCAGCTACAAAGCCGCGCTTCCCCGACGACTGAAGTCTGAGTTAACTAAACATTTTTTTCTCTTTATCCCCTTTTCTCTCTGTGAATTTGTGGTCGTGTGCAATCCTTTAACGAGCTCCATCTTTGACCTGGTTGTATGTTTCCAGAGATGTCATGTCTTGTAAGTCAAGGAAAGACTTTAATGTCCACATGATTTAACATTAAAGGGAGGGATTCCGAAAACGGGGCTCTGTGCCAGAGAGGTAATAATATCCCCGTAAATGAGAAATTGTAAATGCTAAATACATCCTACAGATCCTGGGAGTAAACTTGGGCATAGCTGTGCATTGGAATACGAAAGCTGAGATTGACCGCATCAACAAGCCTTCTTTTTCTGAGTTTCTTTCTGTTGAATTTAAACTTTTATACATGCATGCAGACATAAATGTTATTGTAGGGATTTAACCAACTCCTCCCAACATTAAAGTAGAGAGGCTGCTTTTTCTTTACATGATACACAAATCAAGATTGATCATTTTCCTTATGCAGCTCAGCTATTTTTTTTTACTGTAAATTTGTTCTGCTTGTCGTCTGTTGACATAACACATGACTTATGTCTTTATTCTTAACTTCAGATCATAAGGATGAAAAGAAAGAGAAGAGAATGAAAAAACCCAGAAGGACTTTGGCTTGTGACTCTAAGTGACATGCTTTCCACGGCATTGTTTGAGGTTTTTGCAGACCAGTAATCACATTTGAGAAGGTTTGGAAACCTATCGTCATGGTGCGCTCTCCAAGACAGAATGATGTTCGTTAAAAAGAAAGAAAAATACATTCACCATGCTGTTCTGAACTATGACTTTTTCAAAAAGAAATATGCCCCACAAAAAGCAATTTCCATGCACCATGAAAAAGGTTTCTATTACAAATACAGTTGTTATGTCCTTAAATCTGTTTGTTTTGTCATATTGCTCCAGGGTTGTTTCTTTTCAAGGAAACGTTGCTTCAATTAAGAGTGATGGAACCCATGTGTCCCTTATCAGGGGCCAACATCTTCTACTGTTGGCCTTTTTGAAATGACACTGGCTCCATGAGATAATTGAGCTTTAAAGGGTGATTCTCCCGGGGTGCCGCTGCTTGGGCCTGTCGGCGTGGATCAGCTGACGCCCGGCGTGTCTATAGAGTTGTTATAAGTGATTATAAGTGGTTGTGCATGTAGTCGTAGCCGCGAGGATGATAGTGAAGTGATCCCAGGAACCAACTCTGTTTTGTTTGAGGCCCCTGGCACACAGACAGACATGAAGCCATCCTGCGTGTGACTGAATCTGATCACATTATATGGATAATCTTTTAAGTTTTATGCTTTTTGCAAAATGGATGATTGGGAAAAGGATTATTTTATTTTTAACAAAATGTGGCCACAGAATTTTAAATGTGTACATGTACGCATGTGTCTTTATTTGCAGGACTTTACAAAGATGACACACACGCACACACGCACACACACACACACACACACACACACACACACACACACACACACACACACACACACACACACACACACACACACACACACACACACACACACACACGTGCTCTTCAAAAGTATCCTCTCCGCTGAAATCCCACAATGGATCAGTGTTTACTGTTATGCTCTGTTTGCGTCACGTCAGAAAAACAACAATTTGCAGCCCGTTCGTGAACAAAAGCCCTCATAATAAAAGCTTGTGAAAGGGAGCACTTTTGTTTTTAAAAGATAAAAGTTTATCCTCCTCGAGGTTAGGTTTGCTCTGAGGCAGAATGGAAAATTGATTCCCTGCAATCATCTCCCGTCGTCTTTTGTCTACTCTCCGCACCACATTGGCCCACACTCCAATCATCCCTGAGCTCTGACTGCTCCTTTGAACAGATGCACTTGTTTTTACCCGTTTTGATTTTGTTTATTTCTTTATACGTTGTGTTTATGTTTTTGCAAATGCATTCCTGTGACTTAAAAGCAAGAAAATTAGGAACTCAATCACTGCATTGCACCGAATGACCGGCACATACTTTGACTTTTTTTCAAAGTAATTTCAGCTAACTATGGGGATCTCCTAAAGCGCTCTCTTTACAGCACTGTACGTAGAATAAGTATGTACACCGGCAGGAGTGAGGAGCTGCCGGGGCTCAGAATAACTGCGTGAGCCGTCAACAGGAAGGGCTTCATGACTGCAGGCCAAGAGCTTTAATTGGCTGTCTGTAGGAATTTCTGCTGTGGCAAACTAATTGACCCACAAGTCCCTGGTGCTTTATCAACACGGGGAAATGCCACTGGGCCGATAACCAGCCAGCCTTGTAAACCAATCTATAACCAATGGCCAATTTGAAACACGTGTTATTGCCTATTTTACGAGAGGTCCCCTCTCCTACCTGACCAACATGTTTGAGGGTAATAACAAGGACTTTTTCAGGTTTAGACAGCAACTCGTGTGATTTACAGTTTGAAAATTAAAGCAACAGTTTTGTTTTTTAATGTGTCTCAAAGATATACCTTGAAAATAATTTGTGGCATTCACTTTTTACTTTAAAGGGAATGCTGAAAGTTGAATGACATTAACAAAACTCGTCTTATGTGGAATAAAGATAGAACACAATAAGTTCACAGACACTTTAAATAACCTCTGCGTCCGCCGATCCATGTTGCCTTTGCGTCAGTAGCGACACATTAGCCCTGCACATGCTGTTAACATGACGTGATGAAAAGCCACAACTGAAGAGACCGGTGCGCTCTCACAGACCTGGTATTCACTTACCCAATTGATTCAAAAAATTATGCCATAAAATCTCTGAGTGACTGTGACAGGTCTTGATCAAAACCAGCTGCCAATTAACTTAATGACTGAATCTATCACATTCAATTACAGCGAGACTCTGTGCTGTCAATCCAGCCCCCGGCCCGCTCATTAAACAAAAACACAGACGGGGAACGATCACTTTAGGAGGCATGTCTCTGTCTCTGTGATCCTTATCTGACGGGCCCTGCGTCGTATTTGAAGCGGTCGGCCCTGACAGGTCCCACGGATAAACTGCTGTATGAAAGGGGTCACCCCGACCTCTGGAATCCATCGTCAGCTTTCTGTCTTGCACAACTGACAAATGGTTTCAAACAGTGCTCGGGAAGCTACAAAGAGGCATTCCCTGACGTCTGTAGAGAGCAAGGGAAAAGTAGAGAGAAACAGAGAGAAGGAGAAAAAGCGAGATAGAAGAAAGAGATTTAAGTGAGATAAATGAACCAAAACAAAACAAAGAATGAGCACCACTTTCCCTCAATTGCCTCCTTACTTTGGCAAAGGGCCTACTGTAATCCCCCAGAGGAGCGGCTATCTGGAAGGGGTTTGCTCCATGGTCAGTGTCTTTAACCCCAGATGATAACACTTAGCCCGGCCATAAAGCATAGGCCCCTTTAACTGATCCATTAGCGTCCGATCCCTGAGAGTGGAACCGCTGGTGTCCACTGAAACTTACCAGGAAGCCTTGAGGGAAAACAGCATGGCAGACACTGAGATCAAAGACACCCCCCCCGCCCCCACCTCCTCACCATCCAGCGTTCTGCCTCTCTATCTCTTTCTGTTCCTCTGATATCTAAGAGTACGCCTACACTTTAAGTTTGGAAGTTTCTCTTTTTCTCTCTGCTTTTTCCCTCCATACAAAGTCCATATTTTCAATCAATATTTAAATTGGCAAACAGTGATTGAATACATACCTACAGGGGATAGATAGAAAACACAACTAGGGTTGGCGGTTGTATGTCAAATTGGTGTTGTACTTCCACTCAATGACAACAAATGAAAACTACTAATTCAACTGTCAAAAATATACAAATTAGGACAACTAATGTTGAAACTAGACTGTGGGTGATTTGAAGACTTAAAGACAGTTCAATAGTCTGTGGTTTTGTGGTTTGTCGTGTGAGCTACTCGTGAATGTGACTTTAAGATGCCATTTCCTGCTCTATCTTGCTGATACTGCGCCTCCTCTTTGTCTAACCCTCTATTTAACTCTATCTCTGTTTTCTCCTTGAACTTCCCCCTCAGCAGCCATCCCTCCCTTTCTCCTATCAGCATCCTATTTACCTCATTTTCTCTCTCTCTTCCTCCTCTTTCTTTATCATCAAAACCTCTTCCTCTCCCTCCCTCTGTCTACTCCCGACATCCCCATGTGCTCCGTCTCCCTCCTCCCAGTCTTTACTACCATCATCCCATGCCTTCCTCCCCTGATGTTTTCAATTTGGCGGCACTATGAACCAGTTCAGATTGTAACGCTATCAATTAGTCAGCGACTCCAGCACATTTATTCAATGGGGCCGGTAGTGAGCTTTGGTGATTTACAGGCTGCGAGGGAGATGTAAGGGAGGGATGTGCAGACATGGGGCTGATATGGGTTTTTGAGGTCTGTGGGAACAGAGCCTGTGTACCGTGTACCTCAAGGATTTGGTCCTGCGGTTTAAGGTCCCTGTAGTAATGTGGTGAAACCTCCATAAGATGAAAACGTTTGCAGAGGAAGAGAAGAAATGCAAAGGAAAGAGAAAATGTTAGACATTTTCTGAAAGGCTAAAAGCCGCTTTTCATGTGTATTAAATTTCAACCACATCTTTTTTTGTGCAGGAGCCACATTCTTGTGATATGCTATGGAAATGCTTCAAGATAAAAAACAGAAGGTATACATAGTGTATGTTGATTTTGGCTTTGAATTTCAAAGAAGAAATGTGACTTAAATTACCACGAAAACTGCTGAGAATTATATAACTTGTCTGTTTGGTAATTTTTTCCCAAAAGGACCAAATGGAGATAATGTGATGTAAAATGGAGATATGATGATTTGAGGTTGTAGCTCACCGTTTTTGCACCGACAATTGTTAAGGCGGATATCCATTATTGAAGAGGAGAAGTTAAATGACAAATGTACTTATTAAAATCACAACCTGATCTTTTCCTGAACATAACCAAGTAGCATTGTTTTGATGCTAATGTCTACCTTACGTTCGGCAAACTAAAACATAGTTAACTGGTTAACTTTGGAAATATTCATCACAGTTTTTGTCATTGTCCCCATGATGCGGTAAATACAATCTTATCATAACTGATGGCGAAATCTATGAAAATAATATCAAAGTTGCATTAAACACGATTCATCCTTAGAGGTCACCTATCCTGCTATTTTTTAGGCAATAGCATAGGTCTCAGATATATAAACATATATAAAAAACATGTCTATGAAGTGTTTTGCTCAAAATACCAAACAGATCACCCATTCTAGCCATGCCTCATATCCCTCTATTTCACTTCCTGTGACAAAAGTAACCGTTCCAGCTATGTTAATAAAGTGCTGATTCGGGGTATAAAGGTTTTTTAAAAAACAAAAAGAGGGAGCGGAGCTTATGCCTGCTCATGCGGGACCCCGGCAGATACTTTCTAAACGTTGCAGTGATGAAACGCCATATCATGTTCAAAACCACATCAAGGATTATTGATGAAACAGTATGGAGCTAAAATGTTTTTCTCTGGTTTACCACAAGGTGAGTTCCTTTTTATAACCTGCTTCTTTACACATACTCTCTCCAGTACAGGTTAGCTCTGAGTGTTAGCGATGCTTGCTAATGTAAACAAAGACCATATTACTTCCAAAACACGTCGGGCATTGTTTCTGTGGCCGTGGGTCCAAATCTGAATCAGCTCTGTTGTATCCCCGTTTGTATATGGCGTTATATTTGTGCCTCTATCCTGAGCACGCAATGAAACATGTTGAGCATAGAAAATACGATTGAGCGCGCACTTGAAAATGTTTGAGCACAGAGAAATATATTTTCTCTCATAAAACTCCTGCTCCGTGCGCAAGCAGACCGCTGCACGCGCTCTCCCTCGCTCGCTCGACCTCTCCAGCCTGTGCACGCTCAGCTTTGCCTGCGCTCGCTCAAGTTGTCACAGCGTTACAAATATGCCACAAAACCAACCAATCGGAGAACTCGAGAAGGTCAATTCTGATTGGTTGGTCCAGTCCAGCACCATGTAGAGAGAAGAGTTGCGACAGCGGAAGTCCAAAATGCTTGATCGTCATGTGGTTCAGAGAAACTCAGAAAGTTCCCGGAAGTTCGTGGCGGGCCATTTGAATCACGATTTGAATGCATGAATAACAGGATAGAAATGCAATTTTTGATAATTAGTGGTCAATAAAGGTTTTGATTTGCAATATGTATACAACATATCGATATGTGTATGTAGTTACATCAATGTGTTTGTTTGTTTTTTAAGTAAAATGTGCTAATATTTGAGGATTAAGACAAAATAAGAAGTACTTTATTGATACCAATTGTGGAAATGTTTACGCTGCAGCAGCAAAAGACAAGGCATTGTACATTAGACAGTTAAAAGACTAGAATTAAACAATCGAAAATGTAAACATCTTAAATAGAAATAACATAGCATTAGAAAAAGTAGAAAACATACATAGATAGTGTGAACAGCTATCTCACCTGTTAACATATACATGTTAGGCTAATGTTGCCTTGGTTACAGAGCCTGTTACTGTTGTTTATTGCTTTGAATTCTTTAAAACAAATATTATCTTCTTAAACCTGTATGGTAGTCAGGAGCCTCACATCCTAATGTTTATTGATATATTTAGAGGGAGGGAAAGAAGGTTTCAAAATTCTGATTAGATACATTTCTACCATTTCTTTAATTCATGGTGGTTTCAGTAATCCCATGGTAATTGAGGACATAAGTAATCTAAAGTAATAATGTAATCTTTATGACTTTCAGAAAGGACAGGAGACTGACAGGTGCCTATCAATGATTGTCAACTGACAGCACAATGAGTCAAAGGACTAGCAGCAGCAGCAACAGCATTATGATGTTAAATGTGTTGTTTTAGGAACATCCATTGTAAATAAATGGAATTCAATAAACATTGAATAGCATATCATGCAGTTTGTCTGTGCCTTTTCCTCCGTGTTGTCCTGGCATATAGTCTCCCCCATGATTTGCTGTGCTGCCGGGGGATGCTCCAAGCGCTCAGAGAAAGGAGTACACATGTAAAGTTTCCCCACTGACACAGAGAGGAGGAAAGAATGGCTGGCTCAAGTCAGCAGGAGCAATTTAACCATCACAAAAGACAACAACAGCAACAACATATGTGAGGTAATCATATTTTTCACAAAACGAAGACCACATCATTGGGAAGCTTAATGTCTGTTTAATCAAAAATAAAGAACAGGGAGAGGCTTTCAAAACTCTGGGAGTTGAGACTCAGGTGCAGGGTGAGGGTCTCATTGCAGGTCTTCAGGCTCCATTGAATCCCCCTGGGGTTCTTGTGCTGAGAGAGGGAGACAAAGACAGGAGAAAGATAGAGTTAGGTTAGATACATCTAACAACCTATAGGATGGGAAATGGCTGGCCTATTTGAAACTTACCTTGTGTTTTCACTCTCACTTAAGTCCCTATCCCTTTGCCATCAATCCAAAATCAGCTGAGCTGCAACATAATACAGACAGGTAATAATCAACAGAATCACAAGGACATAATATGGCTCTGCTAAAAACACTCACCCATAAGTTATGTTTTTGTTTACTGTTTGGAAGTCTCAAATATGCACTCTAAATCCATATCAATAGCAATGTATCACACAAATAGCTCTCTTCCTTATTATTTTGTAACGTTCGTTAACTATATTATACTAGCTTGAACTCCAAAATGGATATCCTTATTGCACCACCTCCACCCACTACAATCACACGCCCCAATGTTATATATTTAACTAATATGTAACTCCCTCCACCCCGGATAAAAGCACGTTAAGAAGCCCCTTTTCTCTAATTCCACAACGTTGGAAGAAATAACATTAAGAGAACGGATTAATAGGCTTTTCATGGTTAACGTGTGTTGCTAACTTTATCCGGTATCCTAGCCTCATCTGTCCGGTTGAAAAAATTGAAAAAACGCAAGCTCTATGCCCATTGTAGAACAGGAAACAGAAGTTGGTCCAGGTTCTGGTCAACCCAAAATTGTGATAGAGAGAGAAACATGTGTTGTCATTCTGCCACCTCTAATGCTTACAGCAAGTAATCAATACCTCAGAAGGGTTCATGTACATGTAGGCTACGGTTTGTTAGCTGTTTGCTTAAACTACCCCTATAGCTATGTTGCCGGCTACCGAACTCAGGCATTGCAAACAATAACGTGATATCAGAAAACTAGAAATGTATAACTCACCTGGCACTGTGGCATGCTATTCTCTTAATTCGAGTCTGTCATGTCCTGTAAATGTCAACGATGGATGTGTAATAAGAACGTCAACAGCCTGATGGCAACTGAAAATCCCTCTCTCATCTCAGATAGAAGATATGATTGGAGACTCCCAGCCAATCAGAACTGACCTTCTCTAGTTCTCCGATTGGTTGGTTTTGTGGCACATTTGTAACGCTGTGACAACTTGAGCGAGCGCAGGCAAAGCTGAGCGCGCACAGGCTGGAGAGGTCGAGCGAGCGGGAGAGAGAGAGAGCGTGTGCAGCGGTCTGCTTGCGCCCGGAGCAGGAGTTTTATGAGAAAAAAATATATTTCTCTGTGCTCAAAAACGTTCAAGTGCGCGCTCAATCACATTTTCTATGCTCAACATGTTTCATTGCATGCTCAGGATCGAGGCACAAATATAACGCCATATTTGTAGAGATTTCCGCACAGAGGAAAAGAGAGAGGGTTTTATTTTTCTGACACTTTGTGAGTTCCCTGACACACCGGGGACACATATTTATGTATAAAAGACATCAAAAAGTGCATTTTGCATGATAGGTCCCCTTTAAATTGTTTCATCTTTTTAAACTTTCTTACAAAGGCCTTGTCAAAACGCAGTCAGTATCAGTATGTGGTATGTATTCAGGACAGTAGTGTGTGTGTGTGTGTGTGTGTGTGTGTGTGTGTGTGTGTGTGTGTGTGTGTGTGTGCGCGCGCGCGCGTGTGTGTGTGTGTGTGTGTGTGTGTGTGTGTGTGTGTGTGTGTGTGTGTGTACGTGTGTGAAATCGAGCAGGGGACCAGCCTGTTATTGGAGAACCAGAGATGGGTTTGTTGGCTTGTCGGCACACACAGCCAATGGCCTGTCGCCTGTCACCGAGCCCCCGCCGTGCCTCTCAGTGTCTTCCTCTTAATTACCCATCATTCCTCTCGCGGTAAGGCCCCTCACAAATTACAGTGCATTGTCCCCCGCCGATCGGCCTGTCATCACCGGGCTCCATGTTTCAGAGCACGGCTCATTGTGAACGGAGAGCAGAGCTGGGGGGGTGCAATGGGAGGGACACATGCACGCATGCATGCACACACACACTTCCCTTAATGTGTATCTGCATGCACACACAGCGATTACATTGAATAGACATGCCCACAGCAAAACCATTAATGTGCCCACCTTTATATACACACACACACACACACACACACACACACACACACACACACACACACACACACACACACACACACACACAACACAGGCCCATTAGCTCTGGTGCCAGCTGACTCTGTGACCCAGACGGTTTTCTGCCATGTCAGCAGGGCCCAATGACAGTGCTATGGTAGTAATACCCCCACACACACAAGAACACAAGTGCTGGACCGAATGTCACTTTGGAGAATTAGACATCTTCTTCTGCTCATCTCCCCCCGGAGAAAGTGACCTCTGCACCAAACCTGTTCTGTGTTTGCAGCAACACACTTCTCAACAGGATAAAACGTGTATGCATGCAGGTGTAATATTTCAGATGACAACAAAACGGATTCAGCAAGACTCCCCCAGTCTAATTTTTATGTTAAAGGTATAAAGCTGGATATTTTTCTTTCTGTCAAAAATTTCTAATCCAACATATTTCCCAGCCTCTGCAGCTTGCAGATCTTAGCGCAATTAGGAGATGTAAATTGTTAACAGCAGGTCAGAAATATACTTTATTTTTTTCCCCTTAAACAGCTGGTCATTGTATTTACTTAAGGAGGAGAAATCTCTGACGGGGTCTCATTTTAGATGCAGATTAATTCATATTCAGTGGACAAGGACAATGAATATGAGATTGAATAAAAAATATATTCAAGTGTGTGTGTTAATGGTAATAAAGGAACAATAATGGAGCTAAAGCTAAACATACAATATGTTTTTGTTAGGTTGTGCTGTTAGTTATAAATAATTTCCACTTGAATTCTCAAAAGTTATAACCTATATAAAGATATGATCAAAAATAGAGATTTCAGCCTTTTACTGTAAATGATTTTATGTTATCAGTCACTCTAGGAGATCACTTGTTCCTCCTCAACATTTGGTTGTATTAAGAGTTGATTAAGTTATCGTAACTTTATCAAAATCATAAAGAGGTTTCAGGAACTTGAGCTAATAGTGCAACACAGGACGGAGAGGCCATAATATACAAGACATATAAAACAGACAAGTCATTTTTCATCGATAAATGACATTTCTGTCAGAATTGCTCGCTCCTCCTGCTCACCTTGCCAGGTTACAGACGCAGTGAACTCGTCCTTTAACTTGTTTCTCCCTCGTTCAGACTCACTGCAGCTCTGTTTATCTCACAGGAGGAACTTTAGCTGCCTGCGTCTGCCAAGTTGTTGCATCAGCCGAACGTTAAGGACCTATTGAAAAACAAACACATAGTAAACTTTAATTGTAGGCATTTGCCTTGGGTATGAGGACTCACAATTTTACTGGTTCTCTCTCTCATTCCCCAAAATGCAGGCAAAACACTAATTAATAATCACTAGCATATGCTGGGTGAAGAGTGGGCATCTTTTACTGTGGCATTAGGTGCAAATGAGATAAAAAGTGCAGTAATGGTCTTCAATCCAACATGTTTACTTTAAAAAGCACCTCTGACAGCTTGCTTCTAACATTTCAGTAAACATACACATAAATATAAGAAGAGAAAACCAATAGGAAGATAAACAAGAAAACAAAGCTCTATAGGTAACAGTATTTTTGATTAACCCTTAGGCTCTGCTGTTGTACAACATGCGCTGGAGATTTTTTCCTACAGTGCTGCTAATATGACAAAAAAAGGGCCATATGTATGAAGAATTTAGCACCCTGCAGCTCCCAAACAAATACCTCTTAATTATAAGCAATTGGCCCTCCTTCCCCACAGACCGCTGCCTGAGACACATGAAAGCGTTGGTAATTGTATGAGTTGCTGCGTTTATGTGTAGGGGGGGGACCCAATGTGACGCGGCTGTAAAAAATAAAAATGGAAGGCTCTCATTGAATACAATCACTTCCTTCCTCTCTCTCGCTGAATTGCCCAAGCTGGGAAAAATGTCCATTTGGCACTGATTAGGGAAGACGCAAATTTGAAGGAGGGGGCTTAGAGACCACAGGGGTTACACACATGTATCCGAAGCCACGACACTTCGGGCCCCTCTAATTTAGATGTCTAAAAATTTGCTGTATGTGCTGCCTCATGCCAGTAAGTCTCAGCCTCACTGTAAATAAATGGCACAGTGCAGTCTGCAGTCACCCCCATTTGTAAGTCATTAAAATATTTTCTCTGTGACATATTAATTAGAGTGCTGCGTTCATATCTTCTCGCCTGCGCACAAAGAGTGCTGAGGTTCTGCATGTTTGATTGCAAATGTGCAATTTTGTGTGTGTTTGTGTACGTCTTCATTCATGCTACAATATGTGCTGAACAAGGACAAGATAGCTGAACACATATTTCAACCATCTGTAACTCATCAACTCATCATTTAAAGACACAGATGTCTTACAATAACTAACATTGGAAGTGTACTTCCTAACTAAATCAAACAGGGCAGTAGCACTGAGGAACAAACACTGAGGTCATGATACAATCCCAACAGGCAACAATGGCCAGAATAAAAAAATATGTCATTATGTAAATATTTATTAAATGTTGTTGTTAGAAAGTACTTTATTTGAGTTTTTATTCCCCAAGTTGGTCTAAATGTTGTTTCACAGGGTTTTCTACTAGGAATGAAATTGCCACACTGTATTCATTTATGTCTCCCTTGGGGGGAGTGAAACAAGCTGCAAACCTGATGAATGTAATGTTGCATTTACACTGCAATATACGGCATGGCACTACTCAACTGGACTTGCTCTTTCCTTTGTTTTACATTAGCAAAGGTTGTGTATAGTACTCAACACTCGTTATTTTTATTTGGTAAGGTCAATTGAGCTAAGCTGACAGAAAGTGGAAATGAAATATACAGACCTCTGATTGGACAGAGAGACGACACAAGCACAATTAATTGCCAAATTCATAAATAGACACTTTGGGTCTCAAAACAATCTATATTATTATAACATTTTAATTCAAAATGTAATATTGAAAATCTGACAAAATAAAGCGAGGTCCTGGTACGAAAAAGTCAGTTGAGTCAAGAAGAGCCGTTTCACAACAACAACATCCTCAGTGGAAAGAAGGTATACAAATTGACTCTCCTTTTAGCTCTGCTTTGTTCTCCACCCACCACTGAGAGAATATAAATAAATATGTATGTCAGCTGCTGAATGCTACACTAAGTTCACCAGGTTATCTGCAAATGTATTTTCCTTTTTTTCGGGGCAACTTTTTCTGCAGAAAAGTAACATGTTGGACATTAAAGGGTAACACAGTCTGCACAGTAATTAGTAGAGCGAAAGCAGATCTATATCATCTTAAAACTAATTGAAATTAAATTAGTAAATCTCTGAATCTCTTCCTGTACTTATACAAACACAGCATTGATTTCATTTTATCGTATCTTCATGCAGATTATCTTCATATCTCTTGGCCCACTGGGAGAATTATGGCTCTAATAATTTTCATCTGAGGCCCCTGTAGCATTAGTAAAATGTTTACTACAAGATCGAAGAGACGTCTTTTGGTGAAGCTATGCGTTTGTTACGGAGCCATTGACTCAATTCTGTGTGTATAAATATATCCATTTCATTACGGAGGCCAGTCAAATATTTGTTTCGGCGGTTTTCCCCCCATATAATGTAAATTGCTACAAGCTGTTACACTTGGAAAATGTTTCCTCATAATGCTTTTCTGACTTCACATAAATCACAACTAAATGTTGCATTCAAATTACTACAGACAGCCAATTTATTCTTGGCTTCCCGCGTCTCCCCCTCGAGAGTGGCTTGTGGCAAGAGGGTCGCTTCGGTTTTTAATAGCGACTGTCATCATTTGTTGACAGTTGTTCATCATAGTTTCCAAATGTATTGTGCTTTCTTGAGAGTATTTCTTTTTTTCTCTGCAGTTATGACCACTATCAAATTAAGTGAGGGGTGAAAACATAACAAGAATTAGGCCATATAACATGAGTACTTTTCTATTTTGAATTGCGAAGATAAGTGGGGATTCTTATAATACCAATCCCTGTGTGATGCTAAGAATGTTGCTCAAGAGATAGTCCCATAACAACCTATTTACAAGTGTTTCGTTTGGCTTTCATGCTACAACATGTAACAAGTTCCAGAGACCTGGAATAGCACCTCAAATGGAGAGTGACATTTGTATTCCCTTTATAAAGGAGGATAACTACAGAGGTGGAAGAAATACTCATCTTGCACTTGAGTAAAAGTATGAAGTACCAGAGTGTAGGAATACTCTGTTAGAAGTAAAATTCCTGCAATCAAAATGTTACTGAAGTAAGAGTACTAAAGTATAAGAATGAAATATACTTAAAGTATCAAAAGAGTACTCATGCAGATTGGCCCATTTCAGAATAATATATATTATACTTTGGCCCTCAAAAGAAGGTAGATTAAGAAGGCCCACAGCAACGACAACATGAGACACCCTTTCATTTACTGCAACGACATGTCGGGAAACCCCCTCAAGGGGCCCCCATGCATAGCGCGCCATCAAAAAAAAAAGGGGGGGGGGGGGTCATGAACCTTTTTCGGACCACTTATTTATTTTATATCTGACCTCCATGCTGCTACTCTAGTTCAAACTGCATCCACCAAAGAATATGATTTATCTCGAACCTCCCCAAAATAACCAAAATCTGACACGGTATGAGATGTCTTTTTTTAGCTGTTATGTCGTCATTTCCTGCGATCTTCTTCATGCAGTCAGTCAAAATGAATGAATGAAAGGGCGTTTATTTGACTATTTATAGGCAAATATGGGCGTTACGTGAAGCCCGCAAAAGCTGCGCCGCATTTGGAGTTGATTGTGATTTATAAAGAAAGCCGGCGTAGGATGTGCCGTACGCAAGTCCTGCGCCGGTACGGAGTCTTTTATGAATCAGAAAATGTCTGTGCGTATTTATTTGCTTTGTCCTAGTAAGCAACCTTCCCACGCCAATCCTACGCAAGGCTTTATAAATGAGGCCCCAGGCCTCATTTATAAATGGGGTGCACGCACAAAAGATGGCGTACGGCAGTTTCTACACACTGTTTGCGATTTAGAAAAAACTAACTTGACGGGAAAATGCTGGACTCTTCTCGCAAAATGTGCGGTCCTCCACGCAAACTCTGACCCATGCGCACTAAGCACAAAAACGGGAGAGACGAAAAACTGCGCCACCGTTGGCAGAAGGAAGAATGGAGAGAAATATGTGAAAATAATACCATAAATATAATGTTACCTCTCATGTATCATATAATAATTCATTTGCAAACAATGATTAAACCAATCTTCAAATAACGCCTGTTTGCGACTCCTCAGTGCACACACAAACATAACTTGGAGAATTAAATAAATACGGAAATGTTATTGATCACCCCTCAATTATGTTCTCTTGTTAAGAAATGTATTCTCAAATGATGCGGTAAACAGAAGGATATTACTTTAAACTGACGCTGTTTTGCATTTCTATAGGTTGTACAGGAGCATGGTAATACTATCATGTTTAATCATGTTTTATGCCGTTCGCCAATAGCCTACTTGATAAGTCGCTCTTAAAACACAGGAGGTATGAAAACTAAGAACACCATGTGGTAAATTGTACAGCTAATATAACACAACGCATTAGTTATCTTTCCTTTAACTGGTGGATTATGGATATATACTGTAGTTGCTGATCGACAGCTGGAACTCAAACCACCAAATACAAAAAAATAATTCAGATCCAGTCGTCATTGTAGAAGTTGTCGATACTTCTTAATACATGCATGTGTGTATGTACAAGGAATACACAATGCATAGGTGGTGGCTTTATTTATGACCACAGCATGTACAGTGAACATGTACGTTGCATGCCTACTAACAACTGAATGCCTATTAGTCGGGGGCCTAGGGGATTTTTTGGTTCAGATTCTCGCAAATTCGCCAAATTTGGTACAGATGTTGTCCACACCGTACTTAATCATTTTAAGATGGGTGCCAAGATTGGCGCCCCATGGTACTGCCATATTGCGCAATCCAATATGGCTGCCACCCGAAAAAAACGGAAAGTCATAGAATCATAAATAATACCACTTTTTAGGGGGTTTCTGGGTCGTAGAATCTGATTCTGGTGTTATTTTAATGATTTGAGGTCAAGATTACCCCTCAAGGTCAAGTTTACTCATCAAAGTTAGTACATAAAGGTAATATTGGGGTAAAATCCGGTATTTCTGGTGCGCCATGCCAGATGCTATCCCCAAAAAGTTATTTTTTTCCATTATAAGTTGTAGTTGTATATATATCAATGTTTCACAACTCAAAACAGTAGATTGTTTATTATAAACAACAAACTAATACAAGTCCAACTTCAACAACAGTAAACAACAGTAGGGGACAATGTAATCAAAATAGTTACTCCGTAAAACTTGCTAAAATCAAAAAGTTAGATCACAATGTTGTCTTTCACATTCTTTGTGTCTCCATCCCTTGCAAGGTGTGGAGTTACTGGCTGTCATCTTCATTATTAAGGCACCCACCTTCGCATTTGCAGAGGATTGTGCATCGGACACCGATACAGTGGCATTTGCACTTTCCCATGCATCCCTTGAGGCAGCCACAGCGCACAAGAAGGTCACATGCTGCTGATGCATCACTAAGAGTGGTCCACAGTGGTTGCCATGTGCCAGTGCCATCTTTGTGCCAGCCCCACTCACTGAAGTCAGGAATTTCCTGCTGGACCGAGGTTGCCTGATTCCAGTAGAAACTTGCCTGCAGTAGCGCTCGCTTGACATGCTGGAACAGTGCAGCTTGGGTAGGTGGGAGGTTTTCCAGGGATCTACTTCCAGTGGTGAAGAGGCAATGTCTGGCCTCATTGACACCAGCTGCACCACACCCCTTGCTGTACATGAGCACGACAAATCGTTCAATGTTCTGCATATGCACAGACTCAAGACTGAAGAGGTCAGGGGTGTTTGTGAGAGCAACTAGTGTGTTGGTGAGGTCTGGTATGCTTCTCCAGGCTGCCCAAGCTGTCTTCTTGCCACATCCAAGAAACTGGGAAGTTGTGTCACACCCTGTTAAGCTGTGGAAGAGGGGTAGTGCCAATGACTTTGATGGACCGAGATCAGAGTAGATGGTATGGACTGGTATGTCACGATATTTTCGACCAGTACCGAAACCCACCCAGAGCTCCGTTAGGCCAAGGGTCTCGAAAAACCGGATTGCCAAAATGACAACATCGCTGTCTACGGTGCGAACAAAGGCTGTTGTATGACCCTGCTCTGCTGCATGTGCCAGATGCAGGAGGATCCTGGTGTCTGCCTCAGAATGGTTGCACTTCTGTAGTTTTGTGACATCACAAGGCATGTTGGAGAGCACAGTCTCAAAGTGGGTAGTCAGAAGGAGCTTTCCACGCATGTCATTCTTTGAGATCTGTGTGCTGATGAATGAGAAGAGCTCCTTTTTGTTGTCCTCGTTTTTTAGGAAGCCACTCCATTCATGCTTAGGGATTGGAGTGCTACCATCACCGACTTTTGTCCGTGAACCATTCCCACGCCGTTTCTGTGTAAGATATTTTAGGTTATTTTCCTCTGGGTAGTTGTCCCATACAGCATCAATGCGGTGGGTACTAGTTGTCATTTGGGCCTCCAGAAATGGTGTAATGTTGAGCAAGACATACTCGCTGAATGTCTTTGCTGTTGTGGGGCGCACCATGTGGATGACTGCTGCCATATCCAACACCACAACGGTAGATTGTTTGGCAGAAGCTGCACGACCTGTGCTAGCATTGAGGCATTGAAGAATGTCAGACTTTGTCCCAGATCGCAGAGACCCTCTGTCCGCCAGGCTCGGTGGCTCTCTCTGATTTTCGAATTGAAAGAAGTCTGTCATGTCAGCATTGGGACGTGACTGGAGTGAAAGGAACAGTTGTGCTATTAAAACCATGTTCTGCTTCTGTATGCCACCGTCCTTTGTACCTTTTTTCTTGGGGCCAGTTCGGTTGGCGAATGTTAGCATGTTTTTCCGCTTGACGGTATGAGATACTGGTACTGAAGCCATTTCCAATCTTTCCTTGACATATGCTGCATGAAGGGTCTGGCCGGCTTCATGGATTTGAGATAAAGAAGCAACAACTGCCGGCTCCATGACATTCTGTGTATCGAGTGCAATAAGCTCCTGGCTTGTAGCAAGGAAGGGGTTGCCTAGCTGCTGTACCACATCGATGAACGAGAGTACATCCTTGCGAAACTTTACTTGCAAGTTATGTCCTTCCTCATGATGAGCAGTGGATGACGTTGGTGGGTCATTGATGGCCTCAAACTCCTCAACTATCCGTGTGCAATCAGGTCCAGCCAGCATAAACAATGTAAGGGCTTCAGGATTCTCATAGAGTCCAACGGCTCCGCCATGCGCCTGGAGGCTTTTGTTGGACTGCTCATGTGCTTGGTCCTTGGCCATGAGGCTGAACTTTCTAGCTGATTTCTGCACAACAAAGTTGCCTTTCATGAATTCAGCATGTACTTGAGGGTGTTTATCAGCTATCTGAACCATGTCACGGACATGGACTGGCATCCAACGTGCGTAGTTTGTGTGGTCCAGGGCGTGAAACCAGCCGCAAAGTTCGTCACATGCTTGCACATATAGTGGAAAGTCCCCTTCCCGCAGGGACCGCACAAAGCGACACATCAGAAGCTCCAGCTTCATTATGGTTGACCAGAACTTGAACTGGGGAACAGTTTGTGAACGTTGATCCCACATATCAAATGACTCAGGTGGGCCCATTATACTCTCACAATACTCTGCGTAGGCGGTCTGTTTGAGCTCATAAAGTGACATGAGAGAAACTTGATGGGCATACCTTGTGCGTTTGATGTGATGCTCATTGAGCGCAGATTGTGCGCGACCGGATGTCAGGACCTCAGCCTTAGCGAGGATGGTGGCCCACCCGGAGTCGAGCAGCAGCTTCCCAATCATTAGGTGCATCTTGTCTTCAATATGCAGCGCACCCATCATGGCAACCAACTTGTCTTCTCCCAAAGTGTTGGGGTATTGCCATTGGAGCAGTTTGATGATAGCAAATAGTGGCTGATCTGCACCGAGTACGCTAGTCTGGCCTGGGTTGAGGAACTCTGTGCCTTGCATCGTCAGCTCCATCGCGTGCTTCCTTGAAGATGCGGATGCGGCCTTGTCTGGGAATAGGGGGTAGATGCCGATCTCAGCTGGGGGCTTCACTGATTGCTCGCTGGCTAGCATAGAGTTGTATCCCGACCAAGTGATGATGTCACCCTCTGCTAACGTGCCTTGCTTCAGCACACTGTTAACGTGTGCCATCCATACCTCATCCTTGACCGTGGCACCTTGCACATCAAGCGGTGGTCTGACTTTGCTGTTGCCATATTTTGGTGCAAAGACATCTGTTTGAGTAAGTTGGACTGGGGGCTGGATCACGTAAGAGTCTGGTAGCTTTGGAGTCGACGTGTCAGAGGGGTCAAGCTTAATTGGATCCCGCTTCACACCTAGGTTCTCATGCGAGAGATGGTTGGTCACGCTAAGGGCATATCCGTGGAACTCATCAAGTGAGAAGTTGCCCTGAGCCTTGCTGTCTAAATTATCCACATCATGGGTGGTGAAGACATTGAGACGGCTGTTGGTTGGTAGTACCACTCCATCTAAGACATGGCGAGCACACACCGCTTGAGCAATACCTCGCTTAACTTGCATGACCCGTTTGTATGATACTGACATGCCTTGAGCATGTTCAATATCAATCTGTTTTTTGTTCCGTCCATGTCCATGCAGCCTGAGGCCACGATACAGGGGGAAGGGGTTTTCTCGCTCCTTGTTGTGGCGTATTGTATCCGTCTTCACAGCGTGGTGTGTACCCTTACTAGTATTGTAGATAAGCAGTTGTGAGATGTTGCATGCAATTCTCTCCCTTGCATTCAGATTGCTGTCTTCACTAATCTTCTCAAGAGCTGATGGGCCCTGGAGCACTACATTGAAGAAACTCCTCATCTCTTCACTAACTGGAGCTGTGAGGCAGTTAGCAGGAAAGGAGCCATCAAAAGGCAGTTGACTCTGTATAAAGTTGTGCATCATCATGGCAGCCCGCATGAAAATAAGAGCATCTTCTTGACCAATTTGTGCGCTATATGTCTTGGCAAGCTCATCAGCAACCTTAAACTTGTGAGATAGATAAATATCCTTCCGGCCTTTATTTTCCTTGGAAACCTCAACCCATTCAGGTAGAAACTTGAGAAGGTGATCCTTGAATCGGGTTGAGTGTGGCACTTTTTCATCTTGGCATTGATGACCTTGATCACTCGTAAACTTTCGATACATATTGCGTAGCTCTGAGAGCTTGAATAAAGTGTTCTCTGAATGTTCGATCAGGGCTATTATCTGAGCGCAGATGATCGTATTGAAGGGCGAAGGTGCAGGCCGCACCGAATCACGTTTCTCAGTAGCGATAGCGGTGTTTCTTAAACTTACATAACAGTTATGGTGAGTATGGAAATCAGCCGCATGTGCATCAGAAGCTGGGGCAACTAGTCTGCCAAGTAAAGCAAAGTTTTTGTTGGTCTTCGCCCAACTCTTTAGATTGTTATCTACATCATCAGATGTTGCCCTGTGGAGGTTAGCTGGATCCACGCCCTCACAGATGATACAATATTTGACATTGCCTTGTTGCTGAAAATTCCCAGATGATCTGAGTTTTTTGGGACTAGGGCCAGTCTCTGCACTGGGGGCAGCTTCTTTGTCTTGCTTCTCTCTCGCCCGTTTAACCCGAGAACTACTACAATAAAGCCTGCACGTTTTGTGATACACAGCCTTATGCAATGTAAGAGTTGCTGCAATGCCTGAACCATCATTCAACTGACTAATCGTGACGTTACAAGGAAGATCATTGGCATTGATATCATTGAAGTCTTTTAGATCCCTCTCAAGTGATACAAGTCCCTCTGTCTTTGGAGTTGTCAAGCTTTCTCCAGGTTTGACCATTTGACAAAGACAACAGAGTTCCCAGTTCATAATTTTGATAGAAGACATGCTTGACTTGACACTCTTGTTCTAGTCCATTATGATGATGTAGGCTCGTCGACACAAAGAACTTTCACTTGCCATCCCGTCTTATAGGTGACATAGCAGGCACCTAAAAACAAGGACATAGGTTTGGTATCAACGTTGTTTGGGACCAGAGAGCAGAGTGCACATGCAAAAATGATAGCAATATTAGTATCCCCAGGACTTCATTTAATTCACTTCATATCATTGTTCTAATTTATTGATGACTTTATTTGGGCAAAATAATGAATTAATAATGAAATTTCTCAAAATGACATTAGTTATCTTATTAGCTGGCAAGTGTACAGGCAGATTAACCTTAGCTCAGCAAGATATCATTCACCAACAATCACTGAGCTAGCTAGCTTCTAATCTCTGAGCAATTGTTAGCTAATGTTAGTCAGAGCTAATATAGCTAATGTTAGCTAGCTTGAAAACATCAACTACATGTTCTTTGACAGTATTCACACCATGAAACTATAACAGCACACTAATTTCATTATGTTGTCTATCAGAAAATGCATGCACTTTTGCTAACATTACAACTTACCTGTCTTTTGTATGTGGACCATGAATCACCAGTACAGCCTCATTAGGTTACCTTCACCTGGTTTAACTGGCAGGCTGATTCAGCAAACACAGCACATGTTGTTACTGTTTGACTCCTGCCTTGTCTCTCAAACAAGTTTGAAAATAGGTTAAATGGCAAAACATTATTTCCAATAAATAATGATACCATTTTATTTTTTATGACACAAAATGACCTTTATGTTAACTTAGAGGGGTAAACTTGACCTCATATCATTGAGATGAAACCAGAATCAGATTGTTTTGAATTGTGAAATAAAACATTGATACATACAAGTATAGCTTATAATGAGAAAAAAAAATGGGGGTAGAATCTGGCATGTTGCACCAGAAATACTGAATTTTACCCCGATATTACCTTTATATACTAACTTTGATGAGTAAACTTGACCTTGAGGGGTAATCTTGACCTCAAATCATTTAAATAACACCAGAGTCAGATTTTACGGCCCAGAAAACCCCTAAAAAGTGGTATCATTTATGATTCTAGGCCTTTTTGTTTTTTTCGGGTGGCAGCCATATTGGATTGCGCAATATGGCAGTACCATGGGGCGCCAATCTTGGCACCCATCTTAAAATGATTAAGTACGGTATGGACAACATCTGTGCCAAATTTGGCGAATTTGCGAGAATCTGAACCAAACGGTCCTTTTTTCCCCCCTAGGCCCCCAACTATATTCCCTTAACACGTCACCGGGTGGCGCACCAGCTACGGTGGCCTGCAAAGGACAAACTTAATCATATGAGAATGATCTACACTGTAGATCATTCTCATATGATTAAGTTTCGATCATTTCTCATCAAGGGGGGTCTCCCCGGTACAAACACAACTGAGGAAGGTTAGGTTATGTGTATTTTTTTTTTGTCATTAACCTTTTTCGGACCACTATTTATTTTGGTGATGATCCGACCTCCATGCTACTGTGGTTCAAACTGCATCCACCAAACAATATGATTGATTTCGACCTCCCCAAAATAACCAAAATCTGACACGGTGTGAGATGTCTTTTTTAGCTGTTCTGTCGTCATTTCCTGCGATCTTCTTTATGCAGTCAGTCAAAATGAATGTATGAATGGGCATTTCTTTGACTATTTACAGGCAAATATGAGCGTTACGTGAAGACCGCAAAAGCTGCGCCTCATTTCGAGTTGATTGTGATTATTGACGGGAAAATGTGCGGTCCTCCACGCAAACTCTGAACTATGCGTGCGCACTAAGCACAAAAACGGGAGAGACTTGAAACTGCGACACCGTTGGCAGAAGGAAGAATGGAGAGAAATATGTGGAAATAATACCATAAATAAAATGTTACCTCTCATTTATCATATATGAAGAAATAATTTCCACAAATTGATTAAAGCCAATCTTAAAATAATTAAAGAAACGCTTGTTTGAGACTGTTGAGGTATAACATACAGAGATATGCATGGGCGTAGGAAGGGGGGTGCTGAGGGTGCTGCAGCACCCCCTAGCGTCAGGCAGGCGGTGCGGAGCTCCCCTGTCTGAATTATTATTTGACGGTTATTGCTGCTCCCGCTGTGCATAATCTGTGTAATATGTAGCCAATAAATGTTTTTTCTGTAGCCCCGGACAATTCTACGTCAATAATATAATACATTAACCGTGCTTTACGTGAACCTCATCAAGACACTAGAGAGGACGGCAGGACTGTAATTTCTCATGTTCAGTGAATGCAACAGGGGCAAGACACCAGACCAATCAGAGAGTTGCATGGAAATAAAAGTGTGCTTGTGTCATTCAAGCTCGGCTCTGTGTGTCTGTGGAAATAGCGCATTTATGGCGCATTTCCACAGGCCAGTTTTTGGTGGCCTTTCCATATAGTGTAGCACCGGCTAGCGGGTACTTTTTCCCTCTTTCTCTGGCCCCATAAAATCGTGGTTCTATCAGGCCAGGGCCAGGGCTGAACTAGTGACGTCAACCCTCTCAACTGCTGATTAGTCAGAGAGAATCGTCACAAGATCGCCCGCGAGATCATCCCTAGCGTTGCATATATATCTAGAAGCAAGCTTGCAGCATTTTTATACACAGTATTTTTGTAAACGGAGGAGCTACAAAAATGGCAACGTCAAAGAAAAGCACACCGTGGTCGACCGAGGAGGTGACGACGTTCCTACATCTCATTGGCCAAAAAAAAGCCGACCCCAGGTCCTAAACTGCAATGGAAATGCGCCACAGCCTCGGACGGCCAGCGAGGCAGCCCGAGACCTGAGCGAGGACGCTTAGGGATGCTTAAACGGGGCTACCCCGCTGCAGTGGAAATGTGCCATTAGAGAGAGAGAGAGAGAGAGAGAGAGAGAGAGAGAGAGAGAGAGAGAGAGAGAGAGAGAGAGAGAGAGAGAGAAGAGAGACCGGTGCCAGCAGGGACCGTGTTGTTAGCATCTGGTTAGCTAGCTGCACTAACGGACATAAGGAGCTGTTTGTTCCACAACAAGCGGGAGGAGAGTCCTCTCCTCTCAGACTGAGAGACTCAGGTGAGCTAAAGGACTCTCTGAGTGTTTAGATAGTTCACTTTATCTCAGTGAGTCTCAAATGGTTTGGTCACAAATTATTCAAAAGATTATTTCCGCGGCACACCTTCATATGATCATTATCGTTATAAAAAAAACAAGAGAATAAACGAAAAACAGTTATGAAATACTATATGGCAGTAAAACAAGAATACAGTTTGAATGGGGAGTGATTTGTAAAATATCCATAAAGAAAAAGAACATCTGCTTACAATTCTGTTTCATATGGGTGTTGAGAGATGTATCCATAGATCTCTTCATGTTGCTCTCAAAGTGCACCAGATTGATGCTTTTAACTTCAATATTTAAAAACAATCTTCCCGAAGGAGCATCCCCCCGGACCCCCCTAGAGGAGGTGAGGTCCGCTCCCCACTCGTAAAAACTCAAACAATCAGGCACAGGAGGGAAAACAAAGGAAGTAAAACAGGACAAGACACAAGGAGAAAAGGCATTTCAAAATAAAACAGGAACACAAAAACACAGAATCATGACACCTATGTTCTGTTGCAAAGCATGTTCGGTTTTACAAACAAAACCTTTGTTAATATGAAAGCAAGTTGTGTTTAAAATATCTGGAATTCTGTTAGGTAACACTATACACTAGGATTATTTTTTAAGCTTTCTCAAATACACAGTGTTAACTTTTAATAAGAAAATATTTTATAGTCACACTGACATAAATCTATGTCCTTGCCAAATAATGATATCGCTGTCATGCACTGATCCATAACTCACAGTAACTTGTTACAGCTAGAAACAATGCATTTTGCAGCCTTGAAATTAAAACATTTTTGAGTTTTGAGATGACATTTGGTGCTTCTATCATTACAAGTGACATACAAAATTGTGACATAAATAAAAGGCCATTTAGTTTTGGAGCACATCAAGGTTCTCGGATAGTGACGCCTTTTTCGGGAAGCCCAGATGCTAGACAAGGTCCCTGGGACTTGTTGGGTCAGAAATCTGTTGGGGGTTGGGAGATGTTGTCAGGGGTCCCAGAATTGATAGCCACACCCGTGTTTCCTGGTCAGACTTGGCAAACTGGTCAGATAGATGGTCATGGGAAAAACAAGGGACATTGGATTTGCTTAAAATGAAAGGTTTATTGATGAGTCCTTAGTCAGTTTTGTCATGCATAGTTGTAGATCAACTATATGTTAATTTCCCGTGTTTCTGAGCTTTGTTCAAAACACACTATTAAAAGAAACATTAAGAGTACATTTTTGTAGTTGTTGTTAGTTGGTAGTGGTGATCAGTTCAGTTCCCATATGGTCTAGCGGTTAGGATTCCTGGTTTTCACACAGGCGGCCTGGGTTTGACTCCCGGTATGGGAACTTTCCTTTGGAAGGACTGTGAAGACTGTCCTTGTTATTAATTCAGATCCCCAAAAATATCAAGTACTCCAGGGGGTAAAACACAGTATCCCCACACTTCTTCCCAGGTGCTTGATAGCAGCTGTTTACTGCCTTCCTTAGAGTGGGAAGGTTTAAATTACTATATTTCTGTGTACATGTGTGTGACAAATAAAAGGGGATTCAACTTGAATTTTTCATTTCCTTTTGGCAATTCAGTTGATTAAAACAATTATGATTATAAGGCCATAATATTGCACGGTGTCAATGCTGCTTTTTTATTGTGGTACTTTTTAAGGCCCCCTAAGATAAGATAAAATAAGACAAGATAACTCCCTATAATTACCACAACAGGGTTAGGTCTTAGGGTTTTGAAGCCTTACAGCAGCGAAGGGACGGTACAACACCAAGTGAAAAATAAGAAAAGCAAGATGTATCACTGAATATTTGAATAAAATGATAGCACATGTGATATATGATATAGCACATAATATTGATTTTGCGTAAAATAAAGATACAATGCAAATATTTCACAGAATTTGGAAACTCAATTGGCAGAAAGTATTAATAGTGCTCTCAAATGCAGCTTCTCACCTTAAGGAAAGGTTTTTGGAATTTAAAAGAGAAATAGATGAGAATGAACACTCAATGTTCGGCTTGAAGTTACGTAAAACACAGAGGTGGGAAGTAACTAAGTACATGTACTCAAGTACTGTACTTAAGTACAATTTTCCGATACTTGTACCTAACTTGAGTATTTCCATTTTATGTTACTTTGTACTTACTCCACTACAAATCAGAGGTAAATCATGTACTTTTAATCCACTACATTTGGATAAATGATGTGAAATATATCAACTCTTAAATCAGACTTTAGTTACACCAAGGGTACATTCACAAGCTACCCTGCAGTATACAAAGTCATCAAAACTAGCTGCACCTTCACCAGCTGTAATAATACTTTATTGCATCAGTAATTATAATCTAAACATATAATGTATATTATTCTGAAATTGACCTATTTGCATAATGAGTACTTTTACTTGTGGTACTTTAAGTATATTTTGTTGCCAAGACTTTTGTACTTTTACTTGAGTATCATTTTGAATTGGACTTTTACTTTTACTACACTCTGGTACTTCTACTTTTACATTAAGATCTGTTAAAAGGAGCAATCCAATATCAACATTGTGTTCCAATTAAAAAATGGAATCCCAAATTTGCTTTGTGTTTCAACAATGACACCAGCAGAGAGAGAGGAAGACCCCTATGGAGACAAAGACAGGTCAGTGAGGACATCCTGATATAAAGAAAGAGACAGACACAGCTAAATACCCCGAACAAATTACAGCAAAGAAGAAGCAAAACAGTAGTCTTTCTGTAGGAAACCTGAGCAAATCTGTTTAATAATTCAAAATAATAGTATGAAATATATAAGGCGTTTTTAAGATCATCTGCCAAATATTCCATCGTTATAGATCCTGAATTATCTTGTGTTTCATGCGAACGTTATCTGTAAATCTTTATGGTTAGAAAACTATTAGCATATGTCCCTGATCTGACATGCTGTAGATCGAAATAATCTACATAATAGTCTGCAATAACAACAGCAGTCCTTAGTTGCAGCCCTAATTATATACACAGTAATGGCTTCAGTTGTTAATTTAAAGGGACTGGCCATTAAGGTATTGCACTTCCATAAACTTGAGGGACATACATGTTGTTTTTAAAAAGAGTGGTCCAAATCAAAGCAGGGTTAGATATCCTGCCTTTTATTGTATGTGTCTCCAAATACAGTGGATAATACATTAACCATAATGCAACCTAATAGCATGCTTCCTTCCTCCCTTTCCTCCGCAATGGTAACTTCTTTCTAACCCTACACCTCAAACTGACATAACCTTGAAAACATGAATTCCGTCTTTAGTAAGCTTGCTCCAGAGAAGACAGGAGAGAATAAGAAAAGAGAGGATAACTCCTAGTGGTGATGAGTAATCTGTTATTCAGTGGAGTGCCATTTAGGTACATTTTGGAAAACAAAATACAGAATATGCCCTTGCCAACAACTTAGAAGAAACAAGATGTCACTCACTTTTTTGCCTATGATGCGATTGGGGTATATTCACCAGCGATTATAATGAACAGTACGCTCGCAGACACTATATTCATCTTCATAAAACTCGTGTCGACACAGAAACCAGAGTCCTTGTCCGGATACATTTAGAAACCATGTTGATTAAAAGACAAATTCAGTGTATGGTAAACCCACTTTGGTTTTAGCAACAGTTTGACATTTTTATACTCACAACATTTCAAATTTCTGCTGCGTCATGCTCGGCATTTTTCCCGCTGATTTTTCTGATAACTCATCTCGTGCTATGTCTTAGCCGCAGAGTCATGGATTCAACAGATCACCATTAATCACACCGTGACCTTCCTCTCAACCAGGCCCATATAAAGCACATTCATCCCCATTTGCCATGCAGCTCTGCGGGTCGATAATTGGCAAAGCAAAACACAGATTAAACCCAATTTGGAGGATTTCAACTTGAAGCTTAGCAGAGACAGCCGGGGCTCAGGCTGAACTGGAGTTCACTGCGCTCTGGTCCTCTCTGCCTGTCTGAGGCTGCACCGGGAGGGGACCACAAACCTAAATCAAACCAGTCTGTTCTCTGTTTGTGTTTGCGTGCGTGTGTGAGTGTGTGTGGGTAGAGAGAGAGAAAGGGGGAAAGATCATGCAACAATGCACTTCTCCATGCTTTACCATGCCTAATAGAAACCAACTTCCAGCGTTCAAACTCCATTTGTCTCATTAACCTATTAGCTTAAAGTTTAATTGCAGGATGTCGTAAAATGATTTGGTCTATGAGTAATGACAATATTTCAGCTGCGTAATGGCCAGAACAAAGCAAAGTAAAGCTACGTTAAGTGAAGCCGGTTGTTTTTCTTTCTCACGCCATGTCTGGGCTGCAGATTTGGGCCTTTACCTCGCCGCATCGGTCGGGTAATTGTTTACTGGCAAGTTTTTTTAAGCATTAGGGCAACAACACGGCAGGATAACAAACTAATGACTAATTTCATGGCTGTTGAGTCATTTTAAAAAGGCCATCACAAGGATCAACTTTAAAGAGCCACTGTGACTAATCTGACAGCAGGCACTCTTAGGTATGGTCGACAACATATAATTCCCTTGTAGGGTACAAAGAAAAGAGTATTAAGATGTCTCAATGTCAGCTTTTAAGTGACTTTAAAGGTCTTTATTAAAACATAATCCACTTAAATTATGTTCATCAAACTCGAGGTTCAAAGCACAACGGGACACATTCCTCTCTGCAACCATGGGAGATGACCCCTAGGTGGCAGCGTACCTCCTGAAACCTCCACCACTGTAAAAACAAACATCACTCCAATTACAAAACCTCCTCAATTGTCCTCCCTTTTATTTGCTCCGCAGGGCAGAGAAACTAGATGACAGTGCGTCCGAAACCTCGATAAGTTATGATCAGCTGCCCCGGCCCTCGCTGCTGCCCTTTAAACAGCAGCTTGATAGGATCTGTGAGGCGCGCTGGGCATGTATAGTGTTACTCTCATCAAAGGGGACTGAATGGGGGTGAATGGAGGATGATGTGTGTACTGCCTCTGCTTAGTGGAGGCATTTCCAGCTGGCGCCAGGGCAGAGGAAACCCACTGAGACACACAACAACACACACAGACACAGGGGTCAGCCTGGATTCACCCTCCTCCACCTCCGTGCCTCTTGGCCTCCACCGCCTCCTCTTCTTCTACCCAAAACCCCCTCACCCCCCGCCTTCTCTTCCCAGGCCTGGCCGCCTCTCGTCTGCTCTTTCTCTCTTGTTCATCTTTTCTTTTGGTTTTCCTTCCTTCCATCTCTCTGCTGTTCCTTTTTCTCCTATTTATCAAACTTACACTTTAATGGCATGATACACTTAAAAATGCTTTAATGGCAATTTAGGATTAAAAAGGGTCTTTGTGTGAGCGTGAAGAAAAAGACACAGTTATAAATATACTTATAGTGAAGTGTAAGATCACCTTTTTGTGCCATTTTCTTCTTTATGACAGTGGACAGTGTAGAATTGAGAGGGAGATCAAAGGTGATCTTACACTTCAAAGGAATAAACCCTGGGAATTTGCGGCTGCATTTAAAAAAAAAAAAAAACATAATACAGAGAATATAATTCTAGTGACATAATTTCAGAGAATGAAATTGTATCTAATGATTGCAAACTAAAATATTTGTACTTATAAGTTTAAAAGCTTTTACAATTCCAACAAAAGCTCTACATTATGGGATATATTCATATAAACGTTCTTATTGAGTCAGACGACAATATGAATGTCATTCTCTAGGCCTGTACATGATGCTATTTCAAGTCTTTAGGTTGACTCATATTTAAAGGTCCCATATAATAAAAAGTGTAATGTGTTTTTGATAATAAAGCAGCTCAAAAAGCTACAATTGAAAAATATGTTATATACTTTAATTTCTGCTACAGTGACATTATAGACATTTGCCGGTAATGATGGAAATGGGATGGCAAGAGTGCAGACACGGAAACAGTGACCAATCAGAGCAGACTTCTACGAAGGGCCGTAAAGAGACAGACACTGAAACAGAGCGTTTCAGACTTTGGATAAGTACAGATATTAACAAATAGAGAGTACGAATAAAGTGTTTTTTTTATAGCTTAAATGCATGTAAACATGTTCTTATAAAAAACCCCTGCCAAAAATAATGATAACTGAAAAAGAACATAATTTGCCCCCTTTAATGTATAAGAGTGGTATCATTCTGCTCATGTAATGCTCCGGTAGAATGCAAATAAGCATATTTCCCAAAAAAGGATTAGAGATTAAGAGTAAAAGTAAAGAAATTTCACTTCAAACTGTTTGTTAAGCTCTCCATTCCAACGTCTTCTGCCTTTGATCCAAATCTACTCAGCTTGTTATTGTATATTGACTCTTAGTGATATTCTGAAATTGCTCGGGAGCGAGCTGCAGCATAACGCCTCCAGTCTGATCAGCTTCAGGTGCACAGAACAGTTTTAAGATCACCACACAGCTTT
This sequence comes from Notothenia rossii, assembly GCF_949606895.1. NCBI lineage: Eukaryota > Metazoa > Chordata > Actinopteri > Perciformes > Nototheniidae > Notothenia > Notothenia rossii. Next base: position 27,055,623 of record NC_136912.1, on the reverse strand, counting down.
GTGTGTCCTCTTCAGGAAAGTTAGATCAGGTCTAGGAGTAATAACAGCTAAATGACTCTTGGCAAGGCCTTCCCTCGCAGTCTTCAGGGAGGAGTTGGAAGGGGGAGCTCTGAACGGTCAGGACAAATTAAAAAGCCAACCTGCTATTTTACTGTTCAGATCTGTTGATGCTATAAAGCAGGAAAATGGGGCTTGGCGGCCTTTACGTGATTTCCCCCCGGCACTGAATCTAAGCCTTTTTGGCACAACATGTTATGCATTGACCAAGCATGGGATCTGTAAATTCCCCAATAAATATGTTTTAGCACTTTATTTAGTTCCATGCCCTAGGCCAGCAGCATCTAAAGTATGTCACCCAGCAACAGAGGGGAGAAAAAAGACCCTACAGGCTAAACAGGGCGTAATGTAGATTTAATTAACAAGCTAAGCATGGGCACACACACACACACACACACACACACACACACACACACACACACACACACACACACACACACACACACACACACACACACACACACACACACACACACACACACACACACACACACACACACACACACACACACACACACACACAGTATAATGCTATAGCAAACACATACATAGCAGAAGGTTAATGATTTCAGAGTCACACGCACCAGGCAACACACACACACAAAATTCGAGCCACACAGCGATGGTGTGAAAATATGTGAGTGTAAATGAGATGCAGACAGGCTCACAGCAGTGGAGAGAGAGAGAGGGGGGGGGGAGAGAGGATGTGGCTTGGCTTTGAATTGCTAAACTTAAATTTGAGGAGGAAGGAATCATATTTTGAATGCTATGCATAGTGAGCATTTTTTAGCAACAGACTGTAAAAGGAGATCTATATTTTTTTCAAAAGAAAAATGTAAGTGTGAAAATTAAAGTGTATTCCTATGTAGAACTGACCCCCGCACAAGTGACACAAAGCATTACATATACAAACGTTAGTAGAGAGCGTTGGAGGTACAAATATGGGAATAACTGACAATGAAGTGTTTAATTATACTCAACTAATTGTGATTTACAGCTCTGTGTTAGTTTTGTAGAAGGGTGCTTTGTTTTACTTGAGCATAAGGCTAAAGAATGGTAAGATACTCATGATGCAATTGAGGGTTGATGGGCAGAACGATGTTATTCATAATTCATTACTTATAATAAACCCATAATTAGGTAAAAATTTATCGTTTCATAAGATTTAATTAATTGTGGCACCTCAGCTGCTGATTTGGAGCTGCTGAAGTGAGGAATGACTTTTGAAGAAAGTTTATAATATCTTTAGATACAATCTTAAAATAAGAAAGTGTGCTTTAATTTAACTGGAAATAATTTGTACCTATTCATCCAGATATTTTCGTCATTCCCTGTCTTTTAGAAATATTACAGTGTTTGATTATTTCTATTGATGTTTTAATATGTAAGCAGCATTTGACTGCTGTGGCTGATAGGGGTGTAGATGATTTAAACATTTGTATTCAATATTATTGAATATACAACAATAAATTATATTTGATATTTTGACCTATGTATCTTCAAGTACTGTACGCAGTAACTACAACCCGCACACATTCTTACAGTATCACTATTTTAGTTACTCTATATTACATCATTATGATTTTTACTACATTCAGGTACTGCTTCTACTTTAGTATACTAGTTCTAACTTGAAATATAAGCATTGAATTGAAGTACCTCAAAGTTGTACTCAAGTACAGTTGAGAAAATATATTATTGGTGAATGAGAGGGATCAATAATTACTTTTATTTCTGTTCAGACGGTGACACTCGGGCAGATGGCGCTGATGCAAACGTTTGGCACTTAAGCTCCAAAGAACAAGCTGTGCTGCGATCTCACATGAAGAGTTTTACTTTTCTCCAAAATAATGAAAGAGAAAAAGCAGGTACAAACATGTGACAGAAGATCATTTGGACAAATTAAAAGATTTGTCAGAATATTTTGAGATACACAAATAAATGGATGTACAATGGATTGAAAAAAACTAACAACATAACACTGTTCATGGAATAAATAGAAACATGTGAAGACAATTGAAGTTTTTAGGTAGCACATCATAAGCACTAATTACATCTACTGCAAGATTAGAGCCGCTGCTTCATACATTCATATAAGGATCATGACGAGTCAAACCTGTGGGGATACTGTACATGCTCATTTACAGCGGCAGCAACATTAACCAAAAACACAATTTAGTAACAAAACAAATAATTTTCCAGTTTTTACAATAATCTTCCAATATGCTATCATTTCAGTTTTACATAAAAATATCTCAATTTGTTGTCATTATAACAGAAAGTAGCTCACACATGTAGAATAATAACAGTTATCAATTGAAAAGTTGTACAGAAAGTTTTCAGACTCATTCACTTGTTGAACACTTTATACTCATATTGGAGGTTGTAGTTGGTGATTTTTACTATTCTGAGACTATCCAAAGCCAATGTGTAAAACTATTTAAAATACATTTAGTCTGGTTTCAACTGTAGACGCACACTGAACTAAAAATTACAGTCTCCAGATGATGAGATGAAAAATGTACTCATTTCGACAGAAAATGTAAAGCGTCAATTATAGTTCCTTGCCTGTGATCACATTCAATGCTGATTTCATACGTTCCCCTCTAAAACGAAATGAATAGTGTGAGATAACGAGACGCAGTGATGGGGAGAAACTCACTGTATGTCATTAAAAACTTGTTATCTTCTCACTCTGAGCTCTTGCCTCGCTTCTCTCACCTCCAACAACTCCACAAATCCTACAGCTTACGCATACACACATGAACACATATAAAGATGATACATACTGTATCTGTGCCCATGTGAAGTATGAACGCGAGGGTATACACACACACTGAATGCAGATGTCTGAGATTTTCTCATGCCTCAGTAACGCTGTAAAAGTCAGGCACATTCTCCAACACTTTAATAACATTCCTGCCTCCAACCACAACAACTCACCACTAATGCGCGCACACACACACACACACACACACACACACACACACACACACACACACACACACACACACACACACACACACACACACACACACACACACACACACACACACACACACACACACACACACACACACACACACACACACACACACACACACACACACACACACACACACGCACACACACACAGTTGGGTATTAGCTTGAATTGAGTATTAACAGAAAATAACTGGGGAACTGTGTGGTTCACATAGCTGATGGTTGAACATTCATTTGTTATAAAGACACCTTTATACAACGGCATATCAGGGCTAATACGGAGTCATTAAGAAGGGTAATATTTTAAATACATTTACAAAGAAAAGAAAAACACGTGGATACATCTTTGAGTGAATAAAGTTGTATATTTACTTCACTCAAATAGATGACATTATAATCTAAATATATATTCTATTGAATTAACAACTTAATTACTGTTAGTAAAATCTCTGACTTGGCCCTAGCATGCCATTGTACCTAAAGGTTTTGGAGCACCGGTATAAGCAACTGATGTAATGGTCTGTACGAGGAAAGAAAACAAATCCTAAACACAGGGTCAAAAAAGAACCTACGCTGCCTCCCCATCATCATTTCCTGTTGTAACACCTGTCCGCCCCTCACTACTCTCCCTCCTGCTCGCCTGTCAGCAGCTCGCTGCGTTGGTTGGTCACCTCGGCCTCGTTCAGGGCACTGGGGACTGGTAACCATGCCGATGGCAGTTCAGGTCCGGTCCTCTTCACCTGGTTGAGGTGGCTGAGCGCAGCATACAGCCCAGCGCCACCGTGCACCCCCGGCTCCTCCTGCTGCTGCTGTTCGGTGTAGTACATCTCCAGAGCGGCCGGGGTGCAGTGCTTCTGCTGTTGGAACACAAACACAAACACGTCTTTGCTGGTTTCACGTAGGGGACACACTGCGCTGAACATAACAACACACGTTTATCCCGGTAGGATATACATAAATAAAAAAGACACATTTATTTATAAGGCTCAACTCTTTGTCAGGGGGAAAAAAGTGAGAACAAATGTTGTTTTTTATGCACCGCACATTTTCCTACAAATCAGATTGGAGGTGTTTAAAATACCTCATGTAAAAGAATGTTATCACAGGTTGCCATGTCCATCTCAGATAATCCTTCATTAGAGGACAAAGCATCCTGTGCATCTTTAAACATTTGCCTATCGAGATAAAAGCTTTTTTAAGGAGGAATGTTTTGAGAAGAGATTTCAAAGCAAATGTACCAAACCTGAGGTCAGCAGGTAAGTCATTTCAGAGTTTTGGGGCCTGGACTATTTGTTTTTAAAGTGGGTGATTATGTATAAGACAATGCGTGTGAATAATTTGACCTCATGAGTGTTTCCATCGTTGAGGATCCCCTACCTGACCTTCCTTCTCGGCAAGGACTCGAACCCACCCAAAAGCACAGCAGAGACTTCGCCTTCCTCGATCCTCGCTCCTCTTTTTATGTCTCCAACAACCCATTAGCAGGAAAAAATGCTGAAAACAACTGTAACCGGCAAAAACTTCAAAAGCCTTGCCCGGAAGGTCCCCCCCTCCCCCTTCCCTTCCTTGCTTCCCCCCTCACTGTTAAGCCTTTAATCACAGTTTAGTCACGCTCAGCCCTAATTAAAGACCCCTCCGATTCACAGGCGGGCGTCCCAATCTCTGCCTGAGCAGAAAGCTGGCTCTGAAGCTCTCTCTGTCTCTCTCATTTTCCTCTGCGAGACGGCCTCTTTAACTAACATGCGTGGCAGCGGCGGCTCGCTACACGATTCCTCCAAGGTGTTGTTTGGAGATAATGAGTTTGAGTTCCCAGCTCCAGTTTTCTGATTGACTGAGGAGAGGGTGTGCCGAGAAACAAAGCACCCGCTACATTGTAGACTGTGTAAGGACTCTTTGAGTGGGAGTCGCACGTACCACTTCGGCCTGGATAATCAAATGAAAAGTTTGTAATAACTGAGGACAAGAATATTGCAGAAGATGCTTCTGCTCATCTGTGCTCAACTGCAGGATGACGATGGCCATTAAGATTTTTTTCTCTACCTAAATCATATGAATCCACCAATATTTGTGTAGTGTGGGTGTGTGTGTGTGTGTGTGTGTATAAAAGACAATGTGTGTTTATGCACAATTAATTTCTGTGTTAAATGGCATGTGTTCTCATCAGTGTGTGTGTGTGTGTGTGTGTGTGTGTGTGTGTGTGTGTGTGTGTGTGTGTGTGTGTGTGTGTGTGTGTATGTGTATGTGTATGTGTGTGTGTGTGTGTGTGTGTGTGTGTGTGTGTGTGTGTGTGTGTGTGTGTGTGTGTGTTGCAAACCTTCAGGATGAATCCCTCTGGGCAGGTAAGTTGGTCATACCACATAGCTTTGTACATGAGCAGGAGGAGCAAGCTGGTCAGGAAGGCCAAAGTGATGAGGATCAGACCTGTGACCTGAGCAACAACACACGCGCACAGACATCAGTTTAGCAACAAGTGTCATTAATAGTTAAAGAATAGGGTTGATAACATATTTTATTGTCAGAAAATGTCATAAAAAGACCTGCGTTAGTCTCCTAACACGTCCTGGCTTTGTGTCTGTGACCACCACTCTGTTCCTTCCTACTGAGGACAGGTAAAAGCTGTTCTGTTACATTTTCCCAATTAACTAACCTACTATCATGGACACACAACTTTTCCTGGATCTTAGCTTGTTCAAAAAGGGAACAGATCGAAAGTCATTGGAGGAAAGTGCACTGGGGTCAGTTTGCATGTTATAGTAGATGGCTATTGATCCGCTCAGCTGCAGCACATCCCTGAAATGTGTCACTACGATCAGGTTGGATCACGGTGTGTTCTTACCCTGCACAACTAACCAACAACACACTGTCTTCCCCTGACAAGAAGGTAACACGACAGGTTGGTTATTTTGTGTCCTGTTTAGTAGTTCATTGCACTCACTATGTCAGCCTGCCAGATGTTGTCAGTTCTATGCTGTCATGTGACCATAATCGTATTTGGACAACAATGGAGCTCTATGGTACAGAGGAATAAACAACATCAGTGTTTGGAAAGTGAATACATGTAGGTGTGATCCATCAATTGTTGGTCATGGTCTTATCATGAGACTTGTTGGAAATCATACAATATCGCCAGGCTTATCTTTTAATCAGAACATCAGGCTGTTGTAGATACCTTGGCTTTCTCTGTAACATCACTGTAGAAGTTGATATTCAGCTTCTTGATATTGGGAACGTAAGGCTTGTTCTTTTTCTTCTGCTGCAGCTGATATTGCGTTGATGTCTTCACAATGACCTGCAGCAGAAACAATCAACTGTTACTGTGACTCCTGTGGAAACAAAACTGAGAACTACTTGTAAGCTTTGTTTAATTTCACATTATGGTTGATGATGGATGATGTTGTCCTCGGTGTTCAGTGCTGGTTCAGTTTGTGTATCCACTAAAAAGGCTATTGTCTAAAAATACACAAACATGATTTGCAAAAGCAGCCTGCTTTAATTGATGCCTTAAAAATACATCTGGGAGCTGTAAAGTGTTTTTTATGTTAATGTTTCAGCAACATCTAATCAGCCTGTGGAAGATTGGGTGCTGCTGACTGCATCGTCAAACTTAAATATAATCGTGAGGGCTTTCTTCTCGCATTCAAAGAGGTACTTGAATGGGCTGATGCCAAGGGTTTAACCTGGTACTGTACGTTATGAAGGGTAAATACAGCAGTCTCAGTGTTGGGATGCTTGCTCATGCTTGGAAGGTAAGCACGCCCACATGCATTTTAATGGTGTTTGTCCAGGCAAGTTCTAAATTGTAATCTCTTAGCTATTTCTGTGAGCTGTAATGGGTTTGTTCTGGTCGGCATGCAAATCAGAAATGAGCCTTTGAGAGAAAAACAAACATACGTAGAAATACACATAAACAAACTCACAAACACTGACCCAATAAGCCTTACTTACCCTGTCTGCGTATGACCTCTGGAGCTGGCTGACCTCCAGTGGTGTGATCAGCGGGATGTTATCAAATCCGTCTTCAGTAGACGGCTGCTTCTCCAGTTTATCAGACAGATTGCTGCCTAACTTCACCATGGCTGCTTAGCTGCCTGAAAATGCCGGGATTGATCTGGAGAGATGGCAGGGGGACAGGCAGCTCAGGTCAGACTGACTCAGATTGTGTGCTCTATAACCAAATGCGACAAATGCTTGAAGCTCAAATCCGGGATGCTGCTGCTAGGACACAAAAGAAGGTGAAGAGAGGACAGTGTACTGAAAAAACTGGACAGGACTAGAGTATAGGCCACACAAAAGTAAGACCCGAATAAAAAGACAATTCTTATACTACAAGAAATTTGTTTGATTAGTCAGCCTTTTGGTGCAGATTGACATATCCCACCAACTATTGTATGGATTGTGTCTCAAATCTAAATGATCTCTCCCCTCAGAAAGAATAGTTCTTATTTTAGTGGTCAACATTTGGATTTGTCCAATATTTTAATTTATAAATAGGAATCTGCTAAACCTATGGCCTTCCCATCATGAGCCTGTTGCATTCTGAGTGTTTAGTGTAAATAAAGTGCATATATTAGCATACTATCTTTCTTAACCAACACACAAAAAATATTATTTTTGAAATATCATTGTAAAGATGAGCATGTTGATGGTAACATTTAACACAAAGCACAACTGTGCTGAAGTACAGCCTCACAGAACCTACCGCATAACTATAGACGTTATGTTTTTAGTTAGGTAAAGCAAATAAAACACTAACAATACATATAAATAGTCAAAACAACAGTTTGCTGTTCGGTTATGTTCTGGATTATTTGTTGGCTGGAAGCTGCGACCTCCTGGGGTCTTGACTCGTTGCCTGGCAACTGCTGAGAGCCATTACATTGTCCAGCAGAAAACCCACTGTAAAACCACCACATGTGATTTTAAAGTACAACATCTATATGAGAGGTGTTTGTTAGTGGATGTAGTTAAGTTTGGACTGAGCTAGGCTAGCTGTTTAAAGTCTTTATGCTATGCTAAGTTACTAGCTTCTTGCAGTAGCTTCATATTGTAAAGATATGATAACAATATAGAGCTTTCATCATCTCACTTTTAGCAACAAAATAAGGGTTATATGACCTAAAATGTCAAAGCATTCCTTGTAAACATGTTGAAGTAGAAACCCAAAATACCTGTATTAACCTTAAGAAAAGGATATCACCCTTAATAACTGTTTAATTGAGTGAGGTTATGCTAAGTAAAATTATAACTAAGTGGTGAAAAAAAAAAAACTTCAGATTTCTATTTTCAACCATATGCTCTCCTGCTATACAATCCAACCATTTAAAGTTAACATGTTTCATAACCACTGTGAATTATTTATTTTGTAAACTTAAGCCCAATCTCTCTTCTAAAAACTTGTATCTAGAGTTTCAAAATCAATGTGTAAATCTAGCGCTCCACCAACACGGCGCTGAACACCTCTCTATGCTGATAATATTTATATTTTCTCTCGATCAACTGATCACTTAAATGTGGAGAGGAGAGGATCCACTTATCTCATTCACATGCAACACAACACCTTCCCACAGCCAAGGACCCCACAGGCCCCACTGACGCCGGTGACTCACAATGATGATCCACTCACCAGGAGGCAAAGTGCTACAGTTTATGCAGCGGGAGACATCCCTGGTGCACAAGAAATGTGTTTGTTACAAAGAAGATACAGGATCATTAACTAAGGACTCCAGACACAACCAATGTGAATACATGATCTGCTAATGATGGAAGTATGTTGTCATGAACTGGAAACATGTAAACCAAATTAACAAATTTGATTCTGGAAATGTGGAGTTTAAAATCTAACTATTATCCAGGTTACTACCCATTATTACATGGTTGATAATAAGACATTCTAAATGATTATAAGAGAATAATTCAGAGTGGCGTAAATGATGAAGGCGTATTCTCTGATGCAGAATTTGTTCATATTTTTTTATTTTCTCAAGAAGTTAAAGAGCAGCTTTTGTCAAGTGACCAAAAGGATGCTAAGTGAGAAAATGATTCAACACTACAGTACTGCTTGGTGTGTCCTTGTGTGGGTGGCTTAAGTGGTCATCTGTGGTGACCACCGTTTTTCCCCCCCACAGTTGAAAGGGAAGTGTGGGTATTGTGAATCATCCTGCATCTGTGATTAACAAATGAGCCGGCTGTCAGACACTCAGTGCTCCCACACTCACAGGAAATGAGTCCAGAAAATAAGAAAAATTACTTATTTTAAATACAGATTAGTAAAATCCTGTTAATATTCAAATGATGGCATGATTATGGCATATGTTTAAGAGCTAAAAAACAGGGCAGGGGGGAGAGAGGTATCTAAAGGTGAAGACGTACTGTGTTATGAATAAGTAAGAATGGGCTGTCTATGTCTTTCAAGTTCTTCAGGGTTCACTGGTCATGCATATCTGAACTTGCTGCATTGAAGACTGCTGCAACAAGATGTACAGGCTGTGTAACCAGGAATCAGGAAGCAGAGATGTGGCAGCATCACAGGAAATATGGAAGGTTGATACAAATATATAGGCAAATCTATATAATTAGGGCCTATAGATATTAATTACATATTTGTCCAGCTGCACACTTTTACGATCTTCAATCATCCACTGTAAATGTTCTATATATTAAGTCTTGAATGATATAAAAGGCATGTTTGATGAGTTGCTGACTTAACGCATGTAGTCTATAAGCAAAAAGGACAATACATAGATGCGTAGGCTATTTATCTGAAGTCTCAACGTGGAGCGCCTATTACAACACAATTCCGGCTGCCACAGAGAAATACAGCCTTATATTTAACCTGATGCTATGTTTTTCCATTCATTCACTAAAGCAGATGACAATTCCTGAATCACCTGCACTACATCACGTCATGTAGAAACAGCTCTCCTATCGGGAGGTTTACTGCAGCAGTGCACGATCTCTGGACCCGCAAACACGTGTGTTTGATACGCAAATAAACGTCTACGCACTCAGAAACATTCATTTATGAAATATAATATAAACTTACTGTGTGTCCTGTGCTCTCCGGTGGGCTCTGGATTTGATCGGACCCCGGTGATGCTGACGGGGACTTGGTGTGACCGCCGGTTGCCGTGGTGATGTGTGATTCACGGCAGGACTGCGCACGTAGTTCCGCCTCGCGCTGCTCGGTGCTCCGGTCAAAACAGCTCTGAATGCGCATCTTCACGCGACTCACAGGGACTGTGGCTGAGCAGGAAATTGCGTCTTTGTCCGTGGGAAATAGTCATATATCGGTGTAATGTGTGTCATTAAATCAGTTAGAGTCTGTATGTATTACGGTGCGAAAACACATATAAACCAGTTATTAAATAGCTGCAAAGAGTTTAAGCACATAGCCTATTGTAATGTGTGTTCACATGAAAAGTGATAGGATCAAGCCAATGACGCAATTATAAGTTGGTCGGTCAAACAAATTAAAAAAAGGACACATGCCACAACTTCTGCAGGCATTACTTTGGGTTAACAAAAAGGCTATATTTGTTTTGCTTACTAAAGGTTTCTTTGTTAAAAGGGCTGACTGGATCATTCAAATGCAAGTTAGACTTTATTAGTCTAGCAGTGGGGAAATGTACAGCATTCCAACAAAAGTGACGTATAGCAGATATAAGGCAAGCAATAATAAAATACGCTAACATGTTAAATATAGAGGAAAAAGCGGTACCACTTTACAATAAGATTACCCTTATAGAGGGTTTACGAATAGTTTGTAATTCATTGATTGATTAGGTTGTGAACACTTTATAAATCATTAATAAGCTTTTACAAGACATGAGATAAACAGGGCAACTGTGACCGGTTGCTTGCCAAATAGTGAGCCCGCATTTATCTGTACTGCTAAGCCTTATATTGGCTACTTAGCTTACTTCGTCTTCTTCATCAGCCAGCATCCTTGGTATCTGTTGTTCACTGAGGTGATTCTCGCTAAGTAAGGCTTAGTCATCTTGCCAAATAGTGAGCCTGCGTTGATGTATGAAAACAATGTTAGAACTGGTTTATAAAAGGTTCTTAATGATTAATAAAGTGTTTACAACCTAATTAATAACCTAATTATAAACCCTTTATGCATCCTTTATAAGGGTATCTTATTGTAAAGTGGTACCGAAAAAGCAGTACATAACACATTTAAATTAAAATAAAGGCAACTAAGTACTGATCCATGTCTAAAAAATGAGTAGCAGCATTTAAGTAGGTATGCAAACATGAATATATTAAAGTTTGAGACACTGTTCTCTTCTATGCCACATCTCTGTTTGCAAATGTTTGTGCTTTTCCCACACAACATTTATTTGATAGCTTTATGATAACACTGTAAGGCCCTCTATTTAACAATCATAATGATACGGTTAACAAATAGTCTAAAACAAACCAAAGTGTGTTTTTAAGTGCATTTTGTTTATTAATGTACAATCCTTGGCAACAACTTGTTAAGACATATTTTGATATGTTAATGAAACAGCCTCCACGCCTATAATTTATATCGGCTTACAACTACATTATAGTGTCTGATAAACCAATTATTATACTGCTAATAAATGCAGGGGACTTGAAATAATGTGTTGCCCTGGCTATGTTACAATTTTAGATTGTACAAAATGTTTATTAACTTGTGAAATGCAATTTTAACCCTCCAACAATGTAAGTATGTTAAAAATTAACAATACAATTCTACGAACATATTTGTGCATTACTAAAAATATTGCAACAATATGATAGAACTCTCTATAAGGGTCCATTCCGCATAGGAAGCATTTGATTCTTATATTGCTTTATATACCGTGGTACCTTTCCCGAAGTATAGCATTAAGAAATTAGTACTTTCATTAGTAATAGAGAATTTTACATTGGGTTATTGCTTCTTTAACTTAAGTGAAAGATAGTTAATTCAGCACAAACTGCTTCATCTGAGTGAAATAATCCCACCAAAGCTGCTGCAAATTTGTAAAAGTGAAACGTTTAGATACATTTGTAATTCAGCCTGCCAATATTTCGGTTTGTGAAAGTTGGGATCTTAACCTCACTTTAAAAACATGAATTTGTGACAATGTACGGACGGCTATCAGGCATGGTGTAGCTGAGTTGCCTTTGACCTATATCAGATATCCCGCGACCCTGGTGACCTGAGTAATCTTCAAAGGCATATTCAAGAATTTGTGTATTACTGGGTTATTGTCTCTTTATTCAAAGTTGTCTTGCTGTGAGGAGGCGTTAGGTGGAGCAGCTAACTGAGAGTTTTTTGTTCCAAGGGGATGTGGTTCACCTCTGTCAGTGAGGTAAGGAGGAGGTGATGCATATGCATAGGTGTGTGTCAAAGAGAAGTGAAAGACAGAGATATTTTGGAGTATTTATACTTGTGTGCATGTGAGTGTGAGACAGACCAGTGTTTGAGAGTGAGAGAAAAGAGTAATGTGTGTGAAGAATGAGTGGGAAGAAGAAGCCAGACTCGTCTGCAGATTTAGATCAACCTTTTCATGGAAAGAGGCCCCATGCTGTTTTTCTCTTTGGCCGTGCCTGACTGTATGAATTCATTATGCCTTTAGGGGAGCACTCGTCCAAAAATCAGCACTGAAACCCCCGCGCCCCCCTGCCAACCCATCAATTGGGCCTACATTTATTATTTTGACCTTTCCTTTACGGGGGGAGTGACATCAAAGTGGATTGTTGACTAGTTTCTCTGTAAGGAGACAGAGGTGTCATCCTCACAGTGTGAGAGGCAGACTGCCGGCCCGCGCTGGTTTTGTTGTCAGTGAAGAGGAGAGACAGAGTCTCAGTCAACATAATTAAAATGAGAATCAATTAGGCCGCAGTCTATGGAAGAAAAACTGTGTGGAACCAGGCGTGTCAATGTGTGGGCAATGGGCATGTTTGTTTATGTGTTTATAAACCTATGAGCTGTTTAGAAGAATGGATATTTTACAAATTGCTTTATTTTAGACTTACATACCAAATACTTCAATCTTAAACAATCGCAATCACTCCACTCTATAAATCATTCTTATATTCTATATTGTGAAACACGGGGGGGGGGGGGTTTATTTGTTTGTTTTTTAAATATTCTGTTTATGATATTATTCTTGTTTATATTTTAAATTGTAAAATCATCTGACACAGCATGGATTAAAAGCATATCAACCAATAATCTTAACCTCATTCATTATAGCTGATTCAGATATTGTAATTCGTGGTAATTAAATTACCTTTTTTAGAGCTCTAATATAGGTAAAACGTACTATAAGAGAAAAAAGTATTGTACATTAACCGAGAGCGCCTTACTGTTTGGAGTTGGTTCCAATTGGCAAAGTGAGTTCTGACATTTGAAGGTGATCAAAGTATCACATTGAAAGAATTATGTCATGGAAAACAAAAATGACATTTAAAAAAATATGTCTCAATTTTAACTTAACTGGTAACAATGTCGTAAAAAAAGACAATGGTATTTCCTAACAATTAACAAAGCTAGTATACTTCCTTTATAGAAAATGTTCGAGGACCACAACTATTCATACAATAAAAAATTGACAACCCTTAATTTATTTGTTTTACTTTTACTACAAGTTTAGATATTGTTATTACAACTTCAAATCTTGGAATTTACTATTTCAGTTTAATGAATACGTTAGAATATTTGAGTTACTGTTATTCTTTTTAAACTTTACATGTCTGCTAGTCTCCGAACATATTGGATGTTAAAGATGTATGTATAGATATTTAAACACATTACTACACATTTTTTATGAGATTTAGCGTTATCAAAATACCCAGTTATCGTGGTCTTTGAAGGCATTTTCAACACTTAAGTTAGAAGGAAAGGTTAAGGGAAACAAATAAATAATAATAATATTATAAGCCCATAGTACAGTACTATGCTGGAGAAGTAAAGGCCAGTGAATTATACAACAGAGGGAACCTAAGGTAAAAGGTCTCACACAATCCACACCTTCAGGATAGAGATGCAGAAAGGAGATCTGCAGTGGGACGTGCCGCTCAGCTCTCCTTTGCCATCTGACCTTCATATATTTCTCCTCTGGTTCAACAGAGCACCAACTCTCCTCCCTCCTGCAAAGAAAACTCATTTTCTAAACAATGTCGCCCTCTTCCCACTGAATGATGTAAGCTATCCATGCTCTCTGGGAATATCTCATCCGTCTCCAAGTATCTTCATGTTTCTTCCCCAGTCCTCGTTCTATAGTGTGGTAACATCAATATTTTAAAAAAACTAAGGTGGCTTTTGCTTGTATTATTTTGTGGCTTAATCTTATTTTGTAGCAGTCAACATTCTAAATACAACAGTAACAGTGGGATTCCTCATGTAGATTAATACAAAAAGGGTGCTACATATTACGTAATATAGATTTCAGAATTCTGAACAAAACCAATAAAAAACATATATGTCTGAAAATCCTAATTAGTTTGCATTGTTTTTCTGTTTATTTTTTAAATACTATGACGTTTTTAAACATGCTCTTTTGTATTTGTCAAAACTATTGCAGTCTACTTCTTCCCCAAAGGGGCCATCTAGTGACTGGTTAGCCACATTAACACTACAGTAGTGTTACAGGCCAACAACAGAGGCGCATTCTTCTACCTTTAATACTGCAGCTGCCCTTACAAGACATAGTATTTTGTCATCACATCTCAAACTTTGACCGTCTTGCTCATGTATCTGCTGTACAGAGGATTGTGGTTCAGAAAAGGCAAAAAACATGCTGGCTTGCAAACTTCTGACAGAAAAATGCAATTGGTGCAGTATGACATCCTTTTTGGAAATGGTACGTTTCCTGACTGGGAGCAGATTTGTCTTTCAGATGAATGCTGAAAGACAAAACTGCTCAGATCTCAATGAGAGTTTTAAGTTCACTTCTGAACACGTTCAACATATGACCATTTATGGATCAGTTGGTATCATAATCAGTAGATGGCAGCACTACATTATTGAGGAAGGTTATCTGACATGGTACTGATATTTTTTTTCATTAAACATTAATAATATGCAAATATGAGTCTGTAAACAAAAATAACTTGTTACGGTTGATAGCTGTGTTGTGTACCAGTTCATTCCTAATCTCTGATAACACGTTAAGCACAGGAGAATTATATTCAAAGGTGTTAATAAACATATTTAAACATCAACACATGATGCAACAGTATTCCCGTTACAAAAGTCAGCGATGAATTTAGCTTTGCCAGAAAAACAAACTACTATGCAAATATCATTCACTTGAAATAAAACGTTACCTACATTTAAAAGTTATGTGCTTTTGGAGCACTTAGAAAGCAACAGAGGCTAGATCTATGAAAGGCTTACATTCTTTTTGTATTCTTTTTGTAAGGCTTACATTCTTTTTGTATTCTAAACATCTAACTTGATCATAAAGTCACATTGTGACCGGATGTGAGAGGACGCTGGCGTCGTTTGCTCGCCGCTTCTCTGTCTGGATTTTTTTTTTTTTTTAATTTCTACTCTTTCCTCAACATTTCTTAGCAGCTTTTTGGCCGACCAGTCCGGTTAAGATCTATGTCAATTACACTGCCTGGATCACTGAGATGTGTGAAAGTGTCCGTGTTTTCCTAACTGAAAACACCGGCTCCGTTTCGCCGCTCCACCTGCTCTCCTTCTGATCCTCCCGGCTTCACCTGACTAGCTCCTCCAACGCTGCCTCCACCCCCATTCCCGGACTTCTCAAAACGTGTCCTGCCTTTGGCTGGCCTGGACCCCTCTTCCGTGGACTACTTGGAGCTAGCTGCCTGCACCTCTGCAGTCATCAAGCTGCAGGATACCCGCTAGCTGCTAATGCTAGCGGCTGCCCGGCTCACCTGTCCACTCAACGCTCCGTCTCTCCTGCCTGGCATGGCATTGAGGTACTCCGCTGCGAGACTTCTACAACTCAACAACCATTCCACACCGTTATGCATCTCTGTCATCAAAAACCACAAACTTCTAAAACGAACCAGATACATCCATAGAGGCTCCGGTCGCAAGTTTGTTTACTTTCACACAGGTCACTCCATCCCCGTATTCTGGTCAGCTGAGCGCACACCCACCTTTCGACTACATCATCACAACAATACAGACGAGCGCGCCCCCTGTCTGCAAGCCCTGGCAATGACACCTGAGTCAATCCTCACCACACAAAGCAATATGAAGCTCACTCTGTTTAATACCCGGTCCCTCAACAATAAAAGTCACATTCTCAACGAATTCATTCTGGACAATATACTGGACTTTCTCTGTCTGACAGAAACCTGGCAACAACCTCTGGATTATCTCTCACTCAACCTCACTACACCCAATGGATACTCATACATAAATAAGCCACGCTCGGAGGGCCGAGGTGGTGGAATTGCCGTAATACACCGACAGGACATTAAAACCAGCCTCATCCCCATCTCATCTGCTCCTTCATTTGAACACCTGGCTTTTAAACTCTCTGGTCACACACAGTCAGTCCTGGCAGTTGTCTACCGCCCAGAGGCGTCAATTGGGTATGGCAAGGTATGGCAGCTGCCACACCTTGGCTCCAGGGGAAAATGTAAATGTTCGTTTTAAAAAAATAAATTTATGGAATTACTCTGTGTCAATTTGTATTGATTATTCTATTATTTAATACATATAAATTAAATACAAATGAAAATCAGAACAACACAATCGATTTCTCTAGTCTAGATATTATCTTTCCCAATACTTATCGTAACGTATCCCCCCTCCCTATCTTGAAATGTGGTATCTCCTGACGAGAAGCCGCCGGAGGTCAGAGCGGGTCATGTTATCGCGGTTTTTTTTATTTTTCGGCTAAGCTAATTAACTAAAATGAAAAGAAAGCAAAGAACTTTAGAATCTTTTTTTATCAAAAAAAAGGCAGGTGAAGGTGATGGCTCCAATGTTGCCCCAGCAGCAGAGGGAGAAGGACCAGGTAGTGAAGGTGGGATTCAAGCTGTTAACGAGGCTGTTAGCCACTCCAGCACCTGCGCCGGGGATGCAGATGCTAACAGGGAGACGGAGACTACATGCATGGAGGCTGAGAACTCGTCCACACCGACTTCTCGAATTGAATCCGAGTCTGAGTCCCCACCAATTTCTCAGATTGAAAGAGCTGGATCAGACGTGGACAGCGATAAGGAAGGTCAAGGCCCGGGTGCAGCAGCAGTAGCAGCCTCTGGGTCAACTGGAGCAGAGAAGAAGGATATTAGTGGATGTAAAACAGACGGACTCAGGCGTCCTCGTTTGACCCACTTCCCAACTAGAAATGGAAGACGCTTTAATGTCAGTGTGTATCAGGAATATGACTGGGTTGAATATTCTGCGCAAGAAGATGCAGTTTATTGCTTTGCATGCCGTCATTTTGGAGGAGCCTCAACTTTAACAGGTGACAGGCATGGACTGCGTGTGTTCATAGACACTGGATACACATGTTGGAAGAACATGAAAAAAAATCTCCGGGATCATCAAGGGAGCAGTAGACACAATTGTGCTGCATTAGCGTGGTCTAACTTTAAGGCTGTGATCAGCGGACATAAGGAATCCATCGCAAGTCAGATTGACGCAAACAGGACAGATGAGGTGCAGGAGAACCGGGCTCACGTCAAATCCTTGTTCAAAATCACGTCATTTCTGGGAAGACAGGCCCTCCCTCTCCGTGGCCACAACGAGAGAGATGAGGATGAAAATAAAGGAAATTTCCTTGAACTTTTGGACGTTATTGCAACAGATGACAGGAACGTGAAAAGCAAACAGGAACGCAGGTATGCGCACTATTCTTCCCCAGAAGCCCAGAATGATATGGTGAGAGTTATTGGGGAAAATATCAGAAGTATAATCATAAATGAAGTAGGAGAAGCACGGTACTTTTCAGTGTTAGTGGATGAAACGAAAGACCTGTCTAAGAAGGAGCAGCTGGCCATTTTGATCCGTTATGTACATGACGGGATTATAAAGGAAAGAGCCATTGGAACCTATCACATGAAGGACCTGACAGCTGAATCCCTGGCCCAGAAAATAATAAAGGAATTATCGAGTTTAGATATTCAGCTGTGTGTTGCACAATGCTACGATGGTGCAAGTGTTATGCGGGGTAATGTGCGTGGAGTGCAGGCTTTAATACGTGAAAAAGTGCCGCATGCAGCGTATATACACTGTCATGCACATAGACTAAATCTTGTGCTTGTGAGCTCGATAACTGAAATACCAGAGATGGCAGAGTTTTTTGGTGTTGTTCAAACACTATATACTTGTATTGCAAATAGCAATACCAGACACATGCTTTTCATTGAGGCTCAAAAGAAGTTGGGACACAACAAAATACTGCACTTGGAGCGCACCTGTCCCACTCGGTGGCTGTATTGGTATAGGGCTCTACAGAAGATAAAACTGCGCTACGAGGCTATACTAGCTGTGTTAGATGCCACTATTGACGCTCATGCAGAGGGTTCAACTGAAGCTGCTGGACTTCGGACAAATATGCTGACAGTCACTTTTGTTGTGCGTCTTCATGTCCTAGAAAAAATCTTAAATCTCACTTATGGACTGTCTGAACAGCTTCAGACAAAAGACATTGCAATCACGATGGCTTCCAACCTCATACGGAGTACTAAGGCCCAGCTGGAAAAGATGAGGTCAGATAAAGAGTACCAGGACACACTGAGCAGAGCCAAGGCATTTTCCACAGAGCTCGGCCTCCCAAGCAGCGACACTGCCCCTCTGCGACCAGCAAGAGCACGGAGTGTGTCCAAAGCCTTGGCAGGGTTTATTGTCGGATCATCCAGTGGCCAGAGACAAACAGGAGATGACCAAGAAAAAAGACTATACTTTGAAACACTGGACCGCTTCATCTCTGAGTTAGATCGCCGATTTACAGATAATGATGAGCTACTTAATGCTATCCAGGCATTTGATTGTTCATCTCCCCATTTCATGGATGTAGTTAAAATGGAACAGTTTGCACAACTCTATGATGAACTGATCGACACCACCCTTCTCAGTTCCCAGTGTCACACAGCAAAAGCTTTCCTTGAACTTGAGATGAAGGAGGACGTGGAGGAGGAGAAAAACATAATGCTGGCTTTGACACGACTGAAGACCATGTCTGTCGCTTTTTCAGAGGTCATCAAGCTATTCAAGATCGCAGCAACAATTCCTGTCTCCACTGCATCCAACGAAAGATTCTTTTCCGTTTTAAAAAGAGTCAAGACTTACCTGCGGACCACCATGAGCGATGACAGGCTCACAAACCTCATGTTGATGGCTGTTGAGCCTGCTGTCGTAAAATCCCTGGACGCAGATGAACTCGTCAATAACTTTGCTGCTTTGAGGACCCGCCGTTATCCACTTGTGGAATAATTAATAAAGTTCATCTCAAAGTAAGATACCCAAACATCTTATTAATATGATTTCTCTTTCTCTTTTCTTCTCCCTCCCTCCCTCTCCTCTCTCCCTCCCTCCCTCCCTCCCTCCCTCTCCTCTTTATATTTGGACTTTAACAGTTTACAGCAGTTTACCTGGTATGTTCACGTGATATTGTTGCAATTACATAGTGAATGAAGTGAACAGAAAGAGTGAAATTGTGTCAGAAAGGCTATTACTGCTGTCTAACCCTGCCGCTTGCTATCCATGGTGCTGAAAACGGATGCGTAACGGCGCATTTGACTGAATTGATTGATTGACGTGCGTAGTTAAGTGTTTGTGTCCATAGTTACTTGCGCTAGCGGGATGTGAGTGAGGCTGCATTTGAAAAAGTTCAAATTTTCCTAACCACACAGAAAAGCTACATAGCAGACTTGTCACTTTTGTTATGATTATTTGCTGGGCATGTATATTGATTGATACTGTAGTTAAGTCATGTGACTAGTAACCTTGCCATACCTTAGCTTTGGCTGAATTGACGCCACTGCTACCGCCCTCCCAAACCAAACCCATCATTCCTCTCTGATTTCTCTGAATTTCTGACCCAGCTCTGTTCTCTCTCCACCTCAGTCCTCCTACTTGGTGATTTCAACATCCACATGGACTCCACTGACTCTACAATAACTACAGACTTCACGGACATGCTTAACTGCTTCAACCTCATTCAACATGTCAACTTTCCGACCCATAACCGTGGCCACATTCTGGACCTTGTTTGCTCGACTGGACTAAACCTTCACCATCTGTCTGGCTCAGACCTCTTCCTCTCCGACCACTTAGCCATCACCATGACCATCAATATTCCCACCCCACCACCAAAGCAAAAACGCAAAATCAACTTCCGTAAATTAAGCTCTGTCTCAGCTACCTCGCTCTCATCCTCCCTCTCTGAAAAAATATCCACCACTCCCTTTGTGGACCTCCATAGCCCCTCTGATCTCACTGACTACTACAACAACATTCTGTCCTCCTGCCTTGACCAACTTGCACCCATAAAAACCAAAACAGTTTCCTTCACCCGCTCTGCTCCCTGGTTCACCCCTGAACTCCGTCTGATGAAAACCCGTGCCCGGCAACTTGAAAGACTCCGCAATAAAACAGGTCTCACAATTCATTCTCAAACCTACAAAGACCACCTACAGCAATATAAAGATGCCCTCTTCCATGCCCGCACCACTTACTACTCTCAGTTAATCCACTCTGGCTCCGGAAACCCCAAAACACTCTTCTCCACAATAAACAAACTCCTCAGCCCCCTGGACACCAAAACTCAGTCATTCACAGTAGACAAATGCAGCTCTTTTCTCAAAAAAATTCAAAGCAAAATAGACAACATTTACAGCAGCTTAACCACTACCACACCAGCTCTCCCTCAAGCCACCTGCCCCCCTTATCCTGCCAACCCCTGTCCCAGTTCTCCCCTGTCTCCCCTACTGACCTCTCTGATCTCCTCACAGGAATGAAAACTGCCACCTGCACCCTGGACCCCATCCCCTCCAGCTTTGTTAAGGCCTGCCTTCCTACTCTCTCTTCACTCATCACTACAGCAATCAACTCCTCCCTGTCTTCTGGCACCGTCCCTCAAAATAGCTGCTATCACCCCTATTCTGAAAAAATCCGGACTAAACCCTGACAACCC
This sequence comes from Notothenia rossii, assembly GCF_949606895.1. Classification (NCBI taxonomy): domain Eukaryota; kingdom Metazoa; phylum Chordata; class Actinopteri; order Perciformes; family Nototheniidae; genus Notothenia; species Notothenia rossii. The sequence continues at coordinate 27,034,493 of NC_136912.1, read as the reverse complement.
TAAGAACTTCAGACCAATCTCGAACCTACCCTTTCTGTCAAAAGTTATGGAACGCGCTGTAGCGTCACAATTTAAGCATCATCTCTCTGCTAATAACCTCTATAAAACTTTTCAATCCGGATTCCGCTCAAACCACAGTACCGAAACCGCACTCCTCAAAATTACAAATGACCTTCTCCTCTCCTCCGATGCTGGTAACCTCAACATCCTCATCCTCCTTGACCTCAGCGCTGCCTTCGACACCATCAATCACTCCATCCTCCTCACCCGTCTTGAAACCACCTTCAACATCACCGGCACTGCCCTCTCTTGGTTCACTTCATACCTCTCTGACAGAAACCAGTTCATCTACATCAATAACTGCAAATGCCCCACCGCTCCTCTCCCCCAAGGTGTCCCTCAAGGCTCAGTTCTCGGCCCCCTCCTCTTCATTCTCTACCTGCTTCCCCTTGGTCACATAATCCGCCGTCATGGACTTCAATTCCACTGCTTTGCCGACGACATCCAGCTTCTCATCTCCACCAAGTCCATCTCCACTGCTACCCACTCCATCCTGACAAACTGCATCACTGAAATAAAATCCTGGCTCCAACTTAACTTCCTGAAACTCAACTGCGATAAATCTGAAATAATAATCATTGGACAAAAAAAAAGCTCACCACACCTATCCATAACTTCACCCTCAACATAGACGGCTTCCCAGTTCAAACCTCCCCTCACATCCGGAACCTAGGCATCATATTTGACCAAACCCTCTCCTACAACAGATACATCAAACAGATCACAAAGACAGCCTTCTTCCACCTCAAAAACATCGCCCGTCTACGTCCATCCCTCTCTCCCACTGCTGCCGAAACCCTCATCCATGCCTTCATCACCTCCCGTCTGGACTATTGCAATAGCCTCCTCTATGGTTCACCTGCAAAAATCCTCAACAAACTTCAATATATCCAGAACTCCGCCGCCCGTCTACTCACCCACACCCGAATCCGTGAACACATTACACCCGTCCTCATCAAGCTCCACTGGCTCCCCATCCCCCAGAGAATTCAGTACAAGATCCTCCTGATGACGTACAAAGCCCTCCATAACCTGGCCCCATCCTACCTGACTGACCTCCTCCACAGACACACTCCCACTCGCTCCCTCCGCTCTGCCACTGCCAACCTCCTTTCCCTCCCCACCCGGACCAACCTCAAGTCTTGGGGCGACAGAGCCTTCTCCGTTGCTGCACCTACCCTCTGGAACTCACTACCCCAATCCATCAGAGATTCTTCCTCCCTCACAGCATTCAAAACATCACTCAAAACCCACCTGTTCAACACTGCATTCAACCACTGACCACCCCACTCCCCCCGTATTTTTTCTGTTTTGTTTATCTCTTTGTCTTTTTTTTGTTGTGTTTTCTTAATTCTCTGTCAAAGCGTCTTTGAGTTTCATGAAAAGCGCTATAAAAGTCCCATGTATTATTATTATTATAAACTCATTAGTTGCATGTTAAGTCTTAATACCTTGGGAAGTAGCAATGGGTGCTGTAAAGCACCCTTAGTGGACAGCACATAATAAATATTCTAGACATTAAAATCCAGTGCTTCGACTAATCAATAATTTTTTCAATTATCTTTTTGAATCCACTGATGTGGGGATGGGTTTCTGTACCCAAAAAATACTGCCATGGAGGAATACTTCATATGCCTTCCAGCTCACGGCCTTATTCACAAAAACAGGCCGATGCAACGCTGCACCAATCCACCTGTTCATATACACTTAACCTCACCAATGAACAACACCACAAGATACTTGAACTCCTTCACAAGGCAGCAATTCAACCAGAACCCGGAGCGAGCAATCAATCTTGGTTATGTAGAGACCACCGCCTCAGAAAGGGTTTGACTCTCATTTTATCCACTTCACATGCTCAACTGCAAACTGCCCCAGTGTGTGCAGAAATTCACAGTTTGATGAAGAAAACCAAAACAGATCCCACCTCATCTGCAAAGAGCAGTGAAGCGATTCTGAGACTTCCAATCCACCAAGTCTTTAGGCAGTAACCTCTCTAGGACCCTTCTCAGAGAATCTAAGAAGGCTGTAAACTTTGAACTGCTCAGAGCATAAACAAGTGGCGCTATGTTTCTGACATTCCAATTGCAATTTCCCAGGCCACAAGTTCACTCCTTGTCAATGTGCCTTATTAATAATCTAAAAGCGAAACACTATGAAAACAAACAAAAAAACTGCAGGAAAAAGCAGGGAATCCTGTTAACAATTTAAGTGATTAGCTTAAGAGTAATACAAATCATTGTTGATTACATTTAAATTATTGTTGATTTATCCTAAATACTCTTTCAATGATACCCACATAGAACTGCAGAGAACAGTTTAGAGACTAATCTGGCTGAAATCACTACCGTACAAACTGCAATTGGATCTCATTGGCTCTCATTCCCTACACAACTGATTTGTGCCTGTGCTTGTACATCTGAAGCATTTTCTTGCACAAAACCACAACAGAGGTTGTTGTGCCCTAAAAAAAAGACATCATAAGTAATTAAACAAGCTCGAAATGTCTGTCAGAACAAGTGTGTGACTTTATTACAAATGACCAAATCTAAAGAATAAATTGTTTTGGCAATTGCATAAAACTCAAATGTTGCATCATGTAACAGTGGGATGAGAAAGGAGGGGTGACCAAGAGGATGATATATAATGAGAAATGTAAGAAACAAGGAATAGGTTGTCAACACCAGCCTATCAGCTCAGAGGAGGTGTAAAGAGTGACGTCAGAGATAAGAAAGCTGTATGATGTCCCGTGAGTTTAGTGAAGGTTCAGATCATCATCTCTCCTCAGTATTGGAAGATGAGCAGTCTGGAGCTATGCTACCCTCAGCTCCTGAACTGGTCCTGCAGGGGATTAGAGCGTCCTAACTCTGAGGCTGTCCTCCTCTACACGCTGTTCTCCTCCATCGCCGTGATCACTGTTGCTCTCAACCTGCTGGTGATCATCTCCATCTCCCATTTCAGACATCTTCAAACCCCACCCAACCTGCTCCTTCTCGCCCTGGCTATATCAGACCTCGTCGTTGGACTGCTTGTGATGCCTGTTGAAAGTATGCGAATCATCGAATCCTGTTGGTTGCTAGGTGATATCATGTGCAGTCTGTCATTCTTTCTTAGCTTTACTCTCACCTCAGCCTCGGTCGGCATCATAGTGCTCATCTCGATTGATCGAATTGTAGCAATCAATTATCCTCTGCAGTACATCAACAAGATAACTCGCAGAAGAACTGAGATGTCTGTGTGTATGTGTGCTGGGGCTGCTAGTAGTATTATTCATCCCGCTTCCATCACATTAGTATGCATAGAAAGTGACAGGTGCTGTGACAGGTCACACCTCTCCCTACTTATGCTAATGAGCTAAGTCCCGCCTCCCCTTTGTTCGAGGTGTGAGATCTCAAGTAGGTGTGATATCCCAAGTAGGTGTGAGATCCGTCGATAGGAGGGGGGTGATGTGTATTCACAGGTGTGAAAAGCCCCCACTGTTGCGCCTTATGGTGTATAATAAAAAATGTTTCAATCACATTAGTATGCATACAAAGTGACAGATGGGCCCGCCCCCAAGTGTGTGTGTGTGTGTGTGTGTGTGTGTGTGTGTGTGTGTGTGTGTGTGTGTGTGTGTGTGTGTGTGTGTGTGTGTGTGTGTGTGTGTGTGTGTGTGTGTGTGTGTGTGTGTGTGTGTGTGTGTGTGTGTGTGTGTGTGTGTGTGTGTGTGTGTGTGACGGTCTCCCCTAACCCCTGCTGTGGACCGGGGCTACATCAAATCTTATTTTAGCCCCTAAAGAAAAGCCATAAACATAATAATTAAAAATAGTATTGATGTATGTTACCACTTTCCTTCTTCATCAGACAGTTTAGATTCCCGTTAGAAAGGGGCTAACATCTACTCTCGTCTCAAAGCCTCCTTCCTTCTGCGGTGATGCAGGCAAATGCTGCCCCTCTCTACTATACTAAAGTCACCATACAAACTTTATTGTCCTATCTAAATTAGATTAAGGTTTTAATATGATTTGTGTTAATTAGTTTACTAGCTATGAGGAAGTCTCTGTCTATATTGCAAGGATTAGACTGATGGTTGTATTTTTTTTTTTTAGCCATTGACCTGGCTAAGGGTTTATAAGGATATATACAGTTGCAAGAAAAAGTATGTGAACCCTTTGGAATTACCTGGATTTCTGCATAAGTTGGTCATAAAATGTGTTCTGATCTGCACGTTTGAAGTTTGCAAAAGAACACCTGGGCAAAATATTTTGTGGACAGATGAAACCAAAGTTGAGTTGTTTGGAAGGAACACACAACGCTATGTGTGGAGAAAAAAAGGCACAGCACACCAACATCAAAACCTCATCCCAACTGTGAAGCATGGTGGAGGGAGCATCATGGTTTGGGGCTGCTTTGCTGCCTCAGGGCCTGGACAGATTGCCATCATCGACAGAAAAATGAATTCTCAAGTTTATCAAGACATTTTGCTGGAGAACTTAAGGCCATCTGTCCACCAATTGAAGCTCAACAGAAAATGGGTGATGCAACAGGACAACGACCCAAAGCACAGAAGTAAATCAACAACAGAATGGCTTCAACAAAAGAAAATACGCCTTCTGGAGTGGCCCAGTCAGAGTCCTGACCTCAACCCAATTGAGATGCTGTGGCATGACCTCAAGAGAGCGATTCACACCAGACATCCCAAGAATATTGCTGAACTGAAACAGTTTTGTAAAGAGGAATGGTCCAAAATTCCTCCTGACCGTTGTGCAGGTCTGATATGCAACTATAGGAAACGTTTGGTTGAGGTTATTGCTGCCAAAGGAGGGTCAACCAGTTATTAAATCCAAGGGTTCACATACTTTTTCCACCCTGCACTGTGAATGTTTACATGGTGTGTTCAATAAAAACATAAAAACATATAATTGTTTGTGTGGTTTTAGCTTAAGCAGACTGTGTTTGTCTATTGTTGTGACTTAGATGAAGATCAGAACACATTTTATGACCAATTTATGTAGAAATCCAGGTTCCAAAGGGTTCACATACTTTTTCTTGCAACTGTAGTTTCTACAACAAGAGAAAGGTGATGATGAACCACCCTGCCATCTCTCTCTGTTTCTGCTGATGTGTAAAATATGCAAAATAACGTTTTATATACTTACTCTGTTGTTAAAAGGCGATGAAATTTGCAGCGTAAGCCAGCCATCAGTGTTCTAGTTTTAAGGCTTTGCATACCTCAAAGTGTGTCTAAAAGTATCTTGGCAAGAGAAAAAAAAAAGCCAAAATTCGCCTAGGCCGTTAAAAAGAAACCGAATTCCACGTTTTACAAATGAACAGACACAAATGCAGACTTGACTACTTGGCAGTTGATTAAAGCAGATTTGTCCTTTTTCATCTCTCAAAGGTTTGGGTCCTGTTCAACACTGGGTACAGAAATCTATTCAATATACAGTCATTTGTACGTAAAGATTTTTTAAGTTGTAAGCACTTAGAAATATACATTTGATTGCATTTAAAGTGGCTGTAGACAACTTATCATAATGAAGTAGTTGATTGCACAAATTTGTAATGGATGTAGAATAAAGACAACATTAGCATTTAAATTGGCTCCCTATAAGACTCGCTTTCTCTATGAAATTATGTCTGGTTCTGAGTAGTGTTCTCCCTTTCACAATAAAAAGCCCAAACACAATACTTTCTGAATCACTGCAGGAAGTAATGTGCTAAAATGCAAATACAAATAGCTTACAGTAGCTCCCAATTAGTTGAACAATTGGAAAACCGCAAGGACTGTGGAAACACCTAATGGCAAAGGATTCTGGATGCAAATTATGCAAAGAGGAAGAAAAAACATTCTATCTAAAGCTATATAACACAATCTACGTATTGACAGTATGAGTACAACAAAAACAGTATGCATGTTGATGCAAACGACGATGTTCAGTAAACGATCAATCAAAATCGAAGGATCCAATGTATTTTTAAATGGAGAAGAAATAGAACTAGTCTCCCAGTTCAAGTATCTTGAACAGGGAGTGTCATATTGGACTCGCACTTGACTTTTTAAGAAACATATCCAGAAAGTATCCAATACCATTAAATTCAACTTGCAACATTTTAAACAAATTAGACCTTTTTCTTAACTGTCAATGCTGCAAAGTCATACCTCCACTGTATGATCCTATCCCACATTGAATACTGTTTTACAAACTGGTCGTTTGCTTGTGCCACACACCTGAAACCCATAGAACAGCTGTTCAAGAGAGCTATCCAGGTGTTTGACAGAAAGCCACAGTCATACCACCACTGTACCATCCTTGAAAATCACAATTTCTTGAGTTTTTGACAATTTTAAGTCTTTTAAAAGTATGTTTTTTTAAAATAATATTTACATGGGCTGGCCCCCCTCCCCTTGGGGGAATTCATCCACAGAAAACACACTGGACGCAGCACTAGGTAAGAAACCACTCTCAATAGTTTTAAAGGTCAACTTAAAGAATGGTTGAGCAACAAACAGACGTGTAATCACCACTAAATAAATGCACTTTAACACAGGGGTATCTCCTCTTGCTCTTTATGTAGCGCTTTTTATCTTATCTTGCACTTTATATATCATAGCTGCTACATTGTACTGCCATGTGGTAAATGCTTGTATGCTGCTCATGCTCTTTCTGCATATCATGTATTTATTTTTGCTGTATATATAAATGTCATGTTCTTATATGCTGTATGTGACGGGACTACAGATGGAAATTAGCTCAAAGCTAAAATCCGGCTCATTTACACTTGTAGGCATTATTTTTGTTTTAAAGTGTTCATCAATGTGCACTACGGTGGCCCTGAAGAAAATTAAACATTAAAATATGTTATCGATGTCCCCATTCCCAGTTTGTTTTGGGAATAATTGCGATGTTTACTATGTTTTGGTAGCTCTTAACAAAACAGAATTTTTGTAAAAGACTGCGACTCTAAAAGGCAAGTTTGTGATTTTAACACTGTTTCGATGAAACAATACATTATACAATATTAGGAGTTTTTGCCATATTTTTTAACACAATATACTTGTACCTTTTCTTTTGTGGTTGTAGGGCTTCAAGATATTTTGCATGTCATGCATAAACACGATGTCATCTTTTCCTTGAAACTGACGTGCTGCCCGTTTTACAAAACAAGTTCTTTTTCTGCTTCTTCATCCTCTGAAATTTCCTCCCCCGTCCCTCTTCCTTCAGCCAGCACAACAAGAATCAAGGTGGATCTGTGAAATGAAACACCTCTTCCCAAAGCGTGACTTCCCTATTGAGAGCATGCGTCTTCGGCAGTAGGGTCTAAACCAATTGGCCAGATATACTAACATGCAGAACGTACGGTATGTTTGAAGACTAACCATTTATCCAGTTCAAGCTGTCTTTAAGATGTGACATTGCGCTCTGACTATTCCCCGAAAAATCGTGACAAACTATTACTTATTCTTAAATTTGACCTCTTGCTGCTTGGTTGAAAATGATAGATGAAAAATAACTTTTAAAAAAAAGACTCAAACAGTGAGGGACATTATACTGGTGAAAAAACTCTCAATTCTACAGATGACTCCCCCCACTCAACGCAATAAGTCCCTCCCTCCACTCAGCAAAGCATCTAAAACTAAGGACCCCACTAAGACGACAGTTTGAAAACTAGCTATGGATCTGAGAAAAACCAAGTCTCCCCCCGCGAGTTGCAGCCAGGAACAAACTCCTGGACTACCATCATCACCACCATTCTGGACACCCGAATCTTGCAATACTACTGCTGTTTATTTTGCTCCTTGGGCCAAGACGTCTCTGTTTATGGACACAGTGAAATCAGTGCTGGTTGATATTGTGGAGACGGTGATACATCGGTACAGAGAAGAAATATGCAATGGATGCCGAGTCAGTCACCCCGGCCAGAGGCAACACGATTGTCTGAATGACATGCCCGATTACAACGCGTTAATGAAAAGACTCTGGCTCACCGACTTCATTACTGAGAAAGTGTTTTTTACATTTTAAAAACTGTTGTCTTCATTATAGCAAGGGGAGCGTGTCTGATACATGTGTATTACAGTCCTTCACATGCACTGTTGTCTTCATTATAACAAGGGGAGGGTAACAATGAAGATGTATGCTACATGTGTATTGAAACCTGCGTATTATACCCCCACAGAAACACAGAAACATGGAGACACAGAAACACAGAAAACACTGAAACCATTGAAACCTTGAAAAAACACAGAAACACTGAAACACCGACACACAGAAACACAGAACCACAGAAACACAGAAACACCGAAACACCGAGACACAGAACCACAGAACCACAGAACCACCGAAACACCGAGACACAGAACCACAGAGACACAGAAACACAGAAACACAAAAACACAGAAACACAGAAACACAAAAACACTGAAACACAGACACACCGAGACACAGAACCACAGAAACACAAAAACACAGAAACACAGAAACACAAAAACACAGAAAACACAGAAACACAAAAACACAGAAACACAAAAACACAGAAAACACAGAAACACAAAAACACAGAAAACACAGAAACACAGAAACACAAAAACACTGAAACACTGACACACAGAAAACACAGAACCACAGAAACACAGAAGCAGAGAAACACAGAAAACACAGAAACACAAAAACACAAAAACACAGAAACACAAAAACACTGAAACACCGACACACAGAAACACCGAAAACACTGAAAACACAAAAAAACAGGCTTGTGTGCTAGTATGGTTTTTTGAATAAACACATCAGTATTTTAAAAAGTCAATTAGTATCAGCCTCCCATCGACTTTTTAAAATACTGATGTGTTTATTCAAAAAACCATACTAGCAAACAAGCCTGTTTTTTTGTGTTTTCAGTGTTTTCGGTGTTTCTGTGTGTCGGTGTTTCAGTGTTTTTGTGTTTTTGTGTTTTTGTGTTCCTGTGTTTTCTGTGTTTCTGTGCTTCTGTGTTTCTGTGGTTCTGTGTTTTCTGTGTTTTTTGTGTTTCTGTGTGTCAGTGTGTCAGTCTTTTTGTGTTTCTGTGTTTCTGTGTTTTCTGTGTTTTTGTGTTTTTGTGTTTTCTGTGTTTTCTGTGTTTTTGTGTTTTTGTGTTTTTGTGTTTTCTGTGTTTTCTGTGTTTTTGTGTTTCTGTGTTTTCTGTGTTTCTGTGTTTTTGTGTTTCTGTGTTTCTGTGTTTTTCTGTGTTTTTGTGTTTCTGTGTTTCTGTGGTTCTGTGTCTCGGTGTGTCTGTGTTTTTGTGTTTTTGTGTTTCTCTGTTTTCTGTGTTTCTGTGTTTTTGTGTTTCTGTCTTTCTGTGTCTCTGTGGTTATGTGTCTCGGTGTTTCGGTGTTTCTGTGTTTCTGTGGTTCTGTGTCTCGGTGTTTCTGTGTGTCGGTGTTTCGGTGTTTCTGTGTTTCTGTGGTTCTGTGTTTCTGTGGTTCTGTGTCTCGGTGTTTCTGTGTGTCGGTGTTTCAGTGTTTCAGTGTTTTTTCAATGTTTCAGTGGTTTCAGTGTTTTCTGTGTTTCTGTGGTTCTGTGTCTCGGTGTTTCTGTGTGTCGGTGTTTCGGTGTTTCTGTGTTTCTGTGGTTCTGTGTTTCTGTGGTTCTGTGTCTCGGTGTTTCTGTGTGTCGGTGTTTCAGTGTTTCAGTGTTTTTTCAATGTTTCAGTGGTTTCAGTGTTTCCTGTGTTTCTGTGTTTTTGTGTTTCTGTGTTTCTGTGTCTCTGTGGTTATGTGTCTCGGTGTTTCGGTGTTTCTGTGTTTCTGTGGTTCTGTGGTTCTGTGTTTCTGTGGTTCTGTGTCTCGGTGTTTCTGTGTGTCGGTGTTTCAGTGTTTCAGTGTTTTTTCAATGTTTCAGTGGTTTCAGTGTTTTCTGTGTTTCTCTGTTTCCTGTGTTTCCATGTTTCTGTGTTTCTGTGGGGGTATAATACGCACGTTTCAATACACATGTAACATACATCTTCATTGTTACCCTCCCCTTGTTATAATGAAGACAACAGTGCATGTGAAGGACTGTAATACACATGTATCAGACACGCTCCCCTTGCTATAATGAAGACAACAGTTTTTAAAATGTAAAAAAAACTTTTTTTATTTTTATTTTTTTAAAATGTCCTATTTACATTTAAATTTTTTCACACACAAAATCAATAGTTATACTGATTGTAACATCCCCAGGACCGTCTCCAGCTTAGAATTCCCCAGATTACTGGAAATATCATGATGGAGTTTTTTCACTTCAGTCAAAATATTCATGTGTATGCTGTTTTTGACACAAAGATGCATTACATCGACAAACAGAGCATACAATGAGAGCACATGATACACTTTTGATGTTTGTTTCATGTCTTCGATAATATTACAGAATGTTTCGGAAAATGAAGATTCCAGGACCACTTTAAATGTTTCGTTTACAATCGTTTCCCAATGACCAGGAATAGTACTGCCAGAACGAACAATATCCAAAATGTCTTCTAGTTTACAAACTTCAGCCATTCTGTTTACACGGGGATCACTATTCACTCTGTTTTCAATCGTCCTCATCACCACACTTATTAAAAGGGTATTGACTACATTCTGATCAATATATACCGAGCATTTTGCATAGTAGTTCCCCATTTTTATTTTACTTTAAAGAAAAAGTCAATGTATTGAAAAAGAAAAAATCCCTGGCTTCAACCAACCGCAGGTTATTAGTCTTCTTCTTCTCCATCCAACTCGGCATGGATCTTTTCAAGTCTCTCCTTGAGGCGTCTACAAGATTGTGCAGAAAAGCCTCCGAAGCGCCTTGGATCCTCCAATCATCCGTGAACATTTCTTTATCAATAAGAGTCTGGTCGATCTCAGTAATGAAGTCGGTGAGCCAGAGTCTTTTCATTAACGCGTTGTAATCGGGCATGTCATTCAGACAATCGTGTTGCCTCTGGCCGGGGTGACTGACTCGGCATCCGTTGCATATTTCTTCTCTGTACCGTTGTATCACCATCTCCACAATATCAACCAACACTGATTTCACTGTGTCCATAAACAGAGACGTCTTGGCCCAAGGAGCAAAATAAGCAGCAGTAGTATTGCAAGATTCGGGTGTCCAGAATGGTGGTGATGATGGTAGTCCAGGAGTTTGTTCCTGGCTGCAACTCGCGGGGGGAGACTTGGTTTTTCTCAGATCCATAGCTAGTTTTCAAACTGTCGTCTTAGTGGGGTCCTTAGTTTTAGATGCTTTGCTGAGTGGAGGGAGGGACTTATTGCGTTGAGTGGGGGGAGTCATCTGTAGAATTGAGAGCTTTTTCACCAGTATAATGTCCCTCACTGTTTGAGTCTTTTTTTTTTAAAGTTATTTTTCATCTATCATTTTCAACCAAGCAGCAAGAGGTCAAATTTAAGAATAAGTAATAGTTTGTCACGATTTTACGGGGAATAGTCAGAGCGCAATGTCACATCTTAAAGACAGCTTGAACTGGATAAATGGTTAGTCTTCAAACATACTGTACGTTCTGCATGTTAGTATATCTGGCCAATTGGTTTAGACCCTACTGCCGAAGACGCATGCTCTCAATAGGGAAGTCACGCTTTGGGAAGAGGTGTTTCATTTCCCAGATCCACCTTGATTCTTGTTGTGCTGGCTGAAGGAAGAGGGACGGGGGAGGAAAATTCAGAGGATGAAGAAGCAGAAAAAGAACTTGTTTTGTAAAACGGGCAGCACGTCAGTTTCAAGGAAAAGATGACACCGTGTTTATGCATGACATGCAAAATATCTTGAAGCCCTACAACCACAAAAAAAAAAAGGTACAAGTATATTGTGTTAAAAATATGGCAAAAACTCCTAATATTGTATAATGTATTGTTTCATCGAAACAGTGTTAAAATCACAAACTTGCCTTTTAGAGTCGCAGTCTTTTACAAAAATTCTGTTTTGTTAAGAGCTACCAAAACATAGTAAACATGGCAATTATTCCCAAAACAAACTGGGAATGGGGACATCGATAACATATTTTAATGTTTAATTTTCTTCAGGGCCACCGTAGTGCACATTGATGAACACTTTAAAACGAAAATAATGCCTACAAGTGTAAATGAGCCGGATTTTAGCTTTGAGCTAATTTCCATCTGTAGTCCCGTCACATACAGCAAATAAGAACATGACATTTATATATACAGCAAAAATAAATACATGATATGCAGAAAGAGCATGAGCAGCATACAAGCATTTACCACATGGCAGTACAATGTAGCAGCTATGATATATAAAGTGCAAGATAAGATAAAAAGCGCTACATAAAGTGCAAGAGGAGATACCCCTGTGTTAAAGTGCATTTATTTAGTGGTGATTACACGTCTGGTTGTTGCTCAACCATTCTTTAAGTTGACCTTTAAAACTATTGAGAGTGGGACAATCCCGTATCTCAGCTGGGGGGCTATTCCACAAGGAGCTGCCTTTAATGGAGAGGACATTTTGTCCAAAGGTGGTCCGTCTGTGGTGGACCTCACAGTCTCCTCTGGTTTCTGACCTAGTGCTGCGTCCAGTGTGTTTTCTGTGGATGAATTCCCCCAAGGGGAGGGGGGGCAGCCCATGTAAATATTATTTTTAAAAAAAACATACTTTTAAAAGACTTAAAATTGTCAAAAACTCAAGAAATTGGGATTTTCAAGGATGGTACAGTGGTGGTATGACTGTGGCTTTCTGTCAAACACCTGGATAGCTCTCTTGAACAGCTGTTCTATGGGTTTCAGGTGTGTGGCACAAGCAAACGACCAGTTTGTAAAACAGTATTCAATGTGGGATAGGATCATACAGTGGAGGTATGACTTTGCAGCATTGACAGTTAAGAAAAGGTCTAATTTGTTTAAAATGTTGCAAGTTGAATTTAATGGTATTGGATACTTTCTGGATATGTTTCTTAAAAAGTCAAGTGCGAGTCCAATATGACACTCCCTGTTCAAGATACTTGAACTGGGAGACTAGTTCTATTTCTTCTCCATTTAACAATACATTGGATCCTTCGATTTTGATTGATCGTTTACTGAACATCGTCGTTTGCATCAACATGCATACTGTTTTTGTTGTACTCATACTGTCAATACGTAGATTGTGTTATATAGCTTTAGATAGAATGTTTTTTCTTCCTCTTTGCATAATTTGCATCCAGAATCCTTTGCCAGTAGGTGTTTCCACAGTGCTTGCGGTTTTCCAATTGTTCAACTAATTGGGAGCTACTGTAAGCTATTTGTATTTGCATTTTAGCACATTACTTCCTGCAGTGATTCAGAAAGTATTGTGTTTGGGCTTTTTATTGTGAAAGGGAGAACACTACTCAGAACCAGACATAATTTCATAGAGAAAGCGAGTCTTATAGGGAGCCAATTTAAATGCTAGTGTCGTCTTTATTCTACATCCATTACAAATTTGTGCAATCAACTACTTCATTATGATAAGTTGTCTACAGCCACTTTAAATGCAATCAAATGTATATTTCTAAGTGCTTACAACTTAAAAAATCTTTACGTACAAATAACTGTATTTTGAATAGATTTCTGTACCCAGTGTTGAACAGGATCCAAACCTTTGAGAGATGAAAAAGGACAAATCTGCTTTAATCAACTGCCAAGTAGTCAAGTCTGCATTTGTGTCTGTTCATTTGTAAAACGTGGAATTCGGTTTCTTTTTAATGGCCAAGGCGGATTTTTGGCTTTTTTCTCTTGCCAAGATACTTTTAGACACACTTTGAGGTATGCAAAACCTTAAAACTAGAACACTGATGGCTGGCTTACGCTGCAAACTTCATCACCTTTTAACAAGAGAGTAAGTATATAAAACGTTATTTCGTATATTTTACACATCAGCAGAAACAGAGAGAGAGAGAGAGAGAGAGAGAGAGATGGCAGGAAGGGGGGGAGACAGTCTCCCCCCCTTTACAGACACTGTGTTTTAGAGAGAACCCCTCCCCCCCTCTGTCTAGTGATAAGATGGCAGGAAGAGGGGAGGAGGGGAGGAGGGGGCCGCTCGCTCGCTCGCTCGCTCGCAGGCAGGCAGGCAGGCAGGCAGGCAGGCAGGCAGGCAGGCAGGCAGGCAGGCAGGCAGGCAGGCAGGCAGGCAGGCAGGCAGGCAGGCAGGCAGGCAGGCAGGCAGGCAGGCAGGCAGGCAGGCAGGCAGGCAGGCAGGCAGGCACACACACACACACACACACACACACACACACACACACACACACACACACACACACACACATACACACACACACACACTACATTGAGAGTTACTTTTGACTCTAACAGTGTTCCACTGGAGTCATAGCTTTCTGAACTTATTTCTTAGCAGCAATTCGGTTTCTTTTTAACGGCCTAGGCGAATTTTGGCTTTTTTTTTTCTCTTGCTAAGATACTTTTAGACACACTTTGAGGTATGCAAAGCCTTAAAACTAGAACACTGATGGCTGGCTTACGCTGCAAACTTCATCGCCTTTTAACAAGAGAGTAAGTATATAAAACGTTATTTTGTATATTTTACACATCAGCAGAAACAGAGAGAGATGGCAGGGTGGTTCATCATCACCTTTCTCTTGCTGTAGAAACTATATATCCTTATAAACCCTTAGCCAGGTCAATGGCTAAAAAACAAAAATACAACAATCAGTCTAATCCTTGCAATGTAGACAGAGACTTCCTCATAGCTAGTAAACTAATTAACACAAATCATATTAAAACCTTATTCTAATTTAGATAGGACAATAAAGTTTGTATGGTGACTTTAGTATAGTAGAGAGGGGCAGCATTTGCCTGCATCACCGCAGAAGGAAGGAGGCTTTGAGACGAGAGTAGATGTTAGCCCCTTTCTAACGGGAATCTAAACTGTCTGATGAAGAAGGAAAGTGGTAACATACATCAATACTATTTTTAATTATTATGTTTATTGCTTGTCTTTAGGGGCTAAAATAAGATTTGATGTAGCCCCGGTCCACAGCAGGGGTTAGGGGAGACCGTCAGACACACACACACACACACACACACACACACACACACACACACACACACACACACACACACACACACACACACACACACACACACACACACACACACACACACACACACACACACACACACACACACACACACACACACACACACGGGCGGGCCCACCTGTCACTTTTTATGCATACTAATGTGATTGAAACATTTTTTATTATACACCATAAGGCGCAAGTGGGGGCTTTTCACACCTGTGAATATACATCACCCCCCTCCTATCGACGGATCTCACACCTACTTGGGATATCACACCTACTTGAGATCTCACACCTCGAACAAAGGGGAGTCGGGACTTAGCTCATTAGCATAAGTAGGGAGAGGTGGGACCTGTCACAGCACCTGTCACTTTCTATGCATACTAATGTGATGGAAGCGGGATGAATAATACTACTGCTGCTCATTTTCTACAACGAGCTGATTTTAAAAGGACTATTTCAGTCTAAGGGACAGACACTGCAATGGTGAGTGTATAGTGGTGATTAACTATGTCTCTGAAGCTGTGGATATTGTGGTCACATTCATCGGCCCCTGCTCAGTCATTATTGTTCTGTCCACGAGTGTTTACTGTGGTGGTGTCTCAGACTCGTTCCATGAATTCTCATATTACAGCTGGTACAGGTGGTAAAGTAAAGGCAACAAAATCGCAGCGAAAAGCAGCCGGGATTCTGGGTATTGTCATACTTGTGTATTTGTTTACTTTCGGTCCATATTATTATCCTTCTCTAGCAGGAGAGGATGATTTACAAGTTGTGGGTATTGTGACCTGGTTGTTGTATTTTAATTCTTGTTTGAACCCACTCATGTATGTTTTTTTATATCCTTGGTTCAAAAAAGCTATCAAGTTTATTGTGACCCTGAAGATACTTGAGCAGAACTCCTCATGCAAATAGCCTTTAAAGTCACTACACATTTTAAAATGACTTATATAAATGCGCAAGTAAAAATGTTTGGGTCATAGGTGAAAGTAATATGTTAACAACAGGAAAATGCAGCGTGTGACATCCTATTGGATAAGCAATCAGTCTTTTATTAATCAATGATGCCTAAAGTTTGATGTTTTCAGCCTCTTAAATGTGATCATCGTCTGCCTCTCCTAGTCTTATATTTGAGTGAACTGTATAGGCTTGTTTGAGACGCGTTGCGGCTCGCCTCGAAAGTAGACGAGAATAGCCGATCGCAGCCGGGGGAGGTCTCAAAAAGCTCGCCTGAAGTCGGACAGCTCCGAGTCGGCTTCTTCTTCTTCTTCTCTCGGTTTTTTGGCGGATTGCAAACCACTTTAAGGTGCATACCGCCACCTCCGGAGTCGGCTTGACTCGGTTTGCATTTATAAAGAATGCACACATGTGTTTAATCTTTAATGTCAGATATGTACTAAGTAAATACATGTGTTCCTGCTCAAGATTAGATTCAACTTTATTGTTATTGCAAATATTACAGGTAGTGAGACAACGAAATGCAGTGTAGCTTCCAACCAGGAGTGCAACAAGCAGTAAAGTGAAAAGTAATGTACACAATCTACAGGATAAAATATAGAATGAATTGAACGATGAATAAACAGTGAGGGGTATGAATACACTAGATATACACAGCAGCCTGTGAGCAGTATGAACAGTTTGTATGAATATGCTAAGATATATAAAGTATGAAAACGGTAAGCAGTGCAAGTATAGTATAACATATATAGATATTAATTTCATGATGATAAACATTGTGGAACAATGATGAAAAATGTGAATGGAAGTGGCGACGTAAAACTGACACAAAACAACAACAAACTTTTGCCGAGCCAATGGAGAGCTTCATCAGCAGCACGGGGTAAAAACCACCAATGAGCGCTCAGCTCGAGATACCAGCGAGTCGTTTCCAATCAAGCATTTCGCTTCCGCAGCCCGTGGAGAGGAACTGCGGCGCTTCGCCGCGCCTTGCTCTTAAGGCTGCGGGCGTCTTTGTCCCGCGAGATTTCAACGTCTCATGTGAGCGAGACTCCAGAGCAAGTCGGACAAAATGACTAACCATCATGCAACGCACGAGCAAGACGTTGATCGAAATTGCGCAGGTCTGCGCAGGTCTCGCTTGTCTCAAACAAGCCTTATATCTTTGGGTTTTGGTCAAAGGCTTAAAATAGATCACCTTAGGCATGAGAAGAGTGTAATGGTTATTTTCTGATATTTTAAAGACCAAACTATTAGTTGATTAAACCAGAACATAATCAGCTAGTAATTACTTTTTAAAAACATCAGGTCTATTCATACAGCATGTTTAATGACTTTACATGTTTAACTATGTGGACCTAAACTTGATAGGCTCCCATAGGTTTCAATTTTTTTTTTTTTTTGGACATGGTTTATGTATCAGTCCCAACATTGTTACTGCTCAAAGATTGTGTGAAAGATATATCAAGATGGTACTATAATACAGATTTTTAAAAAAAGGTATTCTAGAACATGTTTAGCTTTGAAGAAATACAACATGATTCTAGTTTTTCATTACCTCACATTGTTTCAAATGCTAAGCAAAAGAAAATGTTAAGAAAATGTTGTCTTATTTTGGTTTTGAAAGTATAGGAAACAATCTGTAAGAAAATTAGTATGCATCTCAAAGCAGATATAGTGTGTCCACAACTACCACTATAAGAAATTATATTTGTGCGAAATAAACATGTTAAAGACATTGTTGTGAAACATTTTATTTTTGTAAATATAACTATAAAGTAATTTAAATTAACAGTTTTTTTATACATAGAAATGTTAAACAAGTATAAAAAACAAAAAGACATTTGAAGTTGAACTCCTCATTTTCTGGACTGAGACTTGGGCCGCCTGACTTCTGCAATGAACAGAACAAATAAACTGTAAATCTGAGCAGACTATTTTCTTGTTCTAGTTATTCATAAATAACTTCATTTTGTAGATAGTGTTGTCCTTTTTCATGTATCCATGTTATATAAACATTTCAGATAAGTAAAGCAGTATGTAAGTATAATGAGCCACATCATTCTATGTTTTTACCAAAAATCTTAATGAAGCATAATGACATTTTTGAAAGGCAAAACATCCTGGGAAATTGTTTTTTTTTTTCAAGGTTTTTTAGAAAAAATGTATGTATGTATTTGAAAGTGTATCTATATATGTATTTAGGACTAATATCCGTGTAAACAACATCAATAAATAAACAATAAATACCCGGGATTTCATGTGGCCAAAAGTCATCACATGCTGGACACCTTGGCTCTGCTCTCCCTTTGTAGTATCGGGCAACACATGGGTTGTGTATTTTTATACCACATGCAGGGTTCTCACAAATTTGGCACTGAAAAAAGAAACTCAGATCAGATTAATACTGTGAGTGAACTCATTTTGTAAAGATCAGGTTTGACACATTTTAGCTGAAGTAAAGCCACAATGAAGACTGTTTAGAAAATAAATCAATTTCATTGCAAGAAAAAAACCAAAAACCAAAACCAAACTAAAGAACAAGAACTAAAATACTGGTAGGGATTATATTCTTTGTCAAAATAATGAATGTGTGATTATTTTGCAAAAGAAACCTGCCTACAAATAATAATATATATTTCTCCCAGTAAGGCATAGATTTTACAATACATTAATAATAATTAAATGATTACAGAGTACATAGAGTAGCAATGAAAATATGATTCTTAAGGAAGGATTGGATTCATTTAGCTATTGATCACAGTGTAGTGTGCATGCACTAAAGAGAAACAAAGGAAACATTTACCTGGAAAGCGATGTTGCGACAGATGTGGCACACTTTGACCTGATCCTGATACATTGTGCGAATGTATGGCTCCATCTCGATAATGCATCTGGTGGACAAAGTGTACTCACCCCGTTTCTACAGCAATGGAAATAAATCAAAGGGAATGGTCACATTATATATGGTAAGTAAGAGTGGATGTTATTTCTATTTTATTTGGAAAAATAAATCTATATTTCTAATATAGGATGGCAACTTGTGGTAACCTTATTTCATTGCTTTTCCACCAATTGATAAGCTAAATGTGGTTATGGGAACCTGAACAAGTCCGTTAAAGATACATTCATGATAACCCAGCATAAGATAGTATTGTTTATTTCTGTTATCATGCCTCATATTCTTGTAATGCATCCATCTTCAATTATATATATATATATATATATATATATATATATATATATACACACAATACCCCCACAAAATCTTTCTCATCTTCAGTAACTAGATTTTCCAACATTAAATCAGTACAAGCAGTTAATAATAGATATCACCAACATCAATTTTGGTGAAAATGGCAAATTAAAAGATAGCCAGACTAAATCAAATTACTTTTGATAAAAGTCTCTGCCTCCAAAAACATTTTTCTTTTTACATCCTGTGGAGACTGCTTTACCTCATTGAGCCATTTGTCATGCACGAGACGGTTCAAGAGGTGCTCTGTCTCGCTCTTCTTCAGCTTTTTGGTGGTCATGGTGTCAGCGCTGTTCAGAATATCAGTGGATGAGGCATTGCCCTTCTCGGAACAAACGATCAAGTCCATCTGAATCACAACAGCTCAGGTTAGACATGACATTCTTTGCACACTGGAGAAGCAAACCTTTTTTCCTTATTGCAGTGAAGGTATACCTTCTGGAGATTAAAACTATATTTTAACTGTTCATATCATACTACAAACTAAGTATTGTATTACAACTGTGTTGAAAAAGGTGTTGGATAAAAGCGTATATACAATTATGCAGGATTTCCCTTTAACTCACCGTTTTCCTGAACAGCTCTAGCTCATTGTCAGCATAATCTGACGACATACGTGTGACATCAGTCTCCGCCATGTTCACCTGGACAGGATTAAAGTAAAACAGTGATCAACAATGCCTCCTTGTGGTTCAACGTACTTCTAATAAAGACATCTCTCTTTTGACATTAGATGTTGATAAATCTATGTATCACTTTGCCACTCTTTTCTTATATTACATCATATTGATAGTCGATACAGAAAGATATACAAATATAATGTGCCTTTCAAATCGATTCCACAACCGATTTAGATGTATATTTATTAATTGAAAAATGTGTCATATACTGTAGCAACAATCTAGAAGATAAACCAACATTCTTGTGAAAATAAAATAGTTACTAATAAGGAAAACAGGCCTGACAATGAAAGCCAAGGACAGGAATTGAACCGACTCACCAATGCGTAGAATTGATGGCCGCTGTCTTCAGACATCCCTTTTGTAATCTGCATGAACATGGGCTGCAGCTTCAAGTTGATGGTTTCAATGAAATCATCCAGTTTGTCAGGATTGTGCTGGGCTGAAAACAAGACAAATACTGTAAGTTCTACAAAAAGATGTTTGTCAAACTTGTTTACTGTGGGTATACAATTCTGCACTGACTGGGAGTCAATTTGTCACGAGATGGAAGCTGTTCAAAACAATCCTAGAGATTTCAATGAAAAGCTGCTGATGTTTACATAAAATATTCATCATAAAATTAAGGTATACTAAATTCCAATACAAAAAAGGATGTGACTATGGAGCTAAATCTGGGCCAAAAGTTTTGATCATTTGACAAAAATAAAAATGAATTTGGAAGTCAAAGTTTTGATCCTGATCTTTCAAAAATACAAGGACATTCAAAATAAAAAAATGTTTTACATACAGATTTAAGTAATTTGTTTTCTCAGATGCATATGTGATGTTTACAGATTCAGAGCAAATTTTTCTCGTCTAAAATATTTTTCTTTCTCGTTCAGAACGTTTTTCAGTTTCAAAATCTTATTTTTGCCGCTTCCAGATCTTTTTGTGTTCTACTTGTTCAGTGTTGTAATGTGTGTCTTAAGGAATGGATTGGAAATCAACAGGTCATATGACATGGAAGCTATTGAAAAACACTTTAAAACATTTTTTATAAAGATATTTAAGCAATCAAATCATCACCACATTTATAAAATATATATATTTTATTTTTTTATCCTGATTCTCACCAATACGAGAATTGTATTATGGTCCTTAAGACAAACTCATGTATCCTGAAAGAAAGTTAAACTCTTGTAACCGATTGTAGATGATCAGTAACTCTTTATGCATGTACAAATTAAATTGACTCACTGTTGGAGGCTTCACAACAATGTGCGATGAGCTTCCTCGCCCCCTGTTCATCAACAATGCCATTGGCCATCATGGTCTGCAGGAACCGTCGATGGCTGTCTCCCATCTGTCGTGACATGACTCTAGACTGATCTGGAGACACAGAACACAGATGTTTATACTGTCTCCAACCTACAATATATTTGAAAATAGTTATTAAAGTACTTTCAAACCAAACAATCACATGGTTATCCAAATCACACTGATACAACAAACACCCCCTCAATAAATCCCTATCTTTGGTGACAGCTGTCAAAATATTTGGCTAAAAGCATAAAAAAAGTGTAACTATGGTTTAATGCATTGGTGTGAAGTAACTAAGGAGATTTTCTCAAGTACTCTACTTAAGTCAAATGTTGCAGTACTTGTACTTTACTTGAGTAGTTCCATGTTATGCTACTTTGTAATTCTACTCCACTACAATTCAAAAGGAAAATGGAATACTTGTCTTTTACTCTACTTCATCTATGTGGTGTCTTAAGTGAAGATGTTGATTAAAGATGTGAAAGATAATCAAAACTTATAGTTACACCTGGACTAACAATCACAATCTACCCTGCAGTATACAAAGTAACTGCAACTTTGATAACCCTTTAATGCATCAATAATTATAATCAAAACATATTATTTCTGAAATGGGCCATTCTGCAGAATGGGTACTTTTACTTTTGGTACTTTAAGTATATTTGATGCCACTACTTTTGTACTTTTAGTTGAGTAACATTCTGAATACAGGATTTGTACTTGTAACAAAGTATTCCTAAAGTCTGATACTTCTACTTTTACTTAAGTACAAGATCTGAGTGCTTTTTCCACCTCTGTTTTAATGTCTCCCGTTCCATCTTATGAGAATGAATGAGGCTGTCGTCTAACAGTTTTATAGGAAGCGTTAGTAGCTACAGTAGCTAGCTAATGTTAATTCAAACTGTTCCACCGTTAGCTGTTTGCTTACCGGTAACAGGGCAGAGACTTCGTCGTTTTTCCGGTTTGTCTAAACAACGGCTCAAATGTTAAATATTTAGAAGATACGAGCCTCTGAAGTTAAGAAAGTAGTGATTGCACTCCTGCAATGCGCGCCTCCTCTCCTGTTTTGTGTTGACCTTTCTTCTTCTACTCTTCCTTCAACTTCCAGGACGGACGGCTGGTGTATTAGCGCCACCTATAGCTCCGGAAAATGAACAAAGGAAATGCTGCTTCCCCTTTAAAGCTCAGACTCTGCCACAGATGCAAGATATAAGTAATCATGAGGACAGAGCTGTACTTGTATGTGTTTAACTAATTGCAGTAATGCTGTGTCCTGTCATACACAAACCACTATGTCACTTCGGAAAGGTTGTGTTAGCTTCCAGTTGTTAGAGTATTGTTAGAGTAAGGTCGTTGAGTTAATCCATAAGGATATTATTGGATTCTAATACAAATTATTGCATCATATAGGAATGCCATTTTTTTTAAAGTGACTATTTGTGATTTAGTGATGTTGAGAAATCAGGTCATTGTGATATGGTAGCTTCATACATTTAAACTGGAAAATGTTCATTAACACTTGTAAATCAGCAAGAAAAAGAAACACGATTTATTCTAAATGCTTTATTACTCTAACAAATTAAATAAGAACATATAATACAAGGTGTCGAAGTCTTTGATTACAATAAAGCCTATTATTAACATTATTTAAATACAGTATCCAATGTCATTGCATTTTACTGCAGCATTTAACCTAATATTCCCCAGCATTTTCCAAAATCTGAGGCTTTTCCCAAAAAATGTCAGGTTCAAAAGATCGCCAAAATTGTTGGGTTATCATCATGGTGCCCGTCATGATCAGTATGTTTACATGAACACAAATAACTCGATTCATTGTAAGAGCAGAAGGTATACGTGTAATCAAACCGTTTATATGGTTTACTGTTCTCTGAATTTCAGCCTCAGCTTAAAACGGTTATGATGTTAATAATATGTAAATCAGAGTATTGCCTTGGAAAGTTTAATCAAAGTATTAATGTTTGTGCAAGCACACTGATATCATGGCTGTGTTCATTACTTGAGGGGACCCCACAACCTGATAAAGAATCAAACAGTCTAAAATGCATACGCATTTTAAACTTGTAAGCTCTTCTGACAACACTGCCCAGTCCTTGCTTCTTTTTTTGTTGTACGATCTTAAATAGTTTTTTCAAGTTACAAAATGAGGAATGCCAGTAACTGATGATGTTAAAGTGACAATGCTACTTTTGAGTTTCATTTAAATGTCGAAAACCACCAATCCAATGTAAACAGTAGATCACAGGTTGTTCTTCTCTCTGTCAAGTAGGACCTTTCTGTGATATCAAAGCAAGGACTTGACAATGATCTCAGAGAGGAAGTACAGACACCAACATTAGAATTTTAACAATCATTTTATAGTGAATTTTACTTGCTGACTGCAAGAAAAAAAAAAAATGCCAGATTGGAATTCCCGTGTTCACATGCAACCACTCTAATCAGTTGCAGGTGATAGAAAATCAGAAAAATAAACTCTTCGTCATAACGGTCAAGTCAAAACTTGACGAACAGCATGTGCAATAGAAATTATCCACAGTGTGATCAATCCTTAGTAATGTGGTTGGAAAAGCGAGGCAAGTGTCACTCCCAGTTTTGTCTTCTGGTGGTGACTCAATAGCATCTCCATCTTGTTTTCACACAATCCAACTTCAACAGTATTTTAAGCCCAAGTCTGGGCACAGTCAATTTCTCGTTTTTTAGCCCACTCCTGCCATCACCGTATTCCTATTTCTCAATTGCCCATTGTTGACTTAGTGTGCTTTTCCCCCTAAAATGTCTTTATCCCTCAAGTTGGCAGCAGTTAGCTGGGAAATCTTCAACCTGATGAGAAAAAAGAAAAGATGTTACGAAATATTGACAACAAATTGTTTCTCATAAAAATGGAGGAAAGCAAGAGGGCTGTCTGTTCTGAAACTGTCAACTGAAAATCCCCAGTTCCACTTCACAAAGACACAAATTACTGTTGGGGTGTTACAGCCTTGGTACAGTGTTTTGTTCAGTGATAACACTTGTAATTGGTGAACATGTGTTTGTGTTGCACCTTGTGTTCTAGTGGCTGGTAGGAAACTGTCCATGTGTGTTAAGCGAATGTTGCAGCTTTTCCTCTTTGGCCCTTCTGCTGTGGCAGAGCTGTGGAATAATACAAAAGCAGTCAATACAACTTTATATATTGCACTTCTGATCACATTCAGACCCAAATACACAATAAATCAGGACCATTTTCACACACGTAATGCACTTCTCACCGTTCTCTTATCCATAAAGCTGGTGAGGAATTCGTCTATGTCCGTACGTCCCTCCAGGAAGTTTTCAGCCGTCTCCTCTGACTCCTCCTCAGCTTGGTGGGCCGCAATTTTTAGCCGAGCCTGTAGAGTACTTAGACTGCAACTCTAAAGGGGTATAAAGGAGGAAAAGACAAAAGTAAGAAACTGAAAGACGGGACTTTTCAGGGCAGTCTTTCATCAATGTTTGGGTTGGTTTCTTTAAAATCTTTAATATTCCCTCCTTCAGTTTCTTGATAATGTAAAACCAATGTGGTCGGACAGCATGATCACATCAAAGAGCATCCTCAGAACAAGTGCTTATGTCTGGTAGAAGACGGATGTTGGCATGTGGTTTCATTTCAAGCTAAACAGCAGTACTGCTACAATTCCAGGAACAACCCCAATGTTCAGTTTTGAGACATCAATATAATACAAATACAAATTGAGCAGATTTAACACAAAAAGGTGCATCTGCACTCAAAAGCTTTCATAAATCAAACCACAGTATGATCTTACCTCACTGAGTTCATGCTGTATCTGCATCCTTGATTCAAAGGCAGACTTCATCTGAGTCAGCATTTCGTACTGTTAACAGATACAAAACATACATAAGATAGAAGAAAATATCATGAAAGTGGTATTTGTTTGTGTCTGTTTAACATAGGGAACAGAGTAGACTGGATGTAATATCTGACCTTGTAGAGCATTTCTTGTCTTCTTCCGTCCAGCTGTGGCTCCATCTGAAGATTTTTCTCTGTAAAGGAGAGAAACGCAGAACTCTTTGTAACGCTCAACTAAATGTAAACAGTTTGTCATGATTGACCATTAAGACCTCCTGTCCAGGTCGAGAAGAGGAACTTACTAGCCATGTCCACAATATTGGTGACCAGCTCTTCTTTATCACTGGTCACCTGTTTCAGTTGTGGCAAAGTCACAAAGAACTCCAGTAACATGTCCTCGTTTTCAGACATGTCCGACAACTGTGTCCCACTAGGGTGGGATACAGCAAAGGCGGTAAAGATGGGTAAATGTAGAGCAGGAAGTGAGAGGACAAGAACAAATACATTAAGTACTGTATGGGTGCAACAAAAACAAAAATGATGACTTGCTTACACAATGACTCAATTCATATTATAAACTATGTTTTGATTTGAAAATATTTGGGAATACTTTACTTCAAGTCACAGAGTTCAGGAAAAGACTCAGGAATCTCAGGCATCCTGTACATGTGTCCGTTCAGTCCAGCCTGAAACAGACAGCAGTGGTATCAGCAAATCTCATTGTCCAATGCATTTATGTCAATGTCGATCCCAGCTTTGTCTGTACCAGACCTATCAGTTACCGGGAAAGATAACCAAACTGAAAACTCTGCTTGGAACATTATGGGTTTTAAGAGTGTCAATGTTTAAGACAGTGTTGTTTTACCACTCACTTTAAGTACCGTAATTTTCGGACTATAAGGCGCACCTGAATATAAGCCGCAGCAGCGGCATAACTCTCTCGGTTCCACTTTTACTTTTGCGCGCTACCTGTCTCACTCTTTTCCGGCCTCCAGCTTTTCCTGCTGGAACCCGCCGCTTAAAGGTGGGGGTCCGCGGACCGGCCATAGAGCCCATAGAGTTAAAGGTGCAAGCCGTTAGCTGTAAAAATCCATAGATTAGCCGCACCGTTATATAAACCGCAGCGTCGAAAAATGGGGAAAAAGGCGCGGCTTTTAGTCCGAAAATTACGGTATTTGTTTCAATGTATTTAAGGTCAAAGGTTTATTGTCATTTGCAAAAAAAGCTACAGTGTAGCTGTACCTATTAAACACATTCTGTATGTTATCAACCCACTAATGTTCACTATCCATTATCAGCATACC
The DNA here is from genome assembly GCF_949606895.1 of Notothenia rossii. NCBI lineage: Eukaryota > Metazoa > Chordata > Actinopteri > Perciformes > Nototheniidae > Notothenia > Notothenia rossii. Next base: position 27,008,093 of record NC_136912.1, on the reverse strand, counting down.
TCTGAGTCTCCAGTAGGAACAGGCAATTGCAGGTCAGATATCAGTCCGTATGGGGCTGGAGCTCGAGGCTGCCCATGGGCACTATCGACTCCTGGATGAGGCATAAGAGCTGGGGCTGGGCCGGGAGGCGGAGTGTGGCTGGGGCCAACGTGGCGGGGCCCATATTGGTAAGCCTGAGTGGGGTAAGGCGCCATGCTTGACTGCTTGTACATACTGCTTGGCAAAACCGGGAGAAAAATATCAGTTTTATTTTATTCATCAGCATCAAGAAACTTGGGATATTAGGAAACCATTGGACAGAACGTTTTAATTGTGATTATTATGGAGAAAGCACACATGCCTCAGACATGTTTTAGGAAATCAACTTTCAATTAATATCTCTGGAAGTGAAAAAAACATACGATATCGTGCCAAATTTCCCTTAAGGACCAAATCGTTTTTAGAGCTGCTTTCTTCTGCACTGCCCAAATTAAAACATAACTACAATTTGTCTGTAATAATACTCAGAGCAGCAAAACACATTTGTTGTATTGCAGTAATGAGAAAAGACTTGACAAGTGTGCATGAATGTAAGAGGAAACTCACTATGGAAAGCCAGCAGTGCTGCTGGACATCAAGGCAGGAGGACTCTTCCAGAACTCGTCCAGCAGACTCTGAATGACCTTACCCAGATCTGAGTGCATCCCAAACTAAACACACAAAGACATTTGGAGTATTAAAAAACACAGACAAGAAGAAGAACAATTATAAAAAACCCAAAAAGTGGATATTCTTTATTTAGAGTATGAGGCACGGAGAGAAGAAATTAAAACAAGTTGATGTTATTCGGATAAACCAGAAGAGGGCTTGAAAACCCATGTTTACATGCATCTGCTAATCAGAGTTCTCATTCATAACACTCCGTTCGATGTCTCACTATGGGATGCGCCTCAACGCGTATGCAAACAGAAGCATCAATCTCATTAAGCCAATCCTGATTGGCTGGTGATCTTGTCGTCTACGTCAGGGAATCCACTCACCCTTTAAAGGCCCAGTGAAGTGCATGTTTTTGCACCAAAATGAAATGGCAGTTTCATTCCTTACATATCATTGTGCCTGTTCATGGCTAAAATAATTTTTAATAATTCATAATTAATGAATTAATGAATTATTAATTTTGCCGTCTGAGCCTAACGGAAGTTGCAGACGATAGTGGCGTCACAAGATGTACCCAGTTGCGATTGTAAACATGGCGGAGACTCTGGAAAGTGATACTAGTGTGAGAGAAATGATTGATTTGGACAGCTTTTCGGACAGGATAGATGAGGAAAGTGATCAATCTGGTGCACTTTGAGGGCAACATTAAGAGATTTATGGATACAGCTCTCAACACTCATATGAAACATATATTTCAATAATCAAAAAACATTGGAATGATTTCTTAACCTATTTTATACAACTAATATTACATAGATGGAAATATTTGTTTACATAGATGACCAAACCCACTGAGATAACTTAGGCTACAGTTTACCTCCCTGAGCTGACGTTATCTCTCTCAGTCCCACAGGAGAGCACTCTCCCTCTCCTTATTGTTGAAACAGCTAATCTCCGTTAGCTCCGAGCTAGCACCAGATGCTAACAACAACCCTGTAACTCTGTCAGTCTCTCTTTCTCTCTCTCTCGAATCGACCACTGGCCTTTATTTATCATGATCAATCAAATAATCTACGAAACAATGACCCCAGCCAGGCTCACCTTCATCTTTTGGGAACAGAAACATCGCCACTTCGGCAGACTTGACATTACTACAGCCAGCGGCAATGCATCGTTTCCCCTGTGTTTTTCATCCCTCTTTCTTCACTGTCGCCTCCATTGTCAGGTTTTCTCGATTGGAAATCACTTCCAGTCGACTCCGACACACTTTCCAGGAAAATACTAGCTCAAAAACGTTGAGAAATTCGACTTTGAAAAAGAGAAAAAACGAACGGTGGTGAATGTAAACAGTGCAGCGGCGTCCATCTCGTGACGTCACGCAGTAGATCGCAAGCCATGCCCACGAAGGCGAAGGTCGACTGCAGATTTCCCCGGAAAATTCAAAACTCGTCAAATTTGTTGCTATTCCAACATTTTTTGATATGGGTTCCAATGGACAATTTTGGTCATTACTATATGTATTAGCATAACAGATCATGCACAGGTGCACACTTCACTGGGCCTTTAAGTAGCTTGCGCTACGTCGCAGCGTCATTCAAACACCTCTTCTCGCTTCGGAGCACATCTCAAAATATCAGTAGCCGGGCCAGCTTAACTGTCCACAGACTGAACCACAAGTTAACTTTCGGTCGACGGGCGCTTGCCGGCTACTCTTGCTTTGCAAGAAGATTGAATTGAATATTAACGCACCAGTTAATATTGAAATCTGCCACGCCGTTTTTTCTTTCGGAATAACGATAAGGTTTTGATTTTTTCTTTCAAACGGTAACATACCTGTTACTAGTTTGTCCCTCCACGCCGACACCCCGGCTAACGAGGATGGACCCTTCTCTCCCTCACAACGGAGGAGACGGAGGCTCGGAGACTCGGCTCTGCGGCTGCGGGTTTAAGATTTCGAGCACGGACTCACACCAGGTCTGTTCGTCCTGCCTTGGGCTGGAACACGCCCAGGAGGCTATCAATACCCCCGGTTCGTGCGGGCATTGTGCCCGCTTCACCACCAAGAGCCTCCGCCGACGGCTAGCGCACCAAGCTAGCCTGTTGGGACAGGACCTCTTCATGTCTGTTGATTCGCCGGCCGGCAATCGAGACATGGTGACGACCGCAGCGGAGGTTGAGCCCCACGCTGTGTCGGAGCCCCACGCTGTGTCGGAGCCCCGTGCCGTGTCAGGCTGGGGCCTGGCGGCGGCGAGAGCCGCGAGAGCGGAGCCCCGCGCTGTGTCAAGCTGCGGCTCCCGCTGCCCCAAGCAGCGAGGATGAAGAGGCAGCTTCTCCCAATCTTTCCAGAGACGCTGGATGAGGTGTCGGTCTCGTGGAGAGACCGCCCTTTTAGCTACAAGGCCCCAATCCAGGGTGCCTCCTCTTTGGACTTTGAGGACATGGAGAAGCTCGGCCTGCTCCGCATGCCGCCAATGGAGCCGCTGGTGGCAGCCCACCTCCAACCGCGGCTGGCTTCGGCACCGAGTAGGAACCCCACGTTGCCGGCAAAGGCAGACTGTTTCCAGTCAGCAATGACCGAACGAGCCTATAAAGCCGCAGCTTTGTCCGCCAGGGCGCTCAATGTCTCTTCGCTGCTGACCGCCTACCAGGCGGAGCTCTGCGAGGACATGACGAACAAACCTGAGCCTGCCGTGTGGGACTAAATCACAGCGATCACGGACATTTGCCTCCGTGTGCAGCGCTGTGCAGTCCAAGCCACGGGCAAAACGCTGGGGATAATGGTGGTACAGGAGAGAGCCAGGTGGCTTAACCTGACGAACCTTCCAGACCGGGAAAAAGAGGACGTCTTGGACATGCCTATTGTTCCCGAGGGCATATTTGGCACCGCTCTGGCTTCAATGCAACAGCGCTGTGAATCCAAAAAGAAGGAGGATGAGGCTCTCCGGCTTTGTCTTCCCTGAAGGGTCCTCCCGCCACCGCCTTCAACGGCCCCGGAATTCGGCCTATACTAGATTTGAGGGCTCTGAACAAATATCTCAAAAGATACAAATTCAGAATGCTCACTCACACGTCTCTGTTGCGTCTCGTGCGCCAAAACGATTGGTTCACATTAGGGATGCATGATATTGGTTTTTTGAAACCGATACCGATAACTTCCTGCTTTTCAAGACCGATACCGATAACCGATAATAATATTATATATATATATATGAAATGTACCTGTAGTTTTTTCCTCGTTTTAGCCCTGGGGTCGTCTATGGCAAACTTCTTGCCTTTTTCAAAAGCCTCGTCGATAGGTAAAAGCCCCGGTGCCTTTGCAGCTGACTTTGGATTCGCCGCTAGTTTAGCAGCGCAGGCGTCTTTGTACGCTTTTAACACACCATCGTAGCGATGGCGATGTTTCAGGTGACTAATCAGGTTGGAAGTATTATAGCTCATTGCCGTTCTTCCCTCCTCGTGGAACTTCTGCATTGCATTTGTTAATACAAATAGAAAGCGAACTATCTAACTCTGAAACTTTGAAATAGTCCCATACTACCGATGACATGTTTGTTTACTGTCCTGGCTTCACGGCCGCACAGCATTTAGGCAGGCATGAGTTAGGGAGCGCTGGATTTGTGAAAAACTCCCCTCTTCCTAAACCACTAATACCACAGTACTGGCAAAACGGGAGGAGCAGAGTGAAAAACAAGCGCCCCTCATCCCAATCCACCCACACCGCAGTATTTTTTTCTTTTTTTTTACCCAAAACATATATTGTATATTATCGGGGCTGTTAATACTTTTATCGGGTTTATCGGGATGACGTCATAATTCCTAATATCGGACCGATAATTATCGGCCCGATAATTATCGTGCACCACTAGTTCACATCAGTCGACCTGAAAGACGCGTATTTCCACATCCCAGTATATTATCCACATAGGAATTATCTGAGGTTCGCCTTTCAGGGTGTCTGTTACGAGTACAGAGTACTTCCCTTCGGTCTGTCTCTCAGCCCACGAGTGTTTGTACGGTGTACGGAAGCCGCGATAGCCCCGTTGAGACAACAGGGTATTCGCCTGGCAACTTATCTGGACGATTGGCTCCTTCTCGCACAGTCGGAGCAAGAGGCTATTACGCAGACGAATGTCCTTGTAAAACACCTGCTCGACCTGGGTTTCGTAATAAACACAGAAAAGAGCATGTTGTCCCCAGCCCAGACTGTACTCTTCCTGGGCCTACGCCTGAATTCGGTGCCCTTTACAGCCCGCCTGTCAGCAGAGAGAGTGAAAGCCTTCAGGGCTTGCCCCGCTCATTTCCAGCCACGCAAATATGTTCTCTTTAGATCAGGGGTGTCAAACGTACGGCCCGCGGGCCGGATCAGGCCCGTGAACAAGTTTAATCCGGCCCGCGAGATGATTTTGGAAAGTATAAAAAATAAAAAGAGCTGCAATTTTTCAATGAAAGAAACTGCTGTTCTAAATGTGTCCACTGGGTGTCGCAATAGCAATTATGTGAAGCGAGCAAACTATGTATAACGGGGCTGAGGAAGTAATCCTGTGTTTACAGTCTATCGTGCTTGGCTTCCTCACTCCCCAAAATGTCGCTATCAAAAAAGAGAAAAGTGGACACAGAGTGCAGAGTTTTCCAAGAAAAATGGTCATCCTCCTATTTATTCACGGAAGTGAATGGGAAACCCGTGTGTTTGGTTTGTTCGCAGCACGTTTCAGTGCTGAAAGAATATAACCTTCGTCGCCACTATGAGACTCAACATGCCGACAAATATGATAACTTGAAAGGAAAACAGAGAAGCGAAAAGGTGAAGGAATTGCTGGCGGGTCTGAAAAAACAGCAGTCTGTGTTTACTCATAGCCGAGAAATCGGCGATGCTGCAGTGAAAGCCAGCTACCTTATTGCTAATGAAATTGCAGTGGCTTCAAAACCATTTAGCGAGGGTGAATTTGTGAAGACATGCATGCTGACAGCTGCAGAGATTGTGTGCCCTGAAAAGCGTCAAGCTTTTGAAAATATCAGCCTGACAAGAAACACAGTTGCACACAGGATTTCTGATCTTTCGGAGGATTTGGACAGCCAATTGAAGCGCAAAGTTAAGTCGTTTATTGCGTTTTCAGTTGCAATTGATGAAAGCACGGACATTACAGATGTTGCGCAACTGGCCATATTCATCCGCGGAGTTGATGATACTTTGACCGTAACCGAGGAGTTTGTGGAGTTGGTGCCGATGACGGATACCACGACAGCGGCTGATATTTTCAACACACTCGAGGGTGCCCTGGACAGAGTCGGAGTGGACTGGTCACGCGCTGTCAGCGTGGCTACAGACGGTGCGCCTTCAATGATCGGGAAAAAAGCAGGTGTTGTGACGAAATTCAGGGAAAAAGTGCAGACTGCAAATGGAGGACGTGATTTTTGGACTTTTCACTGTATTTTGCACCAGGAGGCATTGTGTTGCAAGTCATTAAAGATGGATAACGTCATGAAGGTGGTCGTCCAAACTGTTAATTTCATCCGATCAAGAGGCTTGAATCACCGTCAGTTTGACAACCTTCTCAGAGATAAAGACCACAACTACGGCCTGCCTTACCACACCGAGGTAAGATGGTTAAGCCGAGGCATTGTGCTGAGGCGTTTCTTTGATTTACGAGAGGAAATTGAACAATTCATGAAACAAAAAGGCAGACCAGTGTTAGAATTTAAGTCCAAAGAATGGATGCAGGATCTTGCGTTCATGGTGGATGTTACAGAGCACTTGAATAACTTGAACACAATGCTGCAGGGGCGCAACAAAGTTGTAACGCAGTATTATGACAGCGTATGTGCGTTCAAGTTGAAGCTGTCATTGTGGGAGACGCAGCTCGCGGGAGGTGATGCAGCGCACTTTCCTTGTCTGAAAAATGTGTGCGATACCCAACATGTCGCAGACATGAAGCGGTTCAAAGATAAACTAATAGGACTATTGCGGGAGTTTGAGCAACGCTTTCAGATTTTTGGTGAACTGGAGAAAGACTTCAAAGTTTTCTGCTCGCCATTCACCGCGAATGCCTCTGATCTGCCCGTCAACATTCAACTTGAAATAATAGACTTGCAGTGTGACTCAGATTTGAAGGGGAAATTTGCTGCAGCTGGCTTAGACACATTTTATCAGTATCTTTTGCCAGGTTACCCCAACTTGACAGCCCTTGCTGCAAAAGTGTTGTGCATGTTTGGAACCACGTATATTTGTGAGCAAGTTTTCTCTGTAATGAGCATCAATAAAACAAAGCTGCGCTCAAGGCTCACGCACAAGCACTTAAATGACATCCTGAAATTGGCTGCCACTCAGGCTTTGACCCCTGATATTGATGCACTTGTGAAAGCTAAAAGATGCCAGGTTTCAGGAGCAAAAACAACAGTGGGTAACCCAACTTAAAATGCTGCATAAGACACTGCACCCTGATATAGTTATCTAAAAAATGATTGTCTTCTGTGCAGATTGAAAGAAAGTGAACAGTGTGTGATTTACTGTAATAATGACAGTAACTTCAGTTCATAAGTTAGGTTTGTTGAAATTGTTCATGCATTGCACAGCTTTTATTTATCAATAAGTAATGTAGCCTACAAGGCAGGAAGTAAGTAACTCAACCCTCTTGAAAAGTTTCTACCTCAATTTGTCTCAATCATTTGGTGAGTTAGTACAGGATTAATATGTTAAAATGACAAATTAGTTATTTGAGAAGAGTTTTTGTATTTTGTTCATTCCCAGTATATGACTTAATGTTGTTGTATGGCTTTTTGTTGATACGCCAAGTCTAAATGTGCTTGTACTGTTATTGCACTAAAGTTCACTAAACTTAAACAAAGAAAACAATCTGAAGTTGTCGTCATTTTTTTGTTATTATGCTATGATTTTACCGCTCCGGCCCACTTGGGAATAGATTTTCCTCCATGTGGCCCCTGAGCTAAAATGAGTTTGACACCCCTGCTTTAGATCATGTCTGCGTTTACTGGGGCTCATGGCGTCAGCCATCCTGGTGGTACGACTGGGACGCTTACACATGAGGGAGTTTCAGCGCTGGGTAGCTGCCCTCAGACTGGACCCCACGCGTCATGGCGCGCGGAGAGTGATGGTCACTATGAAATGCGTAATGGCACTGCGCCACTGGCTGCACCCGACTTTTCTAGTACGGGGCGTGCCTATGGGTGCTGTCCTATCGCGGAAGGTGGTCACCACAGACACATGTCTGACGGGCTGGGGGGGTATATACGAAGGTCGACCTGTGAGGGGTCTCTGGAGCAGAGACCTCCAATGGTCACACATAAATTATCTTGAGCTTTTAGCGGTGTTCCTCACCCTGAAACGCTTTCTGCCTTTTCTCAGAGGACATCATGTCCTCGTGAGGACAGACAACACAAGAGACTCGCGCACGTTTGGCCTCCGGTCCTCCTGTACGCGTTCCCACCCCTGGCTCTGATACCCCCAACTCTGGCCAGAGTGAGATAACAACGCCACACACTGATCCTAATAGCTCCACACTGGCCTGCAATGTACTGGCTGGCGGAGATATATCAGCTGCTGTGCGGCCAGCCGTGGCAGCTCCCGCTATGCAGGGACATACTGTCTCAGGCGGGGGGGACGATTTTTCACCCACACCCAGAGCGCTTGGCACTATGGGCCTGGCCCGTGAGTGGTATAACCTGAATACAGTGGGGCTCCCTCAGAAGGTGATAAACACGATTCAGAGTGCAAGAGATTCCTCCACCAGGTCTCTCTATGACTGTAAGTGGAGGGTGTTCGAGGAGTGGTGCCTTCAAAAAAGGGACACATCTCTTTTCAGTGTCCTGTCGGGGTGATTCTATCATTTCTAGAGGACCTGATTGATAAACACAGAGCTTTCTCTACGATCAAAGTGTACCTGGCTGCTATTGCTGCATGCCATGTGGGCTTTGAGGGAAAGACGGCTAGCCAACATCCCTTGGTCTGCCGTTTTATGAAAAGGGTTCGCAGGCTCCTCCCTGTTTCCAGGTCACTGGTGCCCTTATGGGACTTGGCAGTGGTTTTAGATGGGCTCACTCGGCCTCCATTTGAACCCCTGGAAGAAGCTGACATGAAACACCTGTCACTGAAGACAGTGTTGTTACTGGCTCTGGCACCTGCCAAGCGAGTCAGTGACATTCATGCGCTCTCTCTACATCTTTCATGCACTCAGTTTGCCCCGGGGCAAACGAGAGTGTTGCTGAAGCCCAACCCTGCCTTTGTACCTAAGGTGGTTAGCTCATGTACCCCCATTGACATTGAGGCATTTCCTCCGGCGCTGTGTTCCTCTGAGGCCGAATTTACTGTGCCCAGTCCGTGCTTTACGCACCTATATGGACAGGTCATAAGAGTTTTGATGCAATGACCAACTCTTTGTATCCTGGGCTAACCCTCATAAGGGCAAGCCCGTTACCAGGCAACGGCTCTCCCACTGGATTGTGGAAGCGATTGCTCTGGCTTATACGAGTCAGGGTTCGCAGGCACCAACGGGCCTGCATGCTCATTCTACTCGTGGACTGGCTACATCCTGGGCTTTGTTCAAGGATGTTTCCATCCAAGACATTTGTGCAGCAGCGAGCTGGTCCTCACCGCTCACTTTTGTCCGCTTTTACAGGCTAGATGTCTCTGCTCCAAGTGTGGCCCGCACAGTGCTGGACCCCGTGTTGAGACAGGGTTCTACCTGTTAAGTTCTGGTTGTTTGGTGATTTTCGAGATAAGCATGTCTAGCAATACGGGAGTTTCAATATCCCATAGTGAAGCATCAAACGGAGTGTTATGAATGAGAACTATAGGTTACTTACGTAACCCGAGTTCTCAGAGTAACATGAAGTGAGATTTCTCACCAGACGGCCCTTCTTGCTAAGGCGAAGCGAGAAGAGGTGCTTATTTTGAATGACGCTGCAACGTAGCGCAAGCTACTTAAAGGGTGGGTGGATTCCCTGACGTAGACGTCAAGATCACCAGCCAATCAGGATTGGCTTAATGAGATTGATGCTTCTGTTTGCATACGCGTTGAGGCGCATCCCATAGTGAGACATCTCACTTCATGTTACTCTGAGAACTGGGGTTACGTAAGTAACCTATAGTTCTCAGTTGATCTGTGCTTTAACTATAGCTGGCATATTTTAAGGATATTTTTAAGTATCTCTTTTATAATCAGGTTTTGTATTTGCTGTTTTGGCCCTATTTGCAAGAGTAAACACTGATGAACCTGGATTAGCCCTTCTTCTGGTTTTGGTACAAAATGAGAGATAGTGGCTGAGATGTTGAGGAGACAACTCAATGCTGGATAGACAAAGATGATCAAAAACCTGCATTATGAAGGAATCATAAATACAAGACATAAACTGCCGCTCATCAGCAAAAACTATTTTCCTTTGACTCAATCATTTCAGTTCGAGTCAAATTAAAATATTTGCGACACAGCTTTGAGTAATTATTTTCCCTTAGAGTCCCTTTGCGGTGTTTCATTAATGGGCTTGTATTAACATTGCCCACTATTACATTAGGTCATTGTTACTGAGTGTCAGCTGTCAAAATAATGTCAGCCCACTTTTATGTCACATAACCTTGTACTACAAATACTACAATTAATCAACAGGAGAGATCAAACATTCCTGGAAGCACCTTTTGAAACCGAAATACCTACTTACATTAGCTATGAGGGGGCTGGTTATCATGGTGCCATTGTTACCATCGACTAAATGATGACCAACAGGGGGGTAGACACTAACCACCGGCTTCTCCTGGGGGAACTGAGGAGGCAGCAGTCTAGAGTAAAGAAAATGAATCATAATAACAGCATATATAACAAGTAAGAAGTGTGAGTATATTGCCCAGCTCTGTGTTCTTAAGTCAAAAGCCTGAACATCACGGGAGGGTAATATGGTAAAGGTCTATTTCTTTGTGAACAGCTCTCATTAGCAAACAAAACTAGAACACTTCATTATGTAAGAGGACTAAAGCAAATGAGAGCTAAATGCCCTTTACTGCTTTACTTGACTTTCTTTTCCAACCATCCTTCCTTTTATTCGCTTTCACCACTCAAGAGAACTGAGTTGTCAAACAACATTCTTAAATCATTATGTGTATTAGTTGCAATGCATGCAAGTGTACATGGTTGTTGCGAAGTAGGGCAATTATTATAAAAGGGAATACAACTTTTAACCAACTAAAATAGCTTATTTCAATATTCCATTCAATTTACAGATTAATTTGTTGATTAGTTTTCTAACCGAAGCCTGTCGTACGTATCTAAAACTTATACTTACACATTGACACTAATGGTCGAGTTGTTGACAGTGAATGGTATTCTGTACTCCACATCCTTCTGGATCTCTGCGAGGCTATTGGGAAGAATACATAATTAGTAATCATGATCAGTACATAAAAAAATGGACGTCCTCCATCAATTTTTATGAACATTACTCTGGTTTGGTGACAAATAGATACATAAAGAGAGGGCTTCAACGCCCATTCTCACCCAATAACACTGACTTCTGAGCAAAACAACATTGTAACAAAATGTAGAAGCAAATGTATTGTAATGTTAATCCCAGAATTAATTTGTCTAATTGGATTACCACCACAGGATGTTCCACCTGTAACATTCAACCGCTGTTAGTGTCTGTTATGTTATGTTATTGATTTACTGTTTACTGCAATCATGGCTAGCAAGTTGATATCCATATCAGGATAACTATCAGATTTTTCAACATTCTATACATCATAGTTTACTTTACAGCAAATAATTTAGCCCTAAATAAGACAAATGTATGTTAAGAAGCCGTTGCTTTACACCGACACCTGTACACTGTATTTTAAGGAGTAAAAGACTGTACCTTTCAATGTATTACTTAAAATAACACATTAGCTGTTAAGGCCTCTGAAATCCCATGAGCTACATAGCGATCACAAAGTGTGTCTAATCTCATTTATGAATTTCACACACATACTCTACATCAGAAGTGAGATTACACTGAGATGAAGAAATGCACTCAGAACTGTTTGCTGGCAGTTGTTGTCCAACTGAGGAGAAAGACACAGCTATTTGTCACCAAGATATGGAGTACACAAAGGCTTTAAGACTTTAATCTTCACGTCTAACAAGCTAGCTCCTCCTAAAACTGCATGCGCGGTAAACACCGGAATGATCACAGGACCAGCGAGCCACAACACGTGTCATCATCCCTAAATATAGACACTGGAACTGTGACAGGCTGACTTGATTAACTAGCGAGCTAGCACAGCTAGTTAGTTAGCTTTGAGTTAGCAAACATTAGCCGCTCAAAGACCACACCGGGGCATGTCAAAGCCGTGGTTGTGGTTTCACGTACATTCTTGGGTATACTAATGGTACATTAACATACTCACAATTACACATTTAGGGTAAAACGAGACTACAAGCTTTATTATTTGTTAGCATAACGTCTTTCTTACGATTCAACTGTGAGCTCGGTGGCTAGCTAGGCTAAGTAAACAGCTACTGGCAGTAAACCTAGTTAACATGTTTAATCAACCAACTTTAATGTTATTAAAGTGACCAAGAAACCTTCTATTGACCATATATAACGACACAGTCAACAAGCTAACCAGCAGCATCGGGGTCTGTTGTGACAGGGCGCCATTCACTTCACCTGGGGTGAGCGGCTTTGAGAGACTCGATCTGCCGCTGTCTCTGTTGCTGTAGGCTGTTCAGAGGGAGAGGTCCGGAGCCTTTGGACAGGGGGAAGAGCCAGTTCATCCTCTACTGGAGAAACCACGGACTGATCTCGGTGACAGGATGTACAGGCCGGCTACAGATGAAGAGAAAGTGAGAGTGTGGTGATCTGTGGCGCTAACCCCTGTTAGCTGTCTGACTAGCGACTCTGTTTGTTGTCCAAATGGGGTTTACTTTGTAGTTACGTTACAAAGTCTGATGGCATGTCCTTATTTTTGTCGATTAAAACGTAAATTCCGTGTTATCTCCAAGCGTTTTCATATACGTTCAGCGTTGTCATTAGTAGTACTGAAGTGAGAGATAAATAAAGCTGAAGGAAGAAAACAACCTTCGGGCAGCAGAAGCTTGTTCAATTTATTACGTATACGTGACGCAGCAATTCTGCGTAAAACGCCACTTCCTGTTTTCAAGATTTAAGTTGAATTTTTTTTTAATGATGTAATGATTCAAAACGAAAAGAGCATCATTTTAAAAGCGTGTTTCCCTATTAACCATTCCTTTCTGGAGTTTTATTATAATACAACTCTGAATTCCTTTATTTTTCACGCAACGGGGAAGTTTACATTATTACAACAGCAGAAATATAGTGCAGATAACGTTATTAGTTAAGAGAATAAGAGGCGTTTTTAAATGTACGAAAGTGGTGTGGCACAAAAAACGTAGATGTCTATAAAAGCTTCTGCAGTGACTTGCAGTGAGGATCAGGGACGTGCACAGGTAGCCTACGGCCTATTGTTGCCCGGGCAACGGCCCCTTTTCCCTTTTTGGCTGACCTGCCCCTCTGGAGAGAGCGAGAGGTTTTTTTTCTCTTTCTGTTGTGGTCGAATCAACATGATAAGCCCACAATTAGTATTGTAGTGTCTCGCTGCGGGAAACACACCAGCTTCATTCTTCTTCCACTTCTTCTTCTTCTTCTTCTTCTTCTTCTTCTTCTTCTTCTTCTTCTTCTTCTTCTTCTTCTTCTTCTTCTTTCCGCAACATTTTGAATGAAGAACTCGTTTCAGTTCTTTTTTTTTTATCCAAAGCGACTTACAATAAGTACAGTCGACCAGGAAGATACAACCTTGAAGAAAACAGAATCATATAAGTACATCAGGTTTCATAGAGCCACACATTTCAAGTGCTACTCAACTGGCTGTAGATACGCCAGTCCTTTATTAGTATATAAGTGCTCTGTTAGCAGTTATTTGTTAGTAATTCTATCGCTCGAAGTGGAGTCGAAAGAGATGAGTTTTCAGTCTGCGCCGGAAGATGTGCAAGCTATCTGCTGTCCTGATTTCAATGGGGAGCTCATTCCACCATTTTGGAGCCAGGATAGCAAACCCACGTGTTTTTGCTGATGGGAACTTGGGTCCCCCTCGCAGCGAGGGTGCAGCGAGTCGTTTGGCTGATGCAGAGCAAAGTGCACATGCTGGGGTGTACAGTTCAACCATGTCCTGGATGTAGGAAGGGCCAGATCCATTCGCAGCATGGTATGCAAGTACCATTGTTTTGAAGTGGATTCTAGCAATTACTGGAAGCCAGTGAAGTGAGCGGAGGAGCGGAGTGGTGTGGGAACATTTTGGAAGGTTGAAGACCAGACGAGCCGTTGCATTCTGGATGAGCTGCAGAGGTCGGATGGCACATGCAGGTAGACCAGCCAGGAGGGAGTTGAAGTCTAGGCGTGAGATGACGAGAGCCTGGGTCAGAATCAGCGTTGCTTTCTGGGACAGCTGGGGACGTATCCTCCTGATGTTGTAAAGTGTGTATCTGCAGCAGCAGGTTGTAGCAGCGATGTTTGCAGTGAAGGACAGTTTGTTATCTAGGATCACACCCAGATTCTTTGCAGTCTGAGTTGGGGAAATAACAGAGGTGCCGATGTTGATTGTTAGTTCAAGAGTGGGACAATCTTTTCCCCGGAAGGAAAAGCAGTTCAGCCTTGTCAAGGTGAGGTGTTGAGGTGATGAGCAGACGTCCACTGAGAGATGTCAGCTAGACAAGCAGGGATGCTGCTTTGGCAGTGTGCAGTTCCTCAGAGACAGCAAGGAGAGCAGTTTCTGCAGAGTGACCTGTCTTGAAACCAGAATGGTGCGGATCCAGAAGGTTGTTCTGATGGAGATAACAGGAGAGTTGTTTAAAGACAGCGCGTTCAAGTGTTTTAGACAGGAACGGGAGGAGAGAGACAGGCCTGTAGTTTATAACATCAGACGGTTTGATAGTGGATTTCTTTAGGAGAGGGTTTACTCTTGCCTCCTTGAGACTGTTTGGAAAGTGACCAGAAGTTAGAGAAGTATTGATGAAATGGGCGAGAAACGGTAGAATATCAGGAGCGATAGTCTGAACAAGGTTTGAGGGGATAGGGTCCAGAGGACAGGTGGTAGGGCGGGCAGAGGTAATGAGGGTAAGAACCTCACTTGGAGAGAGAGAGGAAAAGGAGGATAGTGTGTGGGTGAAGGGAGGGTCTGGTGGTCCAGCGGTGAGTAAAGGTGAGTCAGAAAAAGAAGAGCGAATATCATCAACCTTTTTTTCAAAGTAGTTAACAAAGTCGCTTGACAGAAGGGAGGAGGGGGAAGGGGCTTTGGGGGGGTTCAAGAGGGTGGAGAAGATAGAAAATAGTTTTGTGGGATTGGAATAGAAAGATTGGATCTTATCTTGAAAGAAAGTGCTTTTTGCCTGAGAGATCGAAGCAGAGAAAGAGGAGAGGAGAGCCTGATAGGTTAGGAGGTCGTCATGGTGTTTGGATTTCCACCATTTCCGCTCTGCTGCCCGAAGGATGGTTCTATTAGCACGCAGTGCGTCATTTAGCCAGGGAGCAGGAGGGGACTGACGAGCCTGCCGAGATGTGAGAGGTCAGAGAGAGTCCAGAGAGGATGAGAGAGTAGAGAGGAGATTTTCTGCACCAGAGTTTGGAGGCAGGAGTTGGAACGAGTCAGAGGAAGGGAGGGCTGAGAGCACCGATGAGGCAAAGGTAGATGGGGAGAGGGA
Source organism: Notothenia rossii (assembly GCF_949606895.1). Classification (NCBI taxonomy): domain Eukaryota; kingdom Metazoa; phylum Chordata; class Actinopteri; order Perciformes; family Nototheniidae; genus Notothenia; species Notothenia rossii. The sequence continues at coordinate 26,992,758 of NC_136912.1, read as the reverse complement.
ACGGAGGTTACGGCAGACAGGTGCAGGATGAGAAGAGATTAGTTTGTTATGTTTGGAAAGGGGTAAAGAGAATGAAATGAAGAAGTGATCGGATGTTTGAAGCGGGTTTACAGAGAGGTTAGAAGCAGTGCAGTTCCTTGAGAACATGAGATCAAGGACATTGCCAGCTTTATGAGTTGGTGGGGATGGAGACAGTGAGAAAGCAAAGATGGTTAACAGAGATGTTAGTTCGTCTATCTTCCCTGTCTGGAGGTTGAAGTCTCAGAGAAGTACAGCGGGAGGGCCAGTTTCAGGGATGTGTGAGAGGAGATTATCTAACTCCTCCAAGAAGTCCCCCAAGGCGCCTGGTGGATGGTAGAGAGCAACAATGGTTAATTGTATAGGATGGGTTACTGTGACGGCATGGAATTCAAAGGTGGAAGGAGGGAAGTTAGCTTGACAACAAACGTGTTTTAAACCAGGTAGGCCTACGTTTTTATTATTTATGTTCTATATCGCTAAGTGTGTGATTATTACACATGTTACGTGTTATATATATAATATGTATTATAGGCTAATATATTGGTGCCGGTGCGTTAAGACCACCTCTAGTGTCAGATTTTGGAAAATTGATTTTTAGTTTTCTCATGGCAGGGACTTTACTTCCTCTTGACACCGTCGGTTATTTACAAAAAAACACCTACATATACTTGTTATTGTGATTCTGTCTTTCTGTGTCTTTTCATCTGCTCCGTAAACTCCTATTAAACATCCATGGTAAACTCCCTGACCGCTCTCTCTCTTTTCTTGATCACCCTCTCACAGGTGAACCCTTCAATTTCCCGCTTCATTGTAGGACTTCTGCCATGTCTCTACTTTAGTTTGACCATCTGTGTTATTAAGTTATGGACTACTAAATAAATAAGTAATTAGATACCTTACCGTTACTGCGCTCATAAAGAATGATAAGAATATGAATAATGCGTATTGAACTGGTTCCATTAATTTGTGAGTTTATTTAAGGTAATAATAGAAGCCCTATTTTATCAGTCTGCACAGCAGTTACAATGGTCAAACTACATTTAATTGTCCCCATTTTTTCTTTAGCCACTAACATTAGATATTTTAATGAGATATGGACTGCAGAACAAAAAATGTCCCTGGTTTTCCTTTTAAAAATCAAGTCACCGAATGCAAGTAGTTCCCTTAGCTTATTTTTGTTATGAGATGATGATGTGAATTACTGTTCAAATTAATTAATGTAATAATCCTTTTGGTCTTATATTTTTTTTCGGGGGGAAGCCCTTTTTCCAGTTTAGAGCAATAGCCCCTCCAAATGTCTGTGCATGTCGGTTCATGGCTGGCGAGGCACTGGCACTGACTCTTCAGGTTTACAAATATTATATTTTGACCGAAATCAAAATAGAGTGGCGAAGCCCCTCCCCTTCCGGTGGACCTCCATGGGACCTTATTTCGGAAAAATTATGTATAGAGTGGCGAAGTCCCTCCCCTTCCGGTGGACCTCCATGGGACCTTATATCGGAAAAATAATGTATTGAAGTCAATGGGGAGAGAAATATTATCTTTCGATTCTGTTTGAATTGTGCCACGGATTACACATATGATGTTTGTCAATTTAAAAGATAATTTTGCAAGTCAAAAAAATTAAAATGTGTCGTAAAACTGTGAAGTTACACATTTCTTTGTTTGAAGCGCTCAATGAACTACAACTCTGGTCTTGCACACGTCACCAACACCAAGATGGCCGTCACGTTGGTACATTTCACCTCTCTCTTTCAGAATGAGGCGAAAAGTATTAAAAGAGGTGAAAATCCCTACAAGTCTGGGCATGTTGAGAGCTGTACATACGAAAAAGGGGAGTTAGTCGGTTCCGTAAGAGCCAGCATGCGGGACCGGCTTTACAAGGTTTCGGTGAGTAACAGGAGTGTAATGTGTAACGTTAATGTCAGCTAGCTAACATTAGCTAACAAGGTACACTCTCGTGTTTTGTTTTAGTTGAGAACGAGCAAGAAGTACTATTACTGGTATGATAACAACCTGGTACAAAGCACCAAAGTACTTGTTAAAGTAAGTAAGTACAGTAAGTAAATGTATTTTTAGCTATCTGGAGGGAATACATTAGTTATGAAAGCACTTACGAGACTCTGGGATTTGTAGTCTTTCTAGTTGCGTATTTTTCATAGTCTTATATTTCAACAGTTTTAAGACAAACTTTGAATTTTTTGACATGGAAATGATTTTTTAAGATTGACAAACAACATATGTGTAATTCATGGCGCAATTCAAACGGGATCAAAAGATAAGTTTTCTCTCTCCATTGACTTCAATGTATTATTTTTTCGGAATAAGGTCCCATGATGCGGAAGTAAGTGGGCGTGACTTCGCCACTCTAGTCAATGGAGAGATAAAGATTATCTTTCGATCCCATTTAAATTGTGCCACAAATTACACATATGATGTTTGTCAATTTAAAAGATAATTTTGCAAGTAAAAAAAAAAAATGAAGTGAAGTAACACATTTTGTTGTGTGAAACGCTCAATGAACTACATCTCCCGTCTCGCGCACAACACACCAAGACGGCCTTCACGTTGGCACATTTCACTTCTTTCTTTCAGAATGAGGCGGAAAGTATTAAAAGAGGTGAAAATCACTACAAGTCTGGGCATGTTGAGAGCTGTACATACACACAAGGGGAGTTAGTCGGATCCGTAAGAGCCAGCATGCAGATTTGTAGTCTTTCTAGTTGCGTATTTTTCATAGTCTTATATTTCAACAGTTTTAAGACACACTGTGACTTTTTTGACATGGAAATGATTTTTTAAGATTGACAAACATATGTGTAATTCATGGCACAATTCAAACGGGGTCGAAAGATAAGTTTTCTCTCTCCATTGACTTCATTACATAATTTTTCCGAAATAAGGTCCCATGGACCGGAAGTAGATGGGCGTGACCTCACCTCTCTATTCTATTATTTTCAAAAAACAGTAGATGACCATTACATGTATGTATGATCTGTATATGTAATGTGTATTTGTAAAGCGCTTTGAGAGTCATTGATAAAGCGCTATAATAAATATAAGGATTATTATTATTATTATTATAAAAGCTTTTTTAGTCTGATGCTAAAAATGTAATTTTATTGTTTAAATATTGGATTGTTCTCTCTTAGTAAGATCCCTTTTTTAATAAAATGGTGGTCTTACCTTGACTTGAAGATGAAGTCCATGCTATCCTTCTGGCAGAGCCGGCCCGACCCATTAAGCGACATAAGCGGCCGCGTAGGGCCCCACAGCCACTAAGGGCCCCCAGCAAAAAATAAATAAATAATAATAATAATCTCAGTACACCGTCGCCGTGATAAATGTGTTTAATAAATGTTGTTAATATGCCTAGATTGCCTACTCTCAAAGTCATGTATTATATTATTGAGTCAATAATATAATACTGTAACGTTCGACAATAGGAGTCGGAAACAGGCTTCAAGTTATTAGGTTTAATAACTCCTTTGATCGCATACAGATATAGGTTACAGGTGTGACGACCCCTCCACACCACTAGGCAATCCGTGGTCTCTCTGTTACAGGATCCGGTGCTGTGGGGCAGGCAATTTCCTGATGAGCTACCCCTGCCGGATGAGCTACACCTGCTGGAAGCCTACAAGGGGAGCCAAGCTGGATACGTCGCACTCTCACTCCTCTGGGCACTCTCTCTGTGCCAGCCTCTGGGACCTGTTGCTGGTTCCATGGAGTTATTTGTTAATTAAGAATAAACTATTGTGTTATTCTTACCCCTCGTCTCACCTCCCTGCTTTTTGTCGCAGCCCAGGAGCCGGGTTGTAACATATGGGGGCTCGTTGCTTTGGACATGGGAACGTTTGATAATGGATGTCCGTTGTGGGGACGGATTTCGCACACCTGTTGTCGCTGAGTGCGGCTGATTTTTTGGGAGTAGTGTTACGGGGGTAAGTGTTTTGCAGTTTTTATTGCAGGGGGAATGTGTGGCAGCGAGTATGAACACAGTCATGTTAGTTACCGTGGTTTCTGTCCCTGTTAGGTTTAGTACGGTCTTCCTTGGAGGTCGTAGGGGGGGTTGTTAGTGTGGTGTGAAAGTGGTTAGAGCTATTAGCTCGGGAGCACACCGAGGCTGTAGGTGGAGTTGCCGGTTTGCTGGTCACTTCGTCGAGATTACGGTATTAAGTGCGTACGTACCCGCCGTAACTAGCACCTGAAGAATAGTTGGGGAGTTTAGCTAGTTTCTGTGAGGCAGTTAGAGGGACAGACCTCGTTAGCTGTATTGTATTGGTGTGAAGAGGATCTTGTTGGGTAGTTAACGGCGTTCCGGATGGAACTCCTTTCTTTATGGGGGGGGAGTTTGGGAGTAAGTTATTCTTACCCCTCGTCTCACCTCCCTGCTTTTTGTTGCAGCCCAAGAGCCGGGATGTAACACAGGTTACAGGTCACAGGTTACAGGTCGCAGGTTCATCATCACTCAGTACTCCACTCCCTAACTCAGACACACTAACAGGGTCAACGTCACAACTTCCCAGCCCTCCCCCTCTGCTCCTCCAACCACAGGCCCACACACCGACCAGCATTATTGTGCAGCTCAGTGATTAGCAGAGAGACGGTGGATGCTTGACTGACACACCCAGCACCCTATACAGGGCATAGACCTGCATCGGGTCAGGTACCCGACGGGTGACCCGCAAAAAAAGTGATTCGCGGGTGGTATTTTTTCAAACGCTTTTTTCCGGGTTCGGTTCTGGGTAAAACAAAGATGATGCGGGTCGGGTCGCGGGTTTTGCATAATACATATATTAAAATAATAATAATTTAGTTTAATGTTTAAATCCTCAGACCTCTCCCCCGCGGGGCCGCGCATAATCATAATCTCTGCAGCGCATCAATCTGCTGCTGAGCGCACCACATTCGAAATGGCTGAGGTGAAGCTCTAGCGGAGAATACAGCATTTTCAATAACACTTCCTCAAGAGCGAAATCCAACATCTGGGAGGCTTTTGATGTCATCCTAGATGGAGAAAATAACCAACATCCCACGCTTGTTGAGACAAATATGCAACTGCGTGTGTTAATAATTGCACGTTTTCACTGCTCATATATATGCGGGGTCGGGTTGCGGATCTTGTGCCGACGGGTCGGGTCGGGTTGCGTAACTAATTGGCAATATGTGCGGGTAGCGGGGCAGGTTCGGTATTGCACGTCGAGGGGGGCGGGAGCGGGTCTTGAAAATCAGACCCGTGCAGGACTCTGATACAGGGTCGCTACACTACCCCCCTACTACAAAGTTCCTCGCCCACAAGGAACAAATGCAATCTAAAAAAACAACAATACATAATACAGAGCACTCTGCAACAGTACAAAATACAGAGTACTCCGGGCTCAAGTTCTACCACCGTGTGAGACACGTCTCACGAACGGCCAGTCAGAAGAAGAGCGCCGAGCATAAGAATATCATAATATTTATACACACAAGTGGGGAGGAGTTGTGTCGGTTGCTCCTCCCGAGCTGTTTGTTATTGGCGATTTCACTTCTGGGCGAACCCTAGACAGTGAGTTGGTAATTCTCCATTGGCCGGTTTCCCTTCTGGGCGGGGCCCTAGGCAATGAGTCAGCAGTCGTTGATTACGTCTGTTTCGCTCCATCTCCTTACAGTGTGTGTGTGTGTGTGCGTGTCTATGTCCCTGAGTGTTAAGAAGAACCAATGTCTTTATAGGGATGTTTCACAATATGTTGCACATAACAGGTATAGTTGATCAATGATTAAACAGCACATATAGCCACTGCAATGAACACACACACATTTGATCATGCAGCCTACCACACAAATGTCACATGTTTTCCTCATTCAAAGCTATATTTGTATATGTTTAAACGTCATCGTCTCATGACATCCATAGGATTAGTTAACTAACAAAGGTTAACTGTACTTATACCCTAAGCAAGGCCTTCTCTGAACTTCCTCCCACCTCGAAGTCAGCTCACTTAAAATAAATACATCTATTGATAATTCAGACCGACCATTGTTTCTCTAACTGTGTGACCCAATCGTCTCAAGGCCTTTTTTAGGAGTCTTGCAGGATATGAACATGGAGTTCCTCTGTTAATAGCAAAGACCATTGATAATTAGCAAAGAGACTCATGGGCCTCTTCTAATATCTGGAAACTGTAATTAAAGTATAATTATATTGAGAAGATCCAAGACTTGACATAACATTTCCTCCTTTTATTAATTTAAGTTTCCAGATCATACAAAAAACCCTTCCAGATAACCTACTGAGTTCCGCCCTTGAAAGCCCAAAAGGACTTTCTGAAAATACTTATCAACGGGTAATAATTTTACTCAAGGCAGAAATCACAGGTTGTACTGTACCTTACCTCACAAGTAGCCAAAACAACACCTTTTGATTATAACACAAAAGTGGAAGAAAAGACCATTTGCACTAATCTACTTCTACTTAAAATGGGACATCATTTTAGGAATATATATAAAAAAACCTCTCTATAATTAAGAGGAAAAAATTGACTCGTCCATTCAAGTTCAACACACATCCTATATATCAGGTGACATTAAAATGAATATACCAGAAATACGCTGTATTAAACTTTTTGAGATAACACGTTACTTAAAGGCGGTCCTGAAGTCTCCTGGCGTACTCAGGCCCTGGAGGAGGGTCCAGGGAATCCGGCGGCTGACCAAAAGCCAAAACGGCAGGGGTGCGAATCTCTCTCCCTAACATGAGGAGGGCAGGAGAACAGGCTGAGGACTCCAGGACTGCAGAGCGACATGCCATGAGCACAAGGGGTAGATGCTCGTCCCAGTCACGCTGGTGCTGAGACGTGAGGATGGCCAGCTGCTGGCCCATGGTGCGATGGAATCTCTCGACTAGTCCGTTGCTCTGAGGCCGCAAGGGGGAGGTGCGTGTTTTGTGCATGCCCAGTAGTGTGCACATGGAGGCGAACACCCGGGACTCGAAGTTCCTCCCCTGGTCATTATGCAGGGACTCCGGCACTTCAAACCGGCTGAACATGCCGGCCACCAAGGCATCTGCGATTGTCACTGCTTCCTGATCAGGGAGGGCATACGCCTCTGGCCATTTTGTGAAATAGTCTATGCCGGTGAGGACGTAGCGGTTACCCGTGTTTGACAGAAGTACCGGCCCCACCACATCAACTGCTACTCTCTCCATTGGGACCCCCACGGTAAACTGTTGCTGCGGAGCATGGGAACGACCAGCGGGGCCCTTACGAGCCATACAAGGGTCACAGCGGCGACAGAAGTCTTCGACATCCCTCCGGCACTGCCCCCAGTAGCAACCCTGGCAAAGGCGGCAGAGAGTCTTAGTGACACTAAAGTGCCCGCGTTGCACCTATTTAAGAAGTTTTTATATTGTACTGATACTTACTACCACTCTGATCATATTCCCTTCCTCAATACTCCCGAAGAAGCAAAGAACGATCATCAATGACAGAGAGCATATGAACTGAATCATTACTCTGTGTCCGCTTCACACTCAGAAGGAAATATCACGTCTCCTCATCGTGGGTAGCGAGACCAATCACTTTAGAAACACATTTCTCAAGTCAGAAACTATAGAAATGATCCCTGAAAGTATAGTCTGTTTGTTGAAAGGGTGAAAACTGCACGTGAATCGCAGGAAACGTACTATCACTGAGGGTTCCTGCCTAACAATAAAAACATGTCAATTTCGTCAAGTCATGTGATTGATGTTATTAACAGCAATGCAAGTTAGCTTGTGGCAAAGCATCAATTATCCTTATGATAAACAGTATGACCTTTAACGTAAGTTAAACCATGCCTGTATCAGATTCAAGTTAAAGTGCAGAAACAGTGACCTCTATAGGAGAACACAGCAAATAGCTGCAGGGAAAAACAAGCGCAGTTCAATCCGCAGCAGCTGAGGACAGGAATGAGGTGAAATTGACCATGTGACTGACTTGAACAACACTGATTTTTAGCCTGTATCAAAACTTAAATTACAGCTAAAACACTGGCTTGAAACAGAGCTGACAGAGCTTTAAAATTGAATATTTTGACAAACAAAAGGCGTACTGAATATGTGTGCTGTGGAGTCTGGAGCTCAAACAATGACTTTTCCTCACAACACTGTTTAAGTGTACCTGTTTACTAGAATAAGGGCTGCGTTAAAGGTGGGGTATGTAAGTTTGAGAAACCGGCTCAAGATACACTTTTTGTTATAATCCATGGAATGTTCTTAACATCCCGAAAGGAATGAAAATCTTAAGTGCTTTGACAAAAAATCCATAAGAAAATGTCATCTGTGGAAGCTGTAGTACTGTAAAAAGCACGACCAATCATTTTAGCTGGCCCGGCTAAAATAACTGGATGGCCTACCTGCCTGTCAGCCTTCCATCTGTGCACAAACTTATCTCGTGCCCTCATTGGTCATGTGCGCGTTCGTGTGTGTTGGAGGAGGGGCTCTGTAAGGAAGTGGCAGATTTTTTCCTGTTGTGTATTTTCAAATTCTAGCGCACTCGAGCTGGTTTCTCCAAAATAACCTACCCCACCTTTAAGTCAAAGACCAAATCACTAGCGACAACAAGGGCTCCCACTGACTGGATTAAATCATGTCTGATGAAAATTATACGAGCCGAGGAAATATTTGGACCTATAAAGACATAAAACATGTCACAGTGTTTTAGCGTGTTGCACCAATTTAAGAAGTTTTTATATTGTACTGATACTAACTACCACTCTGATCATATTCCCTTCCTCAATACTCCCGAAGAAGCAAAGAACGATCATCAATGACAGAGAGCATATGAACTGAATCATTACTCTGTGTCCGCTTCACGCTCAGAAGGGAATATCACGTCTCATCATCGTGGGTAGCGAGACCAATCACTTTAGAAACACATTTCTCAAGTCAGAAACTATAGAAATGATCCCTGAAAGTATAGTCTTAGTTTGTTGAAGGGTGAAAGCTGCATTTGATTCACAGGAAACGTACTATCACTGAGGGTTCCTGCCTAGCAATAATAAACACGTCCATTTCGTCAAGTCATGTGATTGATGTTATTAACAGCAATGCAAGTTAGCTTGTGGCAAAGCATCAATTATCCTTATGATAAACAGTCATTCCTTTAACGTAAGTTAAACCATGCCTGTATCAGATTCAAGTTAAAGTGCAGAAACAGTGACCTCTATAGGAGAACACAGCAAATAGCTGCAGGGAAAAACAAGCGCAGTTCAATCCGCAGCTGCTGAGGACACAGCAATGAGGTGAAATTGACCATGTGACTCTGACTTGAACAACACTGATTTTAGCCTGTATCAAAACTTAAATTACAGCTAAAACACTGGCTTGAAACAGAGCTGACAGAGCTTTAAAGTTGAACATTTTGACAAACCAAAAGGCGTACTGACTATGTGTGCTGTGGAGTCTGGAGCTCAAACAATGACTTTTCCTCACAACACTGTTTCAGTGTACCTGTTTTCTAGAATAAGGGCTGCGTTAAGTCAAAGACCAAATCACTAGCGACAACGAGGCTGACTGGATTAAATAATGTCTGATGAAAATGATACGAGCCGAGGAAATATTTGAACCTATAAAGACATAAAACATGTCACAGTGTTTTAGCGCGTTGCACCAATTTAAGAAGTTTTTATATTGTACTGATACTGACTACCACTCTGATCATATTCCCTTCCTCAATACTCCCGAAGAAGCAAAGAACGATCATCAATGACAGAGAGCATATGATCTGAATTATTACTCTGTGTCCGCTTCAAGCTCAGAAGGGAATATCACATCTCATCATCGTGGGTAGCGAGACCAATCACTTTAGAAACACATTTCTCAAGTCAGAAACTATAGAAATGATCCCTGAAAGTATAGTCTTAGTTTGTTGAAGGGTGAACGCTGCACCTGATTCACAGGAAACGTACTATCACTGAGGGTTCCTGACTAACAATAATAAAAGTTTCCATTTCGTCAAGTCATGTGATTGATGTTATTAACAGCAATGCAAGTTAGCTTGTGGCAAAGCATCAATTATCCTTATGATAAACAGTATGACCTTTAACGTAAGTTAAACCATGCCTGTATCAGATTCAAGTTAAAGTGCAGAAACAGTGACCTCTATAGGAGAACACTGCAAATAGCTGCAGGGAAAAACAAGCGCAGTTCAATCCGCAGCTGCTGAGGACACAGCAATGAGGTGAAATTGACCATGTGACTCTGACTTGAACAACACTGATTTTAGCCTGTATCAAAACTTAAATTACAGCTAAAACACTGGCTTGAAACAGAGCTGACAGAGCTTTAAAGTTGAACATTTTGACAAACCAAAAGGCGTACTGACTATGTGTGCTGTGGAGTCTGGAGCGAAAACAATGACTTTTCCTCACAACACTGTTTCATTGTACCTGTTTTCTAGAATAAGGGCTGCGTTAAGTCAAAGACCAAATCACTAGCGACAACGAGGCTGACTGGATTAAATAATGTCTGATGAAAATGATACGAGCCGAGGAAATATTTGAACCTATAAAGACATAAAACATGTCACAGTATTTTAGCGCGTTGCACCAATTTAAAAAGTTTTTATATTGTACTGATACTGACTACCACTCTGATCATATTCCCTTCCTCAATACTCCCGAAGAAGCAAAGAACGATCATCAATGACAGAGAGCATGTGAACAGAATCATTACTCTGTGTCCGCTTCACGCTCAGAAGGGAATATCACGTCTCATCATCGTGGGTAGCGAGACCAATCACTTTAGAAACACATTTCTCAAGTCAGAAACTATAGAAATGATCCCTGAAAGTATAGTCTTAGTTTGTTGAAGGGTGAACGCTGCACCTGATTCACAGGAAACGTACTATCACTGAGGGTTCCTGCCTAACAATAATAAACGTTTCCATTTCGTCAAGTCATGTGATTGATGTTATTAACAGCAATGCAAGTTAGCTTGTGGCAAAGCATCAAATATCCATCCTTATGATAAACAGTCATTCCTTTAACGTAAGTTAAACCATGCCTGTATCAGATTCAAGTTAAAGTGCAGAAACAGTGACCTCTACAGGAGAACACAGCAAATGGCTGCAGGGAAAAACAAGCGCAGTTCAATCCGCAGCTGCTGAGGACACAGCAATGAGGTGAAATTGACCATGTGACTCTGACTTGAACAACACTGATTTTAGCCTGTATCAAAAGTTAAATTACAACTAAAACACTGGCTTGAAACAGAGCTGACAGAGCTTTAAAGTTGAACATTTTGACAAACCAAAAGGCGTACTGAATATGTGTGCTATGGAGTCTGGAGCTCAAACAATGACTTTTCCTCACAACACTGTTTCAGTGTACCTGTTTTCCTAGAATAAGGGCTGCGTTAAGTCAAAGACCAAATCACTAGTGACAACGAGGCTGACTGGATTAAATAATGTCTGATGAAAATGATACGAGCCGAGGAAATATTTGAACCTATAAAGACATAAAACATGTCACAGTGTTTTAGCGCGTTCCACCAATTTAAGAAGTTTTTATATTGTACTGATACTGACTACCACTCTGATCATATTCCCTTCCTCAATACTCCCGAAGAAGCAAAGAACGATCATCAATGACAGAGAGCATATGAACTGAATCATTACTCTGTGTCCGCTTCAAGCTCAGAAGGGAATATCACGTCTCATCATCGTGGGTAGCAAGACCAATCACTTTAGAAACACATTTCTCAAGTCAGAAACTATAGAAATGATCCCTGAAAGTATAGTTTTAGTTTGTCGAAGGGTGAAAGCTGCACCTGATTCACAGGAAACGTACTATCACTGAGGGTTCCTGCCTAACAATAATAAACGTTTCCATTTCGTCAAGTCATGTGATTGATGTTATTAACAGCAATGCAAGTTAGCTTGTGGCAAAGCATCAATTATCCATCCTTATGATAAACAGTATGACCTTTCACGTAAGTTAAACCATGCCTGAATCCGATTCAAGTTAAAGTGCAGAAACAGTGACCTCTATAGGAGAACACTGCAAATAGCTGCAGGGAAAAACAAGCGCAGTTCAATCCGCAGCTGCTGAGGACACAGCAATGAGGTGAAATTGACCATGTGACTCTGACTTGAACAACACTGATTTTAGCCTGTATCAAAAGTTAAATTACAGCTAAAACACTGGCTTGAAACAGAGCTGACAGAGCTTTAAAGTTGAACATTTTGACAAACCAAAAGGCGTACTGAATATGTGTGCTGTGGAGTCTGGAGCTCAAACAATGACTTTTCCTCACAACACTGTTTCAGTGTACCTGTTTTCTAGAATAAGGGCTGCGTTAAGTCAAAGACCAAATCACTAGCGACAACGAGGCTGACTGGATTAAATAATGTCTGATGAAAATGATACGAGCCGAGGAAATATTTGAACCTATAGAGACATAAAACATGTCACAGTGTTTTAGCGTGTTGCACCAATTTAAGAAATGTTTATATTGTACTGATACTGACTACCACTCTGATCATATTCCCTTCCTCAATACTCCAGAAGAAGCAAAGAACGATCATCAATGACAGAGAGCATATGAACTGAATCATTACTCTGTGTCCGCTTCACGCTCAGAAGGGAATATCACGTCTCATCATCGTGGGTAGCGAGACCAATCACTTTAGAAACACATTTCTCAAGTCAGAAACTATAGAAATGATCCCTGAAAGTATAGTCTTAGTTTGTTGAAGGGTGAACGCTGCAGCTGATTCACAGGAAACGTACTATCACTGAGGGTTCCTGCCTAACAATAATAAACGTTTCCATTTCGTCAAGTCATGTGATTGATGTTATTAACAGCAATGCAAGTTAGCTTGTGGCAAAGCATCAAATATCCATCCTTATGATAAACAGTATGAACTTTAACGTAAGTTAAACCATGCCTGTATCAGATTCAAGTTAAAGTGCAGAAACAGTGACCTCTATAGGAGAACACAGCAAATGGCTGCAGGGAAAAACAAGTGCAGTTCAATCCGCAGCTGCTGAGGACACAGCAATGAGGTGAAATTGACCATGTGACCAGGGCCGGCCCTAGACTTTTGGGGGCCCTAAGCGAGCTTTGGCTTGGGGGACCCCCTCACTCTAGCGCGTTCCTACTACACACAATACGGAACCAACTTTTGTCTTATGATGTTAGCCTAAGCACACATATTGTATACATAAGCATGTAAACACCGTGGACCTAACCTCCTCTAGGGGGGTCCTCACCTCCTCTAAGGGGGTCCTCACCTCCTCTAGGGGGGTCCGGGGGCATGCCCCCCCGGGAAGATTTTTTTTTAAAATATTGAAGTTAAAAGCATCAATATGGTGCACTTTGAGAGCAAAATTAAGAGATCTATGGATACATCTCTCAACACCCATATGAAACAGAACTGTAAGCAGATTTTTCTTTATGGATATTTTACAAATCACTCCCCTTTTAAACTGTTTTCTTGTTTTGTCATATAGTATTTCATAACTGTTTTTCATTTATTCTCTCTGGCTGTCCATCTCATAATGTCCAGTTTTAGTCTAATTTCTTTTCTTATGTGAACATAGAAACTAGCTGTCAATAGAAATATAATTCAGAAGAATTATAATTTTTTGCAAAAATCTGTCACAAAAAGAGGTTACACATTTAAATTCAGGTGTTGTTATGGCAACGTCAGTGACCAAACAGCCACATTTACTGCTGCAAATACGTTCAAACATGCTGTCGACACGTAAAACAGTGGCAACTATGCCACCATTTCAGCTGACTTTTTCTCAGAAATAGTGTCACATAACATCCATATATTTCAGTGCTAGGTTGATGCTTAGCTAAGCTAACTATGAAACACTTTAACTGACAGGACTCAGGATCAACTTTGTACTGTAAGGTAGCTTCTAGCTTCATGTCGAACAGTAAGTAAACATTTCCCAGAGAGCTTTCTTTGAAATAACCAGGTAACGCTAAAAAACATTACATTTAGATTGTATGACTAAGTGTTTATTTAATATATCTGGCTAGCTATAGCTACTTGCTAACGGTTTAGCTTATCCACGCGATTCAAAGTAACGTCAACGTAGCTGTAATTTATGCTTTGCTTACATGTTTGCATAACTTGGAAGTGTACTGACATTTACATACCTTGTTTACCTGTGGCTCCGGGGTTGTTGTGTGAGCCACCACTTGAGAATTTTCGTCTTTTTTAAGAAAAAATGTTCTTATGTCAATCTTCAAAAACTCTGAGTCCGACTGACAGTTTATTTTAAACATTGTCACAGCTCACAGGATAGGTACCTGTCAGCCAATAAGACAGATGTTTATTTCCATTCAACTCTCAGGTTGGTCTGGTGTCTTGCCTCTGTTGCATTCAGTGAACACGGGAAATTACAATCCTGCCGTCCTCTCCACTTTCATGATGAGGTTCAGGTAAAGCACGGTTAATGTATTATATTATTGACTCAATAATATAATACATGACTTTGAGAGTAGGCAATCTAGGCATATTAACAAAATTAATTAAACATACTTATCACGGCGACGCTGTACTGACATTTATTTTCTTTTAATTTTTTCTTTTTTGCTAGGGTGCCCCTTAGTGGCTGCGGGGCCCTAAGCGACCGCTTATGTCGCTTAATGGGTCGGGCCGGCTCTGCATGTGACTCTGACTTGAACAACACTGATTTTAGCCTGTATCAAAAGTTAAATTACAACTAAAACACTGGCTTGAAACAGAGCTGACAGAGCTTTAAAGTTGAACATTTTGACAAACCAAAGGGCGTACTGAATATGTGTGCTGTGGAGTCTGGAGCTCAAACAATGACTTTTCCTCACAACACTGTTTCAGTGTACCTGTTTTCTAGAATAAGGGCTGCGTTAAGTCAAAGACCAAATCACTAGCGACAACGAGGCTGACTGGATTAAATAATGTCTGATGAAAATGATACGAGCCGAGGAAATATTTGAACCTATAGAGACATAAAACATGTCATAGTGTTTTAGCGTGTTGCACCAATTTAAGAAATTTTTATATTGTACTGATACTGACTACCACTCTGATCATATTCCCTTCCTCAATACTCCCGAAGAAGCAAAGAACGATCATCAATGACAGAGAGCATATGAACTGAATCATTACTCTGTGTCCGCTTCACGCTCAGAAGGGAATATCACGTCTCATCATCGTGGGTAGCGAGACCAATCACTTTAGAAACACATTTCTCAAGTCAGAAACTATAGAAATGATCCCTGAAAGTATAGTCTTAGTTTGTTGAAGGGTGAACGCTGCACCTGATTCACAGGAAACGTACTATCACTGAGGGTTCCTGCCTAACAATAATAAACGTTTCCATTTCGTCAAGTCATGTGATTGATGTTATTAACAGCAATGCAAGTTAGCTTGTGGCAAAGCATCAAATATCCATCCTTATGATAAACAGTATGAACTTTAACGTAAGTTAAACCATGCCTGTATCAGATTCAAGTTAAAGTGCAGAAACAGTGACCTCTATAGGAGAACAGAGCAAATGGCTGCAGGGAAAAACAAGCGCAGTTCAATCCGCAGCTGCTGAGGACACAGCAATGAGGTGAAATTGACCATGTGACTCTGACTTGAACAACACTGATTTTAGCCTGTATCAAAACTTGCAAGTTAGCTTGTGGCAAAGCATCAAATATCCATCCTTATGATAAACAGTATGACCTATAACTCAGTGTGCGAAATACGGGGGGGTCCGGGGGAGCTCGACCCCCCCGTTTAACACCTGAGCCCCCCTGAAAGCCTCAACAGCAACATTTAGGGGGGGTCTGAAATTATAATATGTATTTGTCACTTGCAATGGTCACTAAAATGTTTTTAAGCCTACTATGTCCAGTATTCATAATTCAAAACATTTCTTCACAAATAACTTCTATTTTGGCTGTCAAAAGCAGAGCCAGCCGCGTGACACGGGTACGCTGCGTGACGCGGACACAAATTATGCAAATTAGCCATGCGCGGCAAAGAGGAGAGAAAGACGTTACATTAGAGGACTCAAATGTCTAAGAGAAAGCTAAACCAAAGTGTTTCACTCGCGCACTTTGGGTTCACATCCAAAAAAGTGACACCACGAGATGACCAAGAAACACCCAGAGATGATGCTGATGACGCAGCAGCTAGCACAGCACTCGCTACCAGAACCGTTAGCGAGTCGGGGGCTCCTGTCCCGCCCAGTCACTCCCCAGAAGGAGGTGAAGTTGAGGCAGAGCGCTCAGAAGACGCAGCAGTTGCGGAGGTAGCTACTACTGCTGCTAGTGACTTTCCGCCGGGTGGTTGGACAACGAAGCAGGTGGGCGAATGGAAAGACTGCAACCCTTGGCTTGACATTAAGGCTGGAAAGTTAGGATGCTTAGTGTGTAGGAAAGCAAAAACGTTGCTACTCTCAGAAAAGGGACCGGGTTTACACCTCTCGGAAGAATGGATCAATGGTGATGTTACTAGCCCTGATGCAAAACAGCTACGAAAGAAGATATACAAACACAGGGACAGCCAGGCCCACACAAGGTCAGTGGAAATAGTACAGATGAAAGACAAAGAAACCCTCCCAAACTGTTTCATTGATGTACAGTCCGATTTACTCAAGAAAACAACAGTCTCGTTTAGAACAGCTTACACCGTAGCAAAGGAAAGGCTATCTTATAAAAAGCTCAACCCCCTCATGACAATGCAGGAGCTGAATGGAGCCGAAGTTGGGAATATCCACAAATCTGACCATGCATGCGCAGAAATAATAAGTCACATTGCAAAGGAAATGCGCCGCAAGTTCGTCTCTAATGTGAAAGAAATGGATTCAAAGGTATCAATCACAATTGATGAAAGTACCGTTCACGGTCGTCCCTATCTAGTCATTTACGTAAGATGTGATGTCAGTGGTAAGGGGGATGTAGATAATGTTTTCCTGGATATAGTGGAACTCACAGATGGGGTCGATGCTGAATCAATTTATAACTCGATGATGGCGAGTCTATATAAAGCTGGAATGGATGATGACTTTTTGAAGAAGCACCTAATAAGCATAGCCACCGATGGGGCTGCAGTGCTCACGGGAAAAGCCAGTGGGCTTGTCGTCAGACTCAAAAACAATTTTCCGAACGTGCAGTCTGTACACTGCCTGGCGCACAGACTAGAACTGTCAGTCAAAGATGCTCTTAAAGATGTGGGTGGCACTAATCACTTTGAGATATTTATTTCACATTTATACTCACTCTACAATCAGTCAACCAGGAATTCCAGATTGCTGAAAGAAGCAGCGGCCGAGCTCAACATGGAAATACTGAAAATAGTTCAAATTTTCACCATCAGATGGGTTGCCAGCAGCTTTAAAACAGTAAAAGCTGTATGGAAAGATTTCCCCGCACTAGCACTCCATTTTAAAACATCCAGTGAGAACGCATCACGTAATGATCTTGAGAGGCAAAAATACAAGGGACTTCTCAAGCACCTAACCAACTCAGGATTCGTGGAAGATTTGGCTGTCATGAAAGACATCCTGCGTGAACTCCAGAGCCTGTCTCTCAAGCTGCAGAGAAGAGAAATGACACTTGTGGACTCAAGTGTCCACATCAAACAAACCATTGTAGTGCCGAGAGATAGGGAGTCAGAGGCGGTGCATCGAAGGTGCAAAGTTGTCTTTAATAGAGAGCTGCAAAGGACATGTTGTCGGGTCGCAGCCCGGGACGACAAGAGGAAGAGCCAGGAGGGCACACAATATATATAAGGAACACACAACAGGTCCGTGTGGAAACAAAACCACACAAGCCCCCCCAGAATTCAAATATGGCAAAATAAATCCTCGCGTCCGTGGAGGAAGCACCACAGGGGCCGAGGAGGGCGGGGTCGCAATTGAGGACCGGGCCATGGAACGGGCCGACGAAAGGAGGCCGCATGAGAGGGTAGGGACCCTAACGAGGGCGAGGGCACCCCCACCGGGGGCGGGCCGGAACGGGCCGTTGTAAGCGGGCTGCAGTAGGTGTCGTGGCGAACCCAGCAGGAAAAAGCGCTGCCCGGCCGCAGGCGAAGGCACGGCGGCGGCGGACATGAAACCTCCGGAAGGACGGAGCGGAATCCCAGGAAGGCAGGAGCAGTCACCCCGGGAGGAAGGAGCCGTGGACAGGGGAGAAGCCAGACGGAGCGCCGTCCGAAGCTGACGTCGAGGCCAACCGTGAGCCGCGGTAAGAGGAGAGGCCAGGCAGGGTCCCGGAGCGCGCCACCCACGGGCCAATGAAGGCATGGGCGACGTCCGAAACCGCCGAGGCGAAGGAAGAGGCCAGGCAGGGTCCCGGAGCGCGCCACCCACGGGCCAATAAAGGCATGGGCGACGTCCGAAACCGCCGAGGCGAGACGGGGTCCAGAAGCGTGCCACCCAGGCGCCGATGAGAGCGCGGGTGGCGTCAGAAGCAGCCGTCGAGGTGATGAAACGGCGAGAGGGTCCACACGAGGCCGACCAGACATGGTCGAACCTCCTCTCAGGCACCAGAAAAAGCTCAAAAAGGCCCGTACTGTCCACGGTCCAAAAAAGGTAGGTGAAATCGTGAGAGGATCCACACGAGGCCGACCAGATATGGTCGAACCTCCTCTCAGGCACCAGGGGAAAAAAAAACAAAAAACTCAAAAGGTCGATAGCCGTTAGCAGCTAGCCGTTAGCCGCTAGCTGGCAGCCGTCGGTAGCCGCTAGCCGTAGCCGTTAGCTAACGAGGTTAGCTGCTAGTCGTCGAAGGCTAGCGCAGCCTGGACGTGCAGCCGCACGAGCAGAAGAAAACAGCCCCAGGAGGTAGCAATCGGGTTCATCCCTACCCAGCGGGTCGTGCATCGTCTCCCTGTTGGTTGGAAGACCGATGCGGGAATGGCGAGCAACGTCCCCAGCCATTCTGCGAGGCGTGCACCGAGCCTCAGTCCGCGTGCCGGTGGCAGCAACGGACGATTCCAAAAATCCCCGGCATTTCGAGAAAGAAACCTGAGTTTCCTTTGCCGTGTTCGGGTCCGTCTCGGAAACTTCTGCGAGACTTATATGTCAGGGTCACCAATGTAGTGCCGAGAGATAGGGAGTCAGAGGCGGTGCATCAAAGGTGCAAAGTTGTCTTTAATAGAGAGCTGCAAAGGACATGTTGTCGGGTCGCAGCCCGGGACGACAAGAGGAAGAGCCAGGAGGGCACACAATATATATAAGGAACACACAACAGGTCCGTGTGGAAACAAAACCCCAATTGTAGTTCCATGTGTGAATTATGAACCAGTGTATCAATACGTGGTCACCACACCATCAATGTTTTGACCGCCATGAAGACGACCGGGGGGAGATCAACGAAGAAGGCTGAACAGGGCGTCTCATCGGGCTTTTTTAAGGACGTAGAGCTGACAGAAGGCAGGGGGAAAATAAACAAACCTCGTTTTTATGAATCGGTGGTTGCTACTCTAACCAAGCGCTTACCGGAGTCAAGCTTGGTCCAGACGCTCAAAGCTCTTGATAAGCGCTTTTGGCCAGGAGAGCGGGAAGACTTGACTTTGTATGGCGAACAAGAAGTACACCGTCTGGCTAAATCGCTCGGAGAACCAGCCGGGGACGCCGTGGGGCAGTTTAGAGACTGGAAATTGCAGGGCACTCCACCGGGCAAAACACTGGAACGGCTATGCATAGCAAGTCGCACTTACCTCCCCACGTCTGCTGAGTGCGAGAGAGGCTTTTCCGCCGTGAATAACACCGACAACCAGAGCCGCAACAGGTTGCGCGAGGAGAGCCTGTCTTCGCTTCTGTTTGTGGACCTAAACGGACCCCCTTTGGACAAATTCGACCCAGTGCCGTTCGTGAAAAGCTGGATTAAAGCAGGACATCGTCTCTCTTTTTCTTGGAAACCAGGACGGCAACGAGAAGAAGTCGAGCCAAGGCATCTTTGGTCTATTCTCACTTAAGGTAAAATACTATTTTTTCGATCTTTGCTGTGCATAAGATGAGCGTGTGCGTATGTCCTGTGTGGATTCCGGGGTTAAGAAGAAAAGCATAATTAGCCTTGGCGTTCAAGTTGGTGTGTGTGTGTGTGTGTGTGTGTGTGGGTGTGTGCAGGCCTGCCCCTCCCTACACGCAGATCACGCAGACTGTGTGTGTGTGTGTGTGTGTGTGTGTGTGTGTGTGTGTGTGTGTGTGTGTGTGTGTGTGTGTGTGTGTCTCTGCTCCCATTTCCTCGCATCGAATCGAAAACAGATGGTTCTTTAACGGTCGCGTATTCATTCATATGAACGTTAGAATATATAATTATTTGACAGCGCCCCGGTTGAGAAACGCTGCTACTACTGATTGTCTTGGATTGCATCCATGAAATATTGTATAGGCCTACTGCATATTGAGACATCTTCGACCGGTATATTGCGCAATAAACGGGAGATGGGGACCCCCCGATTATTGACGGGTATTTCGCACACTGCCTATAACGTAAATTAAACCATGCCTGAATCAGATTCAAGTTAAAGTGCAGAAACAGTGACCTCTATAGGAGAACACAGCAAATAGCTGCAGGGAAAAACAAGCGCAGTTCAATCCCAGCTGCTGAGGACACAGCAATGAGGTGAAATTGACCATGTGACTCTGACTTGAACAACACTGATTTTAGCCTGTATCAAAAGTTAAATTACAGCTAAAACACTGGCTTGAAACAGAGCTGACAGAGCTTTAAAGTTGAACATTTTGACAAACCAAAAGGCGTACTGACTATGTGTGCTGTGGAGTCTGGAGCTCAAACAATGACTTTTCCTCACAACACTGTTTCAGTGTACCTGTTTTCTAGAATAAGGGCTGCGTTAAGTCAAAGACCAAATCACTAACGACAACGAGGCTGACTGGATTAAATAATGTCCGATGAAAATGATACGAGCCGAGGAAATATTTAAACTAATATAGACATAAAACATGTCACAGTGTTTTTGCGCGTTCCACCAATTTAAGAAGTTTTTATATTGTACTGATACTGACTACCACTCTGATCATATTCCCTTCCTCAATACTCCCGAAAAAGCAAAGAACAATCATCAATGACAGAGAGCATATGAACTGAATCATTACTCTGTGTCCGCTTCAAGCTCAGAAGGGAATATCACGTCTCATCATCGTGGGTAGCGAGACCAATCACTTTAGAAACACATTTCTCAAGTCAGAAACTATAGAAATGCTCCCTGAAAGTATAGTTTTAGTTTGTCGAAGGGTGAAAGCTGCACCTGATTCACAGGAAACGTACTATCACTGAGGGTTCCTGCCTAACAATAATAAACGTTTCCATTTCGTCAAGTCATATGATTGATGTTATTAACAGCAATGCAAGTTAGCTTGTGGCAAAGCATCAATTATGCTTATGATAAACAGTATGATCTATAACGTAAGTTAAACCATGCCTGAATCAGATTCAAGTTAAAGTGCAGAAACAGTGACCTCTATAGGAGAACACTGCAAATAGCTGCAGGGAAAAACAAGCGCAGTTCAATCCGCAGCTGCTGAGGACACAGCAATGAGGTGAAATTGACCATGTGACTCTGACTTGAACAACACTGATTTTAGCCTGTATCAAAACTTAAATTACAGCTAAAACCCTGGCTTGAAACAGAGCTGACAGAGCTTTAAAGTTGAACATTTTGACAAACCAAAAGGCGTACTGAATATGTGTGCTGTGGAGTCTGGAGCTCAAACAATGACTTTTCCTCACAACACTGTTTCAGTGTACCTGTTTTCTAGAATAAGGGCTGCGTTAAGTCAAAGACCAAATCACTAGCGACAACAAGGCTGACTGGATTAAATCATGTCTGATGAAAATGATACGAACCGAGGAAATATTTGAACCTATAAAGACATAAAACATGTCACAGTGTTTTAGCGCGTTCCACCAATTTAAGAAGTTTTTATATTGTACTGATACTGACTACCACTCTGATCATATTCCCTTCCTCAATACTCCCGAAGAAGCAAAGAACGATCATCAATGACAGAGAGCATATGAACTGAATCATTACTCTGTGTCCGCTTCAAGCTCAGAAGGGAATATCACGTCTCATCATCGTGGGTAGCGAGACCAATCACTTTAGAAACACATTTCTCAAGTCAGAAACTATAGAAATGATCCCTGAAAGTATAGTTTTAGTTTGTCGAAGGGTGAAAGCTGCACCTGATTCACAGGAAACGTACTATCACTGAGGGTTCCTGCCTAACAATAATAAACGTTTCCTTTTCGTCAAGTCATGTAATTGATGTTATTAACAGCAATGCAAGTTAGCTTGTGGCAAAGCATCAATTATGCTTATGATAAACAGTATGACCTATAACGTAAGTTAAACCATGCCTGAATCAGATTCAAGTTAAAGTGCAGAAACAGTGACCTCTATAGGAGAACACTGCAAATAGCTGCAGGGAAAAACAAGCGCAGTTCAATCCGCAGCTGCTGAGGACACAGCAATGAGGTGAAATTGACCATGTGACTCTGACTTGAACAACACTGATTTTAGCCTGTATCAAAACTTAAATTACAGCTAAAACACTGGCTTGAAACAGAGCTGACAGAGCTTTAAAGTTGAACATTTTGACAAACCAAAAGGCGTACTGACTATGTGTGCTGTGGAGTCTGGAGCTCAAACAATGACTTTTCCTCACAACACTGTTTCAGTGTACCTGTTTTCTAGAATAAGGGCTGCGTTAAGTCAAAGACCAAATCACTAGCGACAACGAGGCTGACTGGATTAAATAATGTCTGATGAAAATGATACGAGCCGAGGAAATATTTGAACCTATAAAGACATAAAACATGTCACAGTGTTTTAGCACGTTCCACCAATTTAAGAAGTTTTTATATTGTACTGATACTGCCTACCACTCTGATCATATTCCCTTCCTCAATACTCCCGAAAAAGCAAAGAACGATCATCAATGACAGAGAGCATATGAACTGAATCATTACTCTGTGTCCGCTTCAAGCTCAGAAGGGAATATCACGTCTCTTCATCGTGGGTAGCGAGAACAATCACTTTAGAAACACATTTCTCAAGTCAGAAACTATAGAAATGATCCCTGAAAGTATAGTCTTAGTTTGTTGAAGGGTGAAAGCTGCAACTGATTCACAGGAAACGTACTATCACTGAGGGTTCCTGCCTAACAATAATAAACGTTTCCATTTCGTCAAGTCATGTGATTGATGTTATTAACAGCAATGCAAGTTAGCTTGTGGCAAAGCATCAATTATCCATCCTTATGATAAACAGTATGACCTTTAACATAAGTTAAACCATGCCTGAATCAGATTCAAGTTAAAGTGCAGAAACAGTGACCTCTATAGGAGAACACAGCAAATAGCTGCAGGGAAAAACAAGCGTAGTTCAATCCGCAGCTGCTGAGGACACAGCAATGAGGTGAAATTGACCATGTGACTCTGACTTGAACAACACTGATTTTAGCCTGTATCAAAACTTAAATTACAGCTAAAACACTGGCTTGAAACAGAGCTGACAGAGCTTTAAAGTTGAACATTTTGACAAACCAAAAGGCGTACTGAATATGTGTGCTGTGGAGTCTGGAGCTCAAACAATGACTTTTCCTCACAACACTGTTTCAGTGTACCTGTTTTCTAGAATAAGGGCTGCGTTAAGTCAAAGACCAAATCACTAGCGACAACGAGGCTGACTGGATTAAATAATGTCTGATGAAAATGATACGAGCCGAGGAAATATTTAAACTAATATAGACATAAAACATGTCACAGTGTTTTTGCGCGTTCCACCAATTTAAGACGTTTTTATGTTGTACTGATACTGACTACCACTCTGATCATATTCCCTTCCTCAATACTCCCGAAGAAGCAAAGAACGATCATCAATGACAGAGAGCATATGAACTGAATCATTACTCTGTGTCCGCTTCAAGCTCAGAAGGGAATATCACATCTCATCATCGTGGGTAGCGAGACCAATCACTTTAGAAACACATTTCTCAAGTCAGAAACTATAGAAATTATCCCTGAAAGTATAGTTTTAGTTTGTCGAAGGGTGAAAGCTGCACCTGATTCACAGGAAACGTACTATCACTGAGGGTTCCTGCCTAACAATAATAAACGTTTCCATTTCGTCAAGTCATATGATTGATGTTATTAACAGCAATGCAAGTTAGCTTGTGGCAAAGCATCAATTATGCTTATGATAAACAGTATGACCTTTAACATAAGTTAAACCATGCCTGAATCAGATTCAAGTTAAAGTGCAGAAACAGTGACCTCTATTGGAGAACACAGCAAATAGCTGCAGGGAAAAACAAGCGCAGTTCAATCCACAGCTGCTGAGGACACAGCAATGAGGTGAATTTGACCATGTGACTCTGACTTGAACAACACTGATTTTAGCCTGTATTAAAACTTAAATTACAGCTAAAACACTGGCTCGAAACAGAGCTGACAGAGCTTTAAAGTTGAACATTTTGACAAACCAAAAGGCGTACTGAATATGTGTGCTGTGGAGTCTGGAGCTCAAACAATGACTTTTCCTCACAACACTGTTTCAGTGTACCTGTTTTCTAGAATAAGGGCTGCGTTAAGTCAAAGACCAAATCACTAGCGACAACGAGGCTGACTGGATTAAATAATGTCTGATGAAAATGATACGAGCCGAGGAAATATTTAAACTAATATAGACATAAAACATGTCACAGTGTTTTTGCGCGTTCCACCAATTTAAGACGTTTTTATGTTGTACTGATACTGACTACCACTCTGATCATATTCCCTTCCTCAATACTCCCGAAGAAGCAAAGAACGATCATCAATGACAGAGAGCATATGAACTGAATCATTACTCTGTGTCCTCTTCAAGCTCAGAAGGGAATATCATGTCTCATCATCGTGGGTAGCGAGACCAATCACTTTAGAAACACATTTCTCAAGTCAGAAACTATAGAAATTATCCCTGAAAGTACAGTTTTAGTTTGTCGAAGGGTGAAAGCTGCACCTGATTCACAGGAAACGTACTATCACTGAGGGTTCCTGCCTAACAATAATAAACGTTTCCATTTCGTCAAGTCATATGATTGATGTTATTAACAGCAATGCAAGTTAGCTTGTGGCAAAGCATCAATTATGCTTATGATAAACAGTATGACCTTTAACATAAGTTAAACCATGCCTGAATCAGATTCAAGTTAAAGTGCAGAAACAGTGACCTCTATTGGAGAACACAGCAAATAGCTGCAGGGAAAAACAAGCGCAGTTCAATCCACAGCTGCTGAGGACACAGCAATGAGGTGAAATTGACCATGTGACTCTGACTTGAACAACACTGATTTTAGCCTGTATCAAAACTTAAATTACAGCTAAAACACTGGCTTGAAACAGAGCTGACAGAGCTTTAAAGTTGAACATTTTGACAAACCAAAAGGCGTACTGAATATGTGTGCTGTGGAGTCTGGAGCTCAAACAATGACATTTCCTCACAACACTGTTTCAGTGTACCTGTTTTCTAGAATAAGGGCTGCGTTAAGTCAAAGACCAAATCACTAGCGACAACGAGGCTGACTGGATTAAATAATGTCTGATGAAAATGATACGAGCCGAGGAAATATTTAAACTAATATAGACATAAAACAAGTCACAGTGTTTTTGCACGTTCCACCAATTTAAGAAGTTTTTATATTGTACTGATACTGACTACCACTCTGATCATATTCCCTTCCTCAATACTCCCGAAAAAGCAAAGAACAATCATCAATGACAGAGAGCATATGAACTGAATCATTACTCTGTGTCCGCTTCAAGCTCAGAAGGGAATATCACGTCTCATCATCGTGGGTAGCGAGACCAATCACTTTAGAAACACATTTCTCAAGTCAGAAACTATAGAAATGATCCCTGAAAGTATAGTCTTAGTTTGTTGAAGGGTGAAAGCTGCACCTGATTCACAGGAAACGTACTATCACTGAGGGTTCTTGCCTAACAATAATAAACGTTTCCATTTCGTCAAGTCATGTGATTGATGTTATTAACAGCAATGCAAGTAAGCTTGTGGCAAAGCATCAATTATCCATCCTTATGATAAACAGTATGACCTTTAACATAAGTTAAACCATGCCTGAATCAGATTCAAGTTAAAGTGCAGAAACAGTGACCTCTATAGGAGAACACAGCAAATAGCTGCAGGGAAAAACAAGCGCAGTTCAATCCGCAGCTGCTGAGGACACAGCAATGAGGTGAAATTGACCATGTGACTCTGACTTGAACAACACTGATTTTAGCCTGTATCAAAACTTAAATTACAGCTAAAACACTGGCTTGAAACAGAGCTGACAGAGCTTTAAAGTTGAACATTTTGACAAACCAAAAGGCGTACTGAATATGTGTGCTGTGGAGTCTGGAGCTCAAACAATGACTTTTCCTCACAACACTGTTTCAGTGTACCTGTTTTCTAGAATAAGGGCTGCGTTAAGTCAAAGACCAAATCACTAGCGACAACGAGGCTGACTGGATTAAATAATGTCTGATGAAAATGATACGAGCCGAGGAAATATTTAAAGTAATATAGACATAAAACATGTCACAGTGTTTTTGCGCGTTCCACCAATTTAAGAAGTTTTTATATTGTACTGATACTGACTACCACTCTGATCATATTCCCTTCCTCAATATTCCCGAAGAAGCAATGAACGATCATCAATGACAGAGAGCATATGAACTGAATCATTACTCTGTGTCCGCTTCAAGCTCAGAAGGGAATATCACGTCTCATCATCGTGGGTAGCGAGAACAATCACTTTAGAAACACATTTCTCAAGTCAGAAACTATAGAAATTATCCCTGAAAGTATAGTTTTAGTTTGTCGAAGGGTGAAAGCTGAACCTGATTCACAGGAAACATACTATCACTGAGGGTTCCTGCCTAACAATAACAAACGTTTCCATTTCGTCAAGTCATATGATTGATGTTATTAACAGCAATGCAAGTTAGCTTGTGGCAAAGCATCAATTATGCTTATGATAAACAGTATGATCTATAACGTAAGTTAAACCATGCCTGAATCAGATTCAAGTTAAAGTGCAGAAACAGTGACCTCTATAGGAGAACACTGCAAATAGCTGCAGGGAAAAACAAGCGCAGTTCAATCCGCAGCTGCTGAGGACACAGCAATGAGGTGAAATTGACCATGTGACTCTGACTTGAACAACACTGATTTTAGCCTGTATCAAAACTTAAATTACAGCTAAAACACTGGCTTGAAACAGAGCTTACAGAGCTTTAAAGTTGAACATTTTGACAAACCAAAAGGCGTACTGACTATGTGTGCTGTGGAGTCTGGAGCTCAAACAATGACTTTTCCTCACAACACTGTTTCAGTGTACCTGTTTTCTAGAATAAGGGCTGCGTTAAGTCAAAGACCAAATCACTAGCGACAACGAGGCTGACTGGATTAAATAATGTCTGATGAAAATGATACGAGCCGAGAAAATATTTGAACCTATAAAGACATAAAACATGTCACAGTGTTTTAGCGCGTTCCACCAATTTAAGAAGTTTTTATATTGTACTGATACTGACTACCACTCTGATCATATTCCCTTCCTCAATACTCCCGAAGAAGCAAAGAACGATCATCAATGACAGAGAGCATATGAACTGAATCATTACTCTGTGTCCGCTTCAAGCTCAGAAGGGAATATCACGTCTCATCATCGTGGGTAGCGAGAACAATCACTTTAGAAACACATTTCTCAAGTCAGAAACTATAGAAATGATCCCTGAAAGTATAGTCTTAGTTTGTTGAAGGGTGAAAGCTGCACCTGATTCACAGGAAACGTACTATCACTGAGGGTTCCTGCCTAACAATAATAAACGTTTCCATTTCGTCAAGTCATGTAATTGATGTTATTAACAGCAATGCAAGTTAGCTTGTGGCAAAGCATCAATTATCCTTATGATAAACAGTATGACCTTTAACGTAAGTTAAACCATGCCTGAATCAGATTCAAGTTAAAGTGCAGAAACAGTGACCTCTATAGGAGAACACAGCAAATAGCTGCAGGGAAAAACAAGCGCAGTTCAATCCGCAGCTGCTGAGGACACAGCAATGAGGTGAAATTGACCATGTGACTCTGACTTGAACAACACTGATTTTAGCCTGTATCAAAACTTAAATTACAGCTAAAACACTGGCTTGAAACAGAGCTGACAGAGCTTTAAAGTTGAACATTTTGACAAACCAAAAGGCGTACTGAATATGTGTGCTGTGGAGTCTGGAGCTCAAACAATGACTTTTCCTCACAACACTGTTTCAGTGTACCTGTTTTCTAGAATAAGGGCTGCGTTAAGTCAAAGACCAAATCACTAGCGACAACGAGGCTGACTGGATTAAATAATGTCTGATGAAAATGATACGAGCCGAGGAAATATTTAAAGTAATATAGACATAAAACATGTCACAGTGTTTTTGCGCGTTCCACCAATTTAAGAAGTTTTTATATTGTACTGATACTGACTACCACTCTGATCATATTCCCTTCCTCAATACTCCCGAAGAAGCAAAGAACGATCATCAATGACAGAGAGCATATGAACTGAATCATTACTCTGTGTCCGCTTCAAGCTCAGAAGGGAATATCACGTCTCATCATCGTGGGTAGCGAGAACAATCACTTTAGAAACACATTTCTCAAGTCAGAAACTATAGAAAAGATCCCTGAAAGTATAGTCTTAGTTTGTTGAAAGGCGAAAGCTGAACCTGATTCACAGGAAACATACTATCACTGAGGGTTCCTGCCTAACAATAATAAACGTTTCCATTTCGTCAAGTCATGTAATTGATGTTATTAACAGCAATGCAAGTTAGCTTGTGGCAAAGCATCAATTATCCTTATGATAAACAGTATGACCTTTAACGTAAGTTAAACCATGCCTGTATCAGATTCAAGTTAAAGTGCAGAAACAGTGACCTCTATAGGAGAACACAGCAAATAGCTGCAGGGAAAAACAAGCGCAGTTCAATCCGCAGCTGCTGAGGACACAGCAATGAGGTGAAATTGACCATGTGACTCTGACTTGAACAACACTGATTTTAGCCTGTATCAAAACTTAAATTACAGCTAAAACACTGGCTTGAAACAGAGCTGACAGAGCTTTAAAGTGGAACATTTTGACAAACCAAAAGGCGTACTGACTATGTGTGCTGTGGAGTCTGGAGCTCAAACAATGACTTTTCCTCACAACACTGTTTCAGTGTACCTGTTTTCTAGAATAAGGGCTGCGTTAAGTCAAAGACCAAATCACTAGCGACAACGAGGCTGACTGGATTAAATAATGTCTGATGAGAATGATACGAGCCGAGGAAATATTTGAACCTATAAAGACATAAAACATGTCACAGTGTTTTAGCGTGTTGCACCAATTTAAGAAGTTTTTATATTGTACTCATACTGACTACCACTCTGATCATATTCCCTTCCTCAATAATCCCGAAGAAGCAAAGAACGATCATCAATGACAGAGAGCATATGAACTGAATCATTACTCTGTGTCCGCTTCAAGCTCAGAAGGGAATATCACGTCTCATCATCGTGGGTAGCGATACCAATCACTTTAGAAACACATTTCTCAAGTCAGAAACTATAGAAATGATCCCTGAAAGTATAGTCTTAGTTTATTGAAGGGTGAAAGCTTCACCTGATTCACAGGAAACGTACTATCACTGAGGGTTCCTGCCTAACAATAATAAACGTTTCCATTTCGTCAAGTCATGTGATTGATGTTATTAACAGCATTGCAAGTTAGCTTGTGGCAAAGCATCAATTATCCTTATGATAAACAGTATGACCTTTAACGTAAGTTAAACCATGCCTGTATCAGATTCAAGTTAAAGTGCAGAAACAGTGACCTCTATAGGAGAACACTGCAAATAGCTGCAGGGAAAAACAAGCGCAGTTCAATCCGCAGCTGCTGAGGACACAGCAATGAGATGAAATTGACCATGTGACTCTGACTTGAACAACACTGATTTTAGCCTGTATCAAAACTTAAATTACAGCTAAAACACTGGCTTGAAACAGAGCTGACAGAGCTTTAAAGTGGAACATTTTGACAAACCAAAAGGCGTACTGAATATGTGTGCTGTGGAGTCTGGAGCTCAAACAATGACTTTTCCTCACAACACTGTTTCAGTGTACCTGTTTTCTAGAATAAGGGCTGCGTTAAGTCAAAGACCAAATCACTAGCGACAACGAGGCTGACTGGATTAAATAATGTCTGATGAAAATGATACGAGCCGAGGAAATATTTGAACCTATTAAGACATAAAACATGTCACAGTGTTTTAGCACGTTCCACCAATTTAAGAAGTTTTTATATTGTACTGATACTGACTACCACTCTGATCATATTCCCTTCCTCAATACTCCCGAAGAAGCAAAGAACGATCATCAATGACAGAGAGCATATGAACTGAATCATTACTCTGTGTCCGCTTCACGCTCAGAAGGGAATATCACGTCTCATCATCGTGGGTAGCGAGACCAATCACTTTAGAAACACATTTCTCAAGTCAGAAACTATAGAAAAGATCCCTGAAAGTATAGTCTTAGTTTGTTGAAAGGCGAAAGCTGAACCTGATTCACAGGAAACATACTATCACTGAGGGTTCCTGCCTAACAATAATAAACGTTTCCATTTCGTCAAGTCATGTAATTGATGTTATTAACAGCAATGCAAGTTAGCTTGTGGCAAAGCATCAATTATCCTTATGATAAACAGTATGACCTTTAACGTAAGTTAAACCATGCCTGTATCAGATTCAAGTTAAAGTGCAGAAACAGTGACCTCTATAGGAGAACACAGCAAATAGCTGCAGGGAAAAACAATCGCAGTTCAATCCGCAGCTGCTGAGGACACAGCAATGAGGTGAAATTGACCATGTGACTGACTTGAACAACACTGATTTTAGCCTGTATCAAAACTTAAATTACAGCTAAAACACTGGCTTGAAACAGAGCTGACAGAGCTTTAAAGTGGAACATTTTGACAAACCAAAAGGTGTACTGACTATGTGTGCTGTGGAGTCTGGAGCTCAAACAATGACTTTTCCTCACAACACTGTTTCAGTGTACCTGTTTTCTAGAATAAGGGCTGCGTTAAGTCAAAGACCAAATCACTAGCGACAACGAGGCTGACTGGATTAAATAATGTCTGATGAGAATGATACGAGCCGAGGAAATATTTGAACCTATAAAGACATAAAACATGTCACAGTGTTTTAGCACGTTCCACCAATTTAAGAAGTTTTTATATTGTACTGATACTGACTACCACTCTGATCATATTCCCTTCCTCAATACTCCCGAAGAAGCAAAGAACGATCATCAATGACAGAGAGCATATGAACTGAATCATTACTCTGTGTCCGCTTCACGCTCAGAAGGGAATATCACGTCTCATCATCGTGGGTAGCGAGACCAATCACTTTAGAAACACATTTCTCAAGTCAGAAACTATAGAAATGATCCCTGAAAGTATAGTCTTAGTTTATTGAAGGGTGAAAGCTGCACCTGATTCACAGGAAACGTACTATCACTGAGGGTTCCTGCCTAACAATAATAAACGTTTCCATTTCGTCAAGTCATGTGATTGATGTTATTAACAGCAATGCAAGTTAGCTTGTGGCAAAGCATCAATTATCCTTATGATAAACAGTATGACCTTTAACGTAAGTTAAACCATGCCTGTATCAGATTCAAGTTAAAGTGCAGAAACAGTGACCTCTATAGGAGAACACTGCAAATAGCTGCAGGGAAAAACAAGTGCAGTTCAATCCGCAGCTGCTGAGGACACAGCAATGAGGTGAAATTGACCATGTGACTCTGACTTGAACAACACTGATTTTAGCCTGTATCAAAACTTAAATTACAGCTAAAACACTGGCTTGAAACAGAGCTGACAGAGCTTTAAAGTGGAACATTTTGAAAAACCAAAAGGCGTACTGAATATGTGTGCTGTGGAGTCTGGAGCTCAAACAATGACTTTTCCTCACAACACTGTTTCAGTGTACCTGTTTTCTAGAATAAGGGCTGCGTTAAGTCAAAGACCAAATCACTAGCGACAACGAGGCTGACTGGATTAAATAATGTCTGATGAAAATGATACGAGCCGAGGAAATATTTGAACCTATAAAGACATAAAACATGTCACAGTGTTTTAGCACGTTCCACCAATTTAAGAAGTTTTTATATTGTACTGATACTGACTACCACTCTGATCATATTCCCTTCCTCAATACTCCCGAAGAAGCAAAGAACGATCATCAATGACAGAGAGCATATGAACTGAATCATTACTCTGTGTCCGCTTCACGCTCAGAAGGGAATATCACGTCTCATCATCGTGGGTAGCGAGACAAATCACTTTAGAAACACATTTCTCAAGTCAGAAACTATAGAAATTATCCCTGAAAGTATAGTCTTAGTTTGTTGAAAGGTGAAAGCTGAACCTGATTCACAGGAAACATACTATCACTGAGGGTTCCTGCCTAACAATAATAAACGTTTCCATTTCGTCAAGTCATGTAATTGATGTTATTAACAGCAATGCAAGTTAGCTTGTGGCAAAGCATCAATTATCCATCCTTATGATAAACAGTATGACCTTTAACGTAAGTTAAACCATGCCTGTATCAGATTCAAGTTAAAGTGCAGAAACAGTGACCTCTATAGGAGAACACAGCAAATAGCTGCAGGGAAAAACAAGCGCAGTTCAATCCGCAGCTGCTGAGGACACAGCAATGAGGTGAAATTGACCATGTGACTCTGACTTGAACAACACTGATTTTAGCCTGTATCAAAACTTAAATTACAGCTAAAACACTGGCTTGAAACAGAGCTGACAGAGCTTTAAAGTGGAACATTTTGACAAACCAAAAGGCGTACTGACTATGTGTGCTGTGGAGTCTGGAGCTCAAACAATGACTTTTCCTCACAACACTGTTTCAGTGTACCTGTTTTCTAGAATAAGGGCTGCGTTAAGTCAAAGACCAAATCACTAGCGACAACGAGGCTGACTGGATTAAATAATGTCTGATGAGAATGATACGAGCCGAGGAAATATTTGAACCTATAAAGACATAAAACATGTCACAGTGTTTTAGCACGTTCCACCAATTTAAGAAGTTTTTATATTGTACTGATACTGACTACCACTCTGATCATATTCCCTTCCTCAATACTCCCGAAGAAGCAAAGAACGATCATCAATGACAGAGAGCATATGAACTGAATCATTACTCTGTGTCCGCTTCACGCTCAGAAGGGAATATCACGTCTCATCATCGTGGGTAGCGAGACCAATCACTTTAGAAACACATTTCTCAAGTCAGAAACTATAGAAATGATCCCTGAAAGTATAGTCTTAGTTTATTGAAGGGTGAAAGCTGCACCTGATTCACAGGAAACGTACTATCACTGAGGGTTCCTGCCTAACAATAATAAACGTTTCCATTTCGTCAAGTCATGTGATTGATGTTATTAACAGCAATGCAAGTTAGCTTGTGGCAAAGCATCAATTATGCTTATGATAAACAGTATGACCTATAACGTAAGTTAAACCATGCCTGAATCAGATTCAAGTTAAAGTGCAGAAACAGTGACCTCTATAGGAGAACACTGCAAATAGCTGCAGGGAAAAACAAGCGCAGTTCAATCCGCAGCTGCTGAGGACACAGCAATGAGGTGAAATTGACCATGTGACTCTGACTTGAACAACACTGATTTTAGCCTGTATCAAAACTTAAATTACAGCTAAAACACTGGCTTGAAACAGAGCTGACAGAGCTTTAAAGTTGAACATTTTGACAAACCAAAAGGCGTACTGACTATGTGTGCTGTGGAGTCTGGAGCTCAAACAATGACTTTTCCTCACAACACTGTTTCAGTGTACCTGTTTTCTAGAATAAGGGCTGCGTTAAGTCAAAGACCAAATCACTAGCGACAACGAGGCTGACTGGATTAAATAATGTCTGATGAAAATGATACGAGCCGAGGAAATATTTGAACCTATAAAGACATAAAACATGTCACAGTGTTTTAGCACGTTCCACCAATTTAAGAAGTTTTTATATTGTACTGATACTGCCTACCACTCTGATCATATTCCCTTCCTCAATACTCCCGAAAAAGCAAAGAACGATCATCAATGACAGAGAGCATATGAACTGAATCATTACTCTGTGTCCGCTTCAAGCTCAGAAGGGAATATCACGTCTCTTCATCGTGGGTAGCGAGAACAATCACTTTAGAAACACATTTCTCAAGTCAGAAACTATAGAAATGATCCCTGAAAGTATAGTCTTAGTTTGTTGAAGGGTGAAAGCTGCAACTGATTCACAGGAAACGTACTATCACTGAGGGTTCCTGCCTAACAATAATAAACGTTTCCATTTCGTCAAGTCATGTGATTGATGTTATTAACAGCAATGCAAGTTAGCTTGTGGCAAAGCATCAATTATCCATCCTTATGATAAACAGTATGACCTTTAACATAAGTTAAACCATGCCTGAATCAGATTCAAGTTAAAGTGCAGAAACAGTGACCTCTATAGGAGAACACAGCAAATAGCTGCAGGGAAAAACAAGCGTAGTTCAATCCGCAGCTGCTGAGGACACAGCAATGAGGTGAAATTGACCATGTGACTCTGACTTGAACAACACTGATTTTAGCCTGTATCAAAACTTAAATTACAGCTAAAACACTGGCTTGAAACAGAGCTGACAGAGCTTTAAAGTTGAACATTTTGACAAACCAAAAGGCGTACTGAATATGTGTGCTGTGGAGTCTGGAGCTCAAACAATGACTTTTCCTCACAACACTGTTTCAGTGTACCTGTTTTCTAGAATAAGGGCTGCGTTAAGTCAAAGACCAAATCACTAGCGACAACGAGGCTGACTGGATTAAATAATGTCTGATGAAAATGATACGAGCCGAGGAAATATTTAAACTAATATAGACATAAAACATGTCACAGTGTTTTTGCTCGTTCCACCAATTTAAGACGTTTTTATGTTGTACTGATACTGACTACCACTCTGATCATATTCCCTTCCTCAATACTCCCGAAGAAGCAAAGAACGATCATCAATGACAGAGAGCATATGAACTGAATCATTACTCTGTGTCCGATTCAAGCTCAGAAGGGAATATCACGTCTCATCATCGTGGGTAGCGAGACCAATCACTTTAGAAACACATTTCTCAAGTCAGAAACTATAGAAATTATCCCTGAAAGTATAGTTTTAGTTTGTCGAAGGGTGAAAGCTGCACCTGATTCACAGGAAACGTACTATCACTGAGGGTTCCTGCCTAACAATAATAAACGTTTCCATTTCGTCAAGTCATATGATTGATGTTATTAACAGCAATGCAAGTTAGCTTGTGGCAAAGCATCAATTATGCTTATGATAAACAGTATGACCTTTAACATAAGTTAAACCATGCCTGAATCAGATTCAAGTTAAAGTGCAGAAACAGTGACCTCTATTGGAGAACACAGCAAATAGCTGCAGGGAAAAACAAGCGCAGTTCAATCCACAGCTGCTGAGGACACAGCAATGAGGTGAATTTGACCATGTGACTCTGACTTGAACAACACTGATTTTAGCCTGTATTAAAACTTAAATTACAGCTAAAACACTGGCTCGAAACAGAGCTGACAGAGCTTTAAAGTTGAACATTTTGACAAACCAAAAGGCGTACTGAATATGTGTGCTGTGGAGTCTGGAGCTCAAACAATGACTTTTCCTCACAACACTGTTTCAGTGTACCTGTTTTCTAGAATAAGGGCTGCGTTAAGTCAAAGACCAAATCACTAGCGACAACGAGGCTGACTGGATTAAATAATGTCTGATGAAAATGATACGAGCCGAGGAAATATTTAAACTAATATAGACATAAAACATGTCACAGTGTTTTTGCGCGTTCCACCAATTTAAGACGTTTTTATGTTGTACTGATACTGACTACCACTCTGATCATATTCCCTTCCTCAATACTCCCGAAGAAGCAAAGAACGATCATCAATGACAGAGAGCATATGAACTGAATCATTACTCTGTGTCCTCTTCAAGCTCAGAAGGGAATATCACGTCTCATCATCGTGGGTAGCGAGACCAATCACTTTAGAAACACATTTCTCAAGTCAGAAACTATAGAAATTATCCCTGAAAGTACAGTTTTAGTTTGTCGAAGGGTGAAAGCTGCACCTGATTCACAGGAAACGTACTATCACTGAGGGTTCCTGCCTAACAATAATAAACGTTTCCATTTCGTCAAGTCATATGATTGATGTTATTAACAGCAATGCAAGTTAGCTTGTGGCAAAGCATCAATTATGCTTATGATAAACAGTATGACCTTTAACATAAGTTAAACCATGCCTGAATCAGATTCAAGTTAAAGTGCAGAAACAGTGACCTCTATTGGAGAACACAGCAAATAGCTGCAGGGAAAAACAAGCGCAGTTCAATCCACAGCTGCTGAGGACACAGCAATGAGGTGAAATTGACCATGTGACTCTGACTTGAACAACACTGATTTTAGCCTGTATCAAAACTTAAATTACAGCTAAAACACTGGCTTGAAACAGAGCTGACAGAGCTTTAAAGTTGAACATTTTGACAAACCAAAAGGCGTACTGAATATGTGTGCTGTGGAGTCTGGAGCTCAAACAATGACATTTCCTCACAACACTGTTTCAGTGTACCTGTTTTCTAGAATAAGGGCTGCGTTAAGTCAAAGACCAAATCACTAGCGACAACGAGGCTGACTGGATTAAATAATGTCTGATGAAAATGATACGAGCCGAGGAAATATTTAAACTAATATAGACATAAAACAAGTCACAGTGTTTTTGCACGTTCCACCAATTTAAGAAGTTTTTATATTGTACTGATACTGACTACCACTCTGATCATATTCCCTTCCTCAATACTCCCGAAAAAGCAAAGAACAATCATCAATGACAGAGAGCATATGAACTGAATCATTACTCTGTGTCCGCTTCAAGCTCAGAAGGGAATATCACGTCTCATCATCGTGGGTAGCGAGACCAATCACTTTAGAAACACATTTCTCAAGTCAGAAACTATAGAAATGATCCCTGAAAGTATAGTCTTAGTTTGTTGAAGGGTGAAAGCTGCACCTGATTCACAGGAAACGTACTATCACTGAGGGTTCTTGCCTAACAATAATAAACGTTTCCATTTCGTCAAGTCATGTGATTGATGTTATTAACAGCAATGCAAGTAAGCTTGTGGCAAAGCATCAATTATCCATCCTTATGATAAACAGTATGACCTTTAACATAAGTTAAACCATGCCTGAATCAGATTCAAGTTAAAGTGCAGAAACAGTGACCTCTATAGGAGAACACAGCAAATAGCTGCAGGGAAAAACAAGCGCAGTTCAATCCGCAGCTGCTGAGGACACAGCAATGAGGTGAAATTGACCATGTGACTCTGACTTGAACAACACTGATTTTAGCCTGTATCAAAACTTAAATTACAGCTAAAACACTGGCTTGAAACAGAGCTGACAGAGCTTTAAAGTTGAACATTTTGACAAACCAAAAGGCGTACTGAATATGTGTGCTGTGGAGTCTGGAGCTCAAACAATGACTTTTCCTCACAACACTGTTTCAGTGTACCTGTTTTCTAGAATAAGGGCTGCGTTAAGTCAAAGACCAAATCACTAGCGACAACGAGGCTGACTGGATTAAATAATGTCTGATGAAAATGATACGAGCCGAGGAAATATTTAAAGTAATATAGACATAAAACATGTCACAGTGTTTTTGCGCGTTCCACCAATTTAAGAAGTTTTTATATTGTACTGATACTGACTACCACTCTGATCATATTCCCTTCCTCAATATTCCCGAAGAAGCAATGAACGATCATCAATGACAGAGAGCATATGAACTGAATCATTACTCTGTGTCCGCTTCAAGCTCAGAAGGGAATATCACGTCTCATCATCGTGGGTAGCGAGAACAATCACTTTAGAAACACATTTCTCAAGTCAGAAACTATAGAAATTATCCCTGAAAGTATAGTTTTAGTTTGTCGAAGGGTGAAAGCTGAACCTGATTCACAGGAAACATACTATCACTGAGGGTTCCTGCCTAACAATAACAAACGTTTCCATTTCGTCAAGTCATATGATTGATGTTATTAACAGCAATGCAAGTTAGCTTGTGGCAAAGCATCAATTATGCTTATGATAAACAGTATGATCTATAACGTAAGTTAAACCATGCCTGAATCAGATTCAAGTTAAAGTGCAGAAACAGTGACCTCTATAGGAGAACACTGCAAATAGCTGCAGGGAAAAACAAGCGCAGTTCAATACGCAGCTGCTGAGGACACAGCAATGAGGTGAAATTGACCATGTGACTCTGACTTGAACAACACTGATTTTAGCCTGTATCAAAACTTAAATTACAGCTAAAACACTGGCTTGAAACAGAGCTTACAGAGCTTTAAAGTTGAACATTTTGACAAACCAAAAGGCGTACTGACTATGTGTGCTGTGGAGTCTGGAGCTCAAACAATGACTTTTCCTCACAACACTGTTTCAGTGTACCTGTTTTCTAGAATAAGGGCTGCGTTAAGTCAAAGACCAAATCACTAGCGACAACGAGGCTGACTGGATTAAATAATGTCTGATGAAAATGATACGAGCCGAGAAAATATTTGAACCTATAAAGACATAAAACATGTCACAGTGTTTTAGCGCGTTCCACCAATTTAAGAAGTTTTTATATTGTACTGATACTGACTACCACTCTGATCATATTCCCTTCCTCAATACTCCCGAAGAAGCAAAGAACGATCATCAATGACAGAGAGCATATGAACTGAATCATTACTCTGTGTCCGCTTCAAGCTCAGAAGGGAATATCACGTCTCATCATCGTGGGTAGCGAGAACAATCACTTTAGAAACACATTTCTCAAGTCAGAAACTATAGAAATGATCCCTGAAAGTATAGTCTTAGTTTGTTGAAGGGTGAAAGCTGCACCTGATTCACAGGAAACGTACTATCACTGAGGGTTCCTGCCTAACAATAATAAACGTTTCCATTTCGTCAAGTCATGTAATTGATGTTATTAACAGCAATGCAAGTTAGCTTGTGGCAAAGCATCAATTATCCTTATGATAAACAGTATGACCTTTAACGTAAGTTAAACCATGCCTGAATCAGATTCAAGTTAAAGTGCAGAAACAGTGACCTCTATAGGAGAACACAGCAAATAGCTGCAGGGAAAAACAAGCGCAGTTCAATCCGCAGCTGCTGAGGACACAGCAATGAGGTGAAATTGACCATGTGACTCTGACTTGAACAACACTGATTTTAGCCTGTATCAAAACTTAAATTACAGCTAAAACACTGGCTTGAAACAGAGCTGACAGAGCTTTAAAGTTGAACATTTTGACAAACCAAAAGGCGTACTGAATATGTGTGCTGTGGAGTCTGGAGCTCAAACAATGACTTTTCCTCACAACACTGTTTCAGTGTACCTGTTTTCTAGAATAAGGGCTGCGTTAAGTCAAAGACCAAATCACTAGCGACAACGAGGCTGACTGGATTAAATAATGTCTGATGAAAATGATACGAGCCGAGGAAATATTTAAAGTAATATAGACATAAAACATGTCACAGTGTTTTTGCGCGTTCCACCAATTTAAGAAGATTTTATATTGTACTGATACTGACTACCACTCTGATCATATTCCCTTCCTCAATACTCCCGAAGAAGCAAAGAACGATCATCAATGACAGAGAGCATATGAACTGAATCATTACTCTGTGTCCGCTTCAAGCTCAGAAGGGAATATCACGTCTCATCATCGTGGGTAGCGAGAACAATCACTTTAGAAACACATTTCTCAAGTCAGAAACTATAGAAAAGATCCCTGAAAGTATAGTCTTAGTTTGTTGAAAGGCGAAAGCTGAACCTGATTCACAGGAAACATACTATCACTGAGGGTTCCTGCCTAACAATAATAAACGTTTCCATTTCGTCGTCATGTAATTGATGTTATTAACAGCAATGCAAGTTAGCTTGTGGCAAAGCATCAATTATCCTTATGATAAACAGTATGACCTTTAACGTAAGTTAAACCATGCCTGTATCAGATTCAAGTTAAAGTGCAGAAACAGTGACCTCTATAGGAGAACACAGCAAATAGCTGCAGGGAAAAACAAGCGCAGTTCAATCCGCAGCTGCTGAGGACACAGCAATGAGGTGAAATTGACCATGTGACTCTGACTTGAACAACACTGATTTTAGCCTGTATCAAAACTTAAATTACAGCTAAAACACTGGCTTGAAACAGAGCTGACAGAGCTTTAAAGTGGAACATTTTGACAAACCAAAAGGCGTACTGACTATGTGTGCTGTGGAGTCTGGAGCTCAAACAATGACTTTTCCTCACAACACTGTTTCAGTGTACCTGTTTTCTAGAATAAGGGCTGCGTTAAGTCAAAGACCAAATCACTAGCGACAACGAGGCTGACTGGATTAAATAATGTCTGATGAGAATGATACGAGCCGAGGAAATATTTGAACCTATAAAGACATAAAACATGTCACAGTGTTTTAGCGTGTTGCA
This sequence comes from Notothenia rossii, assembly GCF_949606895.1. Lineage (NCBI taxonomy): Eukaryota > Metazoa > Chordata > Actinopteri > Perciformes > Nototheniidae > Notothenia > Notothenia rossii. The sequence goes on along the minus strand of NC_136912.1, from coordinate 26,952,069 downwards.
CCAATTTAAGAAGTTTTTATATTGTACTCATACTGACTACCACTCTGATCATATTCCCTTCCTCAATAATCCCGAAGAAGCAAAGAACGATCATCAATGACAGAGAGCATATGAACTGAATCATTACTCTGTGTCCGCTTCAAGCTCAGAAGGGAATATCACGTCTCATCATCGTGGGTAGCGATACCAATCACTTTAGAAACACATTTCTCAAGTCAGAAACTATAGAAATGATCCCTGAAAGTATAGTCTTAGTTTATTGAAGGGTGAAAGCTTCACCTGATTCACAGGAAACGTACTATCACTGAGGGTTCCTGCCTAACAATAATAAACGTTTCCATTTCGTCAAGTCATGTGATTGATGTTATTAACAGCATTGCAAGTTAGCTTGTGGCAAAGCATCAATTATCCTTATGATAAACAGTATGACCTTTAACGTAAGTTAAACCATGCCTGTATCAGATTCAAGTTAAAGTGCAGAAACAGTGACCTCTATAGGAGAACACTGCAAATAGCTGCAGGGAAAAACAAGCGCAGTTCAATCCGCAGCTGCTGAGGACACAGCAATGAGATGAAATTGACCATGTGACTCTGACTTGAACAACACTGATTTTAGCCTGTATCAAAACTTAAATTACAGCTAAAACACTGGCTTGAAACAGAGCTGACAGAGCTTTAAAGTGGAACATTTTGACAAACCAAAAGGCGTACTGAATATGTGTGCTGTGGAGTCTGGAGCTCAAACAATGACTTTTCCTCACAACACTGTTTCAGTGTACCTGTTTTCTAGAATAAGGGCTGCGTTAAGTCAAAGACCAAATCACTAGCGACAACGAGGCTGACTGGATTAAATAATGTCTGATGAAAATGATACGAGCCGAGGAAATATTTGAACCTATTAAGACATAAAACATGTCACAGTGTTTTAGCACGTTCCACCAATTTAAGAAGTTTTTATATTGTACTGATACTGACTACCACTCTGATCATATTCCCTTCCTCAATACTCCCGAAGAAGCAAAGAACGATCATCAATGACAGAGAGCATATGAACTGAATCATTACTCTGTGTCCGCTTCACGCTCAGAAGGGAATATCACGTCTCATCATCGTGGGTAGCGAGACCAATCACTTTAGAAACACATTTCTCAAGTCAGAAACTATAGAAAAGATCCCTGAAAGTATAGTCTTAGTTTGTTGAAAGGCGAAAGCTGAACCTGATTCACAGGAAACATACTATCACTGAGGGTTCCTGCCTAACAATAATAAACGTTTCCATTTCGTCAAGTCATGTAATTGATGTTATTAACAGCAATGCAAGTTAGCTTGTGGCAAAGCATCAATTATCCTTATGATAAACAGTATGACCTTTAACGTAAGTTAAACCATGCCTGTATCAGATTCAAGTTAAAGTGCAGAAACAGTGACCTCTATAGGAGAACACAGCAAATAGCTGCAGGGAAAAACAATCGCAGTTCAATCCGCAGCTGCTGAGGACACAGCAATGAGGTGAAATTGACCATGTGACTGACTTGAACAACACTGATTTTAGCCTGTATCAAAACTTAAATTACAGCTAAAACACTGGCTTGAAACAGAGCTGACAGAGCTTTAAAGTGGAACATTTTGACAAACCAAAAGGTGTACTGACTATGTGTGCTGTGGAGTCTGGAGCTCAAACAATGACTTTTCCTCACAACACTGTTTCAGTGTACCTGTTTTCTAGAATAAGGGCTGCGTTAAGTCAAAGACCAAATCACTAGCGACAACGAGGCTGACTGGATTAAATAATGTCTGATGAGAATGATACGAGCCGAGGAAATATTTGAACCTATAAAGACATAAAACATGTCACAGTGTTTTAGCACGTTCCACCAATTTAAGAAGTTTTTATATTGTACTGATACTGACTACCACTCTGATCATATTCCCTTCCTCAATACTCCCGAAGAAGCAAAGAACGATCATCAATGACAGAGAGCATATGAACTGAATCATTACTCTGTGTCCGCTTCACGCTCAGAAGGGAATATCACGTCTCATCATCGTGGGTAGCGAGACCAATCACTTTAGAAACACATTTCTCAAGTCAGAAACTATAGAAATGATCCCTGAAAGTATAGTCTTAGTTTATTGAAGGGTGAAAGCTGCACCTGATTCACAGGAAACGTACTATCACTGAGGGTTCCTGCCTAACAATAATAAACGTTTCCATTTCGTCAAGTCATGTGATTGATGTTATTAACAGCAATGCAAGTTAGCTTGTGGCAAAGCATCAATTATCCTTATGATAAACAGTATGACCTTTAACGTAAGTTAAACCATGCCTGTATCAGATTCAAGTTAAAGTGCAGAAACAGTGACCTCTATAGGAGAACACTGCAAATAGCTGCAGGGAAAAACAAGTGCAGTTCAATCCGCAGCTGCTGAGGACACAGCAATGAGGTGAAATTGACCATGTGACTCTGACTTGAACAACACTGATTTTAGCCTGTATCAAAACTTAAATTACAGCTAAAACACTGGCTTGAAACAGAGCTGACAGAGCTTTAAAGTGGAACATTTTGAAAAACCAAAAGGCGTACTGAATATGTGTGCTGTGGAGTCTGGAGCTCAAACAATGACTTTTCCTCACAACACTGTTTCAGTGTACCTGTTTTCTAGAATAAGGGCTGCGTTAAGTCAAAGACCAAATCACTAGCGACAACGAGGCTGACTGGATTAAATAATGTCTGATGAAAATGATACGAGCCGAGGAAATATTTGAACCTATAAAGACATAAAACATGTCACAGTGTTTTAGCACGTTCCACCAATTTAAGAAGTTTTTATATTGTACTGATACTGACTACCACTCTGATCATATTCCCTTCCTCAATACTCCCGAAGAAGCAAAGAACGATCATCAATGACAGAGAGCATATGAACTGAATCATTACTCTGTGTCCGCTTCACGCTCAGAAGGGAATATCACGTCTCATCATCGTGGGTAGCGAGACAAATCACTTTAGAAACACATTTCTCAAGTCAGAAACTATAGAAATTATCCCTGAAAGTATAGTCTTAGTTTGTTGAAAGGTGAAAGCTGAACCTGATTCACAGGAAACATACTATCACTGAGGGTTCCTGCCTAACAATAATAAACGTTTCCATTTCGTCAAGTCATGTAATTGATGTTATTAACAGCAATGCAAGTTAGCTTGTGGCAAAGCATCAATTATCCATCCTTATGATAAACAGTATGACCTTTAACGTAAGTTAAACCATGCCTGTATCAGATTCAAGTTAAAGTGCAGAAACAGTGACCTCTATAGGAGAACACAGCAAATAGCTGCAGGGAAAAACAAGCGCAGTTCAATCCGCAGCTGCTGAGGACACAGCAATGAGGTGAAATTGACCATGTGACTCTGACTTGAACAACACTGATTTTAGCCTGTATCAAAACTTAAATTACAGCTAAAACACTGGCTTGAAACAGAGCTGACAGAGCTTTAAAGTGGAACATTTTGACAAACCAAAAGGCGTACTGACTATGTGTGCTGTGGAGTCTGGAGCTCAAACAATGACTTTTCCTCACAACACTGTTTCAGTGTACCTGTTTTCTAGAATAAGGGCTGCGTTAAGTCAAAGACCAAATCACTAGCGACAACGAGGCTGACTGGATTAAATAATGTCTGATGAGAATGATACGAGCCGAGGAAATATTTGAACCTATAAAGACATAAAACATGTCACAGTGTTTTAGCACGTTCCACCAATTTAAGAAGTTTTTATATTGTACTGATACTGACTACCACTCTGATCATATTCCCTTCCTCAATACTCCCGAAGAAGCAAAGAACGATCATCAATGACAGAGAGCATATGAACTGAATCATTACTCTGTGTCCGCTTCACGCTCAGAAGGGAATATCACGTCTCATCATCGTGGGTAGCGAGACCAATCACTTTAGAAACACATTTCTCAAGTCAGAAACTATAGAAATGATCCCTGAAAGTATAGTCTTAGTTTATTGAAGGGTGAAAGCTGCACCTGATTCACAGGAAACGTACTATCACTGAGGGTTCCTGCCTAACAATAATAAACGTTTCCATTTCGTCAAGTCATGTGATTGATGTTATTAACAGCAATGCAAGTTAGCTTGTGGCAAAGCATCAATTATCCTTATGATAAACAGTATGACCTTTAACGTAAGTTAAACCATGCCTGTATCAGATTCAAGTTAAAGTGCAGAAACAGTGACCTCTATAGGAGAACACTGCAAATAGCTGCAGGGAAAAACAAGCGCAGTTCAATCCGCAGCTGCTGAGGACACAGCAATGAGGTGAAATTGACCATGTGACTCTGACTTGAACAACACTGATTTTAGCCTGTATCAAAACTTAAATTACAGCTAAAACACCGGCTTGAAACAGAGCTGACAGAGCTTTAAAGTGGAACATTTTGAAAAACCAAAAGGCGTACTGAATATGTGTGCTGTGGAGTCTGGAGCTCAAACAATGACTTTTCCTCACAACACTGTTTCAGTGTACCTGTTTTCTAGAATAAGGGCTGCGTTAAGTCAAAGACCAAATCACTAGCGACAACGAGGCTGACTGGATTAAATAATGTCTGATGAAAATGATACGAGCCGAGGAAATATTTGAACCTATAAAGACATAAAACATGTCACAGTGTTTTAGCACGTTCCACCAATTTAAGAAGTTTTTATATTGTACTGATACTGACTACCACTCTGATCATATTCCCTTCCTCAATACTCCCGAAGAAGCAAAGAACGATCATCAATGACAGAGAGCATATGAACTGAATCATTACTCTGTGTCCGCTTCACGCTCAGAAGGGAATATCACGTCTCATCATCGTGGGTAGCGAGACCAATCACTTTAGAAACACATTTCTCAAGTCAGAAACTATAGAAATGATCCCTGAAAGTATAGTCTTAGTTTATTGAAGGGTGAAAGCTGCACCTGATTCACAGGAAACGTACTATCACTGAGGGTTCCTGCCTAACAATAATAAACGTTTCCATTTCGTCAAGTCATGTGATTGATGTTATTAACAGCAATGCAAGTTAGCTTGTGGCAAAGCATCAATTATCCTTATGATAAACAGTATGACCTTTAACGTAAGTTAAACCATGCCTGTATCAGATTCAAGTTAAAGTGCAGAAACAGTGACCTCTATAGGAGAACACTGCAAATAGCTGCAGGGAAAAACAAGCGCAGTTCAATCCGCAGCTGCTGAGGACACAGCAATGAGGTGAAATTGACCATGTGACTCTGACTTGAACAACACTGATTTTAGCCTGTATCAAAACTTAAATTACAGCTAAAACACTGGCTTGAAACAGAGCTGACAGAGCTTTAAAGTGGAACATTTTGAAAAACCAAAAGGCGTACTGAATATGTGTGCTGTGGAGTCTGGAGCTCAAACAATGACTTTTCCTCACAACACTGTTTCAGTGTACCTGTTTTCTAGAATAAGGGCTGCGTTAAGTCAAAGACCAAATCACTAGCGACAACGAGGCTGACTGGATTAAATAATGTCTGATGAAAATGATACGAGCCGAGGAAATATTTGAACCTATAAAGACATAAAACATGTCACAGTGTTTTAGCACGTTCCACCAATTTAAGAAGTTTTTATATTGTACTGATACTGACTACCACTCTGATCATATTCCCTTCCTCAATACTCCCGAAGAAGCAAAGAACGATCATCAATGACAGAGAGCATATGAACTGAATCATTACTCTGTGTCCGCTTCACGCTCAGAAGGGAATATCACGTCTCATCATCGTGGGTAGCGAGACAAATCACTTTAGAAACACATTTCTCAAGTCAGAAACTATAGAAATTATCCCTGAAAGTATAGTCTTAGTTTGTTGAAAGGTGAAAGCTGAACCTGATTCACAGGAAACATACTATCACTGAGGGTTCCTGCCTAACAATAATAAACGTTTCCATTTCGTCAAGTCATGTAATTGATGTTATTAACAGCAATGCAAGTTAGCTTGTGGCAAAGCATCAATTATCCATCCTTATGATAAACAGTATGACCTTTAACGTAAGTTAAACCATGCCTGTATCAGATTCAAGTTAAAGTGCAGAAACAGTGACCTCTATAGGAGAACACAGCAAATAGCTGCAGGGAAAAACAAGCGCAGTTCAATCCGCAGCTGCTGAGGACACAGCAATGAGGTGAAATTGACCATGTGACTCTGACTTGAACAACACTGATTTTAGCCTGTATCAAAACTTAAATTACAGCTAAAACACTGGCTTGAAACAGAGCTGACAGAGCTTTAAAGTGGAACATTTTGACAAACCAAAAGGCGTACTGACTATGTGTGCTGTGGAGTCTGGAGCTCAAACAATGACTTTTCCTCACAACACTGTTTCAGTGTACCTGTTTTCTAGAATAAGGGCTGCGTTAAGTCAAAGACCAAATCACTAGCGACAACGAGGCTGACTGGATTAAATAATGTCTGATGAGAATGATACGAGCCGAGGAAATATTTGAACCTATAAAGACATAAAACATGTCACAGTGTTTTAGCACGTTCCACCAATTTAAGAAGTTTTTATATTGTACTGATACTGACTACCACTCTGATCATATTCCCTTCCTCAATACTCCCGAAGAAGCAAAGAACGATCATCAATGACAGAGAGCATATGAACTGAATCATTACTCTGTGTCCGCTTCACGCTCAGAAGGGAATATCACGTCTCATCATCGTGGGTAGCGAGACCAATCACTTTAGAAACACATTTCTCAAGTCAGAAACTATAGAAATGATCCCTGAAAGTATAGTCTTAGTTTATTGAAGGGTGAAAGCTGCACCTGATTCACAGGAAACGTACTATCACTGAGGGTTCCTGCCTAACAATAATAAACGTTTCCATTTCGTCAAGTCATGTGATTGATGTTATTAACAGCAATGCAAGTTAGCTTGTGGCAAAGCATCAATTATCCTTATGATAAACAGTATGACCTTTAACGTAAGTTAAACCATGCCTGTATCAGATTCAAGTTAAAGTGCAGAAACAGTGACCTCTATAGGAGAACACTGCAAATAGCTGCAGGGAAAAACAAGCGCAGTTCAATCCGCAGCTGCTGAGGACACAGCAATGAGGTGAAATTGACCATGTGACTCTGACTTGAACAACACTGATTTTAGCCTGTATCAAAACTTAAATTACAGCTAAAACACTGGCTTGAAACAGAGCTGACAGAGCTTTAAAGTGGAACATTTTGAAAAACCAAAAGGCGTACTGAATATGTGTGCTGTGGAGTCTGGAGCTCAAACAATGACTTTTCCTCACAACACTGTTTCAGTGTACCTGTTTTCTAGAATAAGGGCTGCGTTAAGTCAAAGACCAAATCACTAGCGACAACGAGGCTGACTGGATTAAATAATGTCTGATGAAAATGATACGAGCCGAGGAAATATTTGAACCTATAAAGACATAAAACATGTCACAGTGTTTTAGCACGTTCCACCAATTTAAGAAGTTTTTATATTGTACTGATACTGACTACCACTCTGATCATATTCCCTTCCTCAATACTCCCGAAGAAGCAAAGAACGATCATCAATGACAGAGAGCATATGAACTGAATCATTACTCTGTGTCCGCTTCACGCTCAGAAGGGAATATCACGTCTCATCATCGTGGGTAGCGAGACCAATCACTTTAGAAACACATTTCTCAAGTCAGAAACTATAGAAATGATCCCTGAAAGTATAGTCTTAGTTTGTTGAAAGGTGAAAGCTGAACCTGATTCACAGGAAACATACTATCACTGAGGGTTCCTGCCTAACAATAATAAACGTTTCCATTTCGTCAAGTCATGTAATTGATGTTATTAACAGCAATGCAAGTTAGCTTGTGGCAAAGCATCAATTATCCTTATGATAAACAGTATGACCTTTAACGTAAGTTAAACCATGCCTGTATCAGATTCAAGTTAAAGTGCAGAAACAGTGACCTCTATAGGAGAACACAGCAAATAGCTGCAGGGAAAAACAAGCGCAGTTCAATCCGCAGCTGCTGAGGACACAGCAATGAGGTGAAATTGACCATGTGACTCTGACTTGAACAACACTGATTTTAGCCTGTATCAAAACTTAAATTACAGCTAAAACACTGGCTTGAAACAGAGCTGACAGAGCTTTAAAGTGGAACATTTTGACAAACCAAAAGGCGTACTGACTATGTGTGCTGTGGAGTCTGGAGCTCAAACAATGACTTTTCCTCACAACACTGTTTCAGTGTACCTGTTTTCTAGAATAAGGGCTGCGTTAAGTCAAAGACCAAATCACTAGCGACAACGAGGCTGACTGGATTAAATAATGTCTGATGAAAATGATACGAGCCGAGGAAATATTTAAAGTAATATAGACATAAAACATGTCACAGTGTTTTTGCGCGTTCCACCAATTTAAGAAGATTTTATATTGTACTGATACTGACTACCACTCTGATCATATTCCCTTCCTCAATACTCCCGAAGAAGCAAAGAACGATCATCAATGACAGAGAGCATATGAACTGAATCATTACTCTGTGTCCGCTTCAAGCTCAGAAGGGAATATCACGTCTCATCATCGTGGGTAGCGAGAACAATCACTTTAGAAACACATTTCTCAAGTCAGAAACTATAGAAAAGATCCCTGAAAGTATAGTCTTAGTTTGTTGAAAGGCGAAAGCTGAACCTGATTCACAGGAAACATACTATCACTGAGGGTTCCTGCCTAACAATAATAAACGTTTCCATTTCGTCAAGTCATGTAATTGATGTTATTAACAGCAATGCAAGTTAGCTTGTGGCAAAGCATCAATTATCCTTATGATAAACAGTATGACCTTTAACGTAAGTTAAACCATGCCTGTATCAGATTCAAGTTAAAGTGCAGAAACAGTGACCTCTATAGGAGAACACAGCAAATAGCTGCAGGGAAAAACAAGCGCAGTTCAATCCGCAGCTGCTGAGGACACAGCAATGAGGTGAAATTGACCATGTGACTCTGACTTGAACAACACTGATTTTAGCCTGTATCAAAACTTAAATTACAGCTAAAACACTGGCTTGAAACAGAGCTGACAGAGCTTTAAAGTGGAACATTTTGACAAACCAAAAGGCGTACTGACTATGTGTGCTGTGGAGTCTGGAGCTCAAACAATGACTTTTCCTCACAACACTGTTTCAGTGTACCTGTTTTCTAGAATAAGGGCTGCGTTAAGTCAAAGACCAAATCACTAGCGACAACGAGGCTGACTGGATTAAATAATGTCTGATGAGAATGATACGAGCCGAGGAAATATTTGAACCTATAAAGACATAAAACATGTCACAGTGTTTTAGCGTGTTGCACCAATTTAAGAAGTTTTTATATTGTACTCATACTGACTACCACTCTGATCATATTCCCTTCCTCAATAATCCCGAAGAAGCAAAGAACGATCATCAATGACAGAGAGCATATGAACTGAATCATTACTCTGTGTCCGCTTCAAGCTCAGAAGGGAATATCACGTCTCATCATCGTGGGTAGCGATACCAATCACTTTAGAAACACATTTCTCAAGTCAGAAACTATAGAAATGATCCCTGAAAGTATAGTCTTAGTTTATTGAAGGGTGAAAGCTTCACCTGATTCACAGGAAACGTACTATCACTGAGGGTTCCTGCCTAACAATAATAAACGTTTCCATTTCGTCAAGTCATGTGATTGATGTTATTAACAGCATTGCAAGTTAGCTTGTGGCAAAGCATCAATTATCCTTATGATAAACAGTATGACCTTTAACGTAAGTTAAACCATGCCTGTATCAGATTCAAGTTAAAGTGCAGAAACAGTGACCTCTATAGGAGAACACTGCAAATAGCTGCAGGGAAAAACAAGCGCAGTTCAATCCGCAGCTGCTGAGGACACAGCAATGAGATGAAATTGACCATGTGACTCTGACTTGAACAACACTGATTTTAGCCTGTATCAAAACTTAAATTACAGCTAAAACACTGGCTTGAAACAGAGCTGACAGAGCTTTAAAGTGGAACATTTTGACAAACCAAAAGGCGTACTGAATATGTGTGCTGTGGAGTCTGGAGCTCAAACAATGACTTTTCCTCACAACACTGTTTCAGTGTACCTGTTTTCTAGAATAAGGGCTGCGTTAAGTCAAAGACCAAATCACTAGCGACAACGAGGCTGACTGGATTAAATAATGTCTGATGAAAATGATACGAGCCGAGGAAATATTTGAACCTATTAAGACATAAAACATGTCACAGTGTTTTAGCACGTTCCACCAATTTAAGAAGTTTTTATATTGTACTGATACTGACTACCACTCTGATCATATTCCCTTCCTCAATACTCCCGAAGAAGCAAAGAACGATCATCAATGACAGAGAGCATATGAACTGAATCATTACTCTGTGTCCGCTTCACGCTCAGAAGGGAATATCACGTCTCATCATCGTGGGTAGCGAGACCAATCACTTTAGAAACACATTTCTCAAGTCAGAAACTATAGAAAAGATCCCTGAAAGTATAGTCTTAGTTTGTTGAAAGGCGAAAGCTGAACCTGATTCACAGGAAACATACTATCACTGAGGGTTCCTGCCTAACAATAATAAACGTTTCCATTTCGTCAAGTCATGTAATTGATGTTATTAACAGCAATGCAAGTTAGCTTGTGGCAAAGCATCAATTATCCTTATGATAAACAGTATGACCTTTAACGTAAGTTAAACCATGCCTGTATCAGATTCAAGTTAAAGTGCAGAAACAGTGACCTCTATAGGAGAACACAGCAAATAGCTGCAGGGAAAAACAATCGCAGTTCAATCCGCAGCTGCTGAGGACACAGCAATGAGGTGAAATTGACCATGTGACTGACTTGAACAACACTGATTTTAGCCTGTATCAAAACTTAAATTACAGCTAAAACACTGGCTTGAAACAGAGCTGACAGAGCTTTAAAGTGGAACATTTTGACAAACCAAAAGGTGTACTGACTATGTGTGCTGTGGAGTCTGGAGCTCAAACAATGACTTTTCCTCACAACACTGTTTCAGTGTACCTGTTTTCTAGAATAAGGGCTGCGTTAAGTCAAAGACCAAATCACTAGCGACAACGAGGCTGACTGGATTAAATAATGTCTGATGAGAATGATACGAGCCGAGGAAATATTTGAACCTATAAAGACATAAAACATGTCACAGTGTTTTAGCACGTTCCACCAATTTAAGAAGTTTTTATATTGTACTGATACTGACTACCACTCTGATCATATTCCCTTCCTCAATACTCCCGAAGAAGCAAAGAACGATCATCAATGACAGAGAGCATATGAACTGAATCATTACTCTGTGTCCGCTTCACGCTCAGAAGGGAATATCACGTCTCATCATCGTGGGTAGCGAGACCAATCACTTTAGAAACACATTTCTCAAGTCAGAAACTATAGAAATGATCCCTGAAAGTATAGTCTTAGTTTATTGAAGGGTGAAAGCTGCACCTGATTCACAGGAAACGTACTATCACTGAGGGTTCCTGCCTAACAATAATAAACGTTTCCATTTCGTCAAGTCATGTGATTGATGTTATTAACAGCAATGCAAGTTAGCTTGTGGCAAAGCATCAATTATCCTTATGATAAACAGTATGACCTTTAACGTAAGTTAAACCATGCCTGTATCAGATTCAAGTTAAAGTGCAGAAACAGTGACCTCTATAGGAGAACACTGCAAATAGCTGCAGGGAAAAACAAGTGCAGTTCAATCCGCAGCTGCTGAGGACACAGCAATGAGGTGAAATTGACCATGTGACTCTGACTTGAACAACACTGATTTTAGCCTGTATCAAAACTTAAATTACAGCTAAAACACTGGCTTGAAACAGAGCTGACAGAGCTTTAAAGTGGAACATTTTGAAAAACCAAAAGGCGTACTGAATATGTGTGCTGTGGAGTCTGGAGCTCAAACAATGACTTTTCCTCACAACACTGTTTCAGTGTACCTGTTTTCTAGAATAAGGGCTGCGTTAAGTCAAAGACCAAATCACTAGCGACAACGAGGCTGACTGGATTAAATAATGTCTGATGAAAATGATACGAGCCGAGGAAATATTTGAACCTATAAAGACATAAAACATGTCACAGTGTTTTAGCACGTTCCACCAATTTAAGAAGTTTTTATATTGTACTGATACTGACTACCACTCTGATCATATTCCCTTCCTCAATACTCCCGAAGAAGCAAAGAACGATCATCAATGACAGAGAGCATATGAACTGAATCATTACTCTGTGTCCGCTTCACGCTCAGAAGGGAATATCACGTCTCATCATCGTGGGTAGCGAGACAAATCACTTTAGAAACACATTTCTCAAGTCAGAAACTATAGAAATTATCCCTGAAAGTATAGTCTTAGTTTGTTGAAAGGTGAAAGCTGAACCTGATTCACAGGAAACATACTATCACTGAGGGTTCCTGCCTAACAATAATAAACGTTTCCATTTCGTCAAGTCATGTAATTGATGTTATTAACAGCAATGCAAGTTAGCTTGTGGCAAAGCATCAATTATCCATCCTTATGATAAACAGTATGACCTTTAACGTAAGTTAAACCATGCCTGTATCAGATTCAAGTTAAAGTGCAGAAACAGTGACCTCTATAGGAGAACACAGCAAATAGCTGCAGGGAAAAACAAGCGCAGTTCAATCCGCAGCTGCTGAGGACACAGCAATGAGGTGAAATTGACCATGTGACTCTGACTTGAACAACACTGATTTTAGCCTGTATCAAAACTTAAATTACAGCTAAAACACTGGCTTGAAACAGAGCTGACAGAGCTTTAAAGTGGAACATTTTGACAAACCAAAAGGCGTACTGACTATGTGTGCTGTGGAGTCTGGAGCTCAAACAATGACTTTTCCTCACAACACTGTTTCAGTGTACCTGTTTTCTAGAATAAGGGCTGCGTTAAGTCAAAGACCAAATCACTAGCGACAACGAGGCTGACTGGATTAAATAATGTCTGATGAGAATGATACGAGCCGAGGAAATATTTGAACCTATAAAGACATAAAACATGTCACAGTGTTTTAGCACGTTCCACCAATTTAAGAAGTTTTTATATTGTACTGATACTGACTACCACTCTGATCATATTCCCTTCCTCAATACTCCCGAAGAAGCAAAGAACGATCATCAATGACAGAGAGCATATGAACTGAATCATTACTCTGTGTCCGCTTCACGCTCAGAAGGGAATATCACGTCTCATCATCGTGGGTAGCGAGACCAATCACTTTAGAAACACATTTCTCAAGTCAGAAACTATAGAAATGATCCCTGAAAGTATAGTCTTAGTTTATTGAAGGGTGAAAGCTGCACCTGATTCACAGGAAACGTACTATCACTGAGGGTTCCTGCCTAACAATAATAAACGTTTCCATTTCGTCAAGTCATGTGATTGATGTTATTAACAGCAATGCAAGTTAGCTTGTGGCAAAGCATCAATTATCCTTATGATAAACAGTATGACCTTTAACGTAAGTTAAACCATGCCTGTATCAGATTCAAGTTAAAGTGCAGAAACAGTGACCTCTATAGGAGAACACTGCAAATAGCTGCAGGGAAAAACAAGCGCAGTTCAATCCGCAGCTGCTGAGGACACAGCAATGAGGTGAAATTGACCATGTGACTCTGACTTGAACAACACTGATTTTAGCCTGTATCAAAACTTAAATTACAGCTAAAACACCGGCTTGAAACAGAGCTGACAGAGCTTTAAAGTGGAACATTTTGAAAAACCAAAAGGCGTACTGAATATGTGTGCTGTGGAGTCTGGAGCTCAAACAATGACTTTTCCTCACAACACTGTTTCAGTGTACCTGTTTTCTAGAATAAGGGCTGCGTTAAGTCAAAGACCAAATCACTAGCGACAACGAGGCTGACTGGATTAAATAATGTCTGATGAAAATGATACGAGCCGAGGAAATATTTGAACCTATAAAGACATAAAACATGTCACAGTGTTTTAGCACGTTCCACCAATTTAAGAAGTTTTTATATTGTACTGATACTGACTACCACTCTGATCATATTCCCTTCCTCAATACTCCCGAAGAAGCAAAGAACGATCATCAATGACAGAGAGCATATGAACTGAATCATTACTCTGTGTCCGCTTCACGCTCAGAAGGGAATATCACGTCTCATCATCGTGGGTAGCGAGACCAATCACTTTAGAAACACATTTCTCAAGTCAGAAACTATAGAAATGATCCCTGAAAGTATAGTCTTAGTTTATTGAAGGGTGAAAGCTGCACCTGATTCACAGGAAACGTACTATCACTGAGGGTTCCTGCCTAACAATAATAAACGTTTCCATTTCGTCAAGTCATGTGATTGATGTTATTAACAGCAATGCAAGTTAGCTTGTGGCAAAGCATCAATTATCCTTATGATAAACAGTATGACCTTTAACGTAAGTTAAACCATGCCTGTATCAGATTCAAGTTAAAGTGCAGAAACAGTGACCTCTATAGGAGAACACTGCAAATAGCTGCAGGGAAAAACAAGCGCAGTTCAATCCGCAGCTGCTGAGGACACAGCAATGAGGTGAAATTGACCATGTGACTCTGACTTGAACAACACTGATTTTAGCCTGTATCAAAACTTAAATTACAGCTAAAACACTGGCTTGAAACAGAGCTGACAGAGCTTTAAAGTGGAACATTTTGAAAAACCAAAAGGCGTACTGAATATGTGTGCTGTGGAGTCTGGAGCTCAAACAATGACTTTTCCTCACAACACTGTTTCAGTGTACCTGTTTTCTAGAATAAGGGCTGCGTTAAGTCAAAGACCAAATCACTAGCGACAACGAGGCTGACTGGATTAAATAATGTCTGATGAAAATGATACGAGCCGAGGAAATATTTGAACCTATAAAGACATAAAACATGTCACAGTGTTTTAGCACGTTCCACCAATTTAAGAAGTTTTTATATTGTACTGATACTGACTACCACTCTGATCATATTCCCTTCCTCAATACTCCCGAAGAAGCAAAGAACGATCATCAATGACAGAGAGCATATGAACTGAATCATTACTCTGTGTCCGCTTCACGCTCAGAAGGGAATATCACGTCTCATCATCGTGGGTAGCGAGACAAATCACTTTAGAAACACATTTCTCAAGTCAGAAACTATAGAAATTATCCCTGAAAGTATAGTCTTAGTTTGTTGAAAGGTGAAAGCTGAACCTGATTCACAGGAAACATACTATCACTGAGGGTTCCTGCCTAACAATAATAAACGTTTCCATTTCGTCAAGTCATGTAATTGATGTTATTAACAGCAATGCAAGTTAGCTTGTGGCAAAGCATCAATTATCCATCCTTATGATAAACAGTATGACCTTTAACGTAAGTTAAACCATGCCTGTATCAGATTCAAGTTAAAGTGCAGAAACAGTGACCTCTATAGGAGAACACAGCAAATAGCTGCAGGGAAAAACAAGCGCAGTTCAATCCGCAGCTGCTGAGGACACAGCAATGAGGTGAAATTGACCATGTGACTCTGACTTGAACAACACTGATTTTAGCCTGTATCAAAACTTAAATTACAGCTAAAACACTGGCTTGAAACAGAGCTGACAGAGCTTTAAAGTGGAACATTTTGACAAACCAAAAGGCGTACTGACTATGTGTGCTGTGGAGTCTGGAGCTCAAACAATGACTTTTCCTCACAACACTGTTTCAGTGTACCTGTTTTCTAGAATAAGGGCTGCGTTAAGTCAAAGACCAAATCACTAGCGACAACGAGGCTGACTGGATTAAATAATGTCTGATGAGAATGATACGAGCCGAGGAAATATTTGAACCTATAAAGACATAAAACATGTCACAGTGTTTTAGCACGTTCCACCAATTTAAGAAGTTTTTATATTGTACTGATACTGACTACCACTCTGATCATATTCCCTTCCTCAATACTCCCGAAGAAGCAAAGAACGATCATCAATGACAGAGAGCATATGAACTGAATCATTACTCTGTGTCCGCTTCACGCTCAGAAGGGAATATCACGTCTCATCATCGTGGGTAGCGAGACCAATCACTTTAGAAACACATTTCTCAAGTCAGAAACTATAGAAATGATCCCTGAAAGTATAGTCTTAGTTTATTGAAGGGTGAAAGCTGCACCTGATTCACAGGAAACGTACTATCACTGAGGGTTCCTGCCTAACAATAATAAACGTTTCCATTTCGTCAAGTCATGTGATTGATGTTATTAACAGCAATGCAAGTTAGCTTGTGGCAAAGCATCAATTATCCTTATGATAAACAGTATGACCTTTAACGTAAGTTAAACCATGCCTGTATCAGATTCAAGTTAAAGTGCAGAAACAGTGACCTCTATAGGAGAACACTGCAAATAGCTGCAGGGAAAAACAAGCGCAGTTCAATCCGCAGCTGCTGAGGACACAGCAATGAGGTGAAATTGACCATGTGACTCTGACTTGAACAACACTGATTTTAGCCTGTATCAAAACTTAAATTACAGCTAAAACACTGGCTTGAAACAGAGCTGACAGAGCTTTAAAGTGGAACATTTTGAAAAACCAAAAGGCGTACTGAATATGTGTGCTGTGGAGTCTGGAGCTCAAACAATGACTTTTCCTCACAACACTGTTTCAGTGTACCTGTTTTCTAGAATAAGGGCTGCGTTAAGTCAAAGACCAAATCACTAGCGACAACGAGGCTGACTGGATTAAATAATGTCTGATGAAAATGATACGAGCCGAGGAAATATTTGAACCTATAAAGACATAAAACATGTCACAGTGTTTTAGCACGTTCCACCAATTTAAGAAGTTTTTATATTGTACTGATACTGACTACCACTCTGATCATATTCCCTTCCTCAATACTCCCGAAGAAGCAAAGAACGATCATCAATGACAGAGAGCATATGAACTGAATCATTACTCTGTGTCCGCTTCACGCTCAGAAGGGAATATCACGTCTCATCATCGTGGGTAGCGAGACCAATCACTTTAGAAACACATTTCTCAAGTCAGAAACTATAGAAATGATCCCTGAAAGTATAGTCTTAGTTTGTTGAAAGGTGAAAGCTGAACCTGATTCACAGGAAACATACTATCACTGAGGGTTCCTGCCTAACAATAATAAACGTTTCCATTTCGTCAAGTCATGTAATTGATGTTATTAACAGCAATGCAAGTTAGCTTGTGGCAAAGCATCAATTATCCTTATGATAAACAGTATGACCTTTAACGTAAGTTAAACCATGCCTGTATCAGATTCAAGTTAAAGTGCAGAAACAGTGACCTCTATAGGAGAACACAGCAAATAGCTGCAGGGAAAAACAAGCGCAGTTCAATCCGCAGCTGCTGAGGACACAGCAATGAGGTGAAATTGACCATGTGACTCTGACTTGAACAACACTGATTTTAGCCTGTATCAAAACTTAAATTACAGCTAAAACACTGGCTTGAAACAGAGCTGACAGAGCTTTAAAGTGGAACATTTTGACAAACCAAAAGGCGTACTGACTATGTGTGCTGTGGAGTCTGGAGCTCAAACAATGACTTTTCCTCACAACACTGTTTCAGTGTACCTGTTTTCTAGAATAAGGGCTGCGTTAAGTCAAAGACCAAATCACTAGCGACAACGAGGCTGACTGGATTAAATAATGTCTGATGAGAATGATACGAGCCGAGGAAATATTTGAACCTATAAAGACATAAAACATGTCACAGTGTTTTAGCGTGTTGCACCAATTTAAGAAGTTTTTATATTGTACTCATACTGACTACCACTCTGATCATATTCCCTTCCTCAATAATCCCGAAGAAGCAAAGAACGATCATCAATGACAGAGAGCATATGAACTGAATCATTACTCTGTGTCCGCTTCAAGCTCAGAAGGGAATATCACGTCTCATCATCGTGGGTAGCGATACCAATCACTTTAGAAACACATTTCTCAAGTCAGAAACCATAGAAATGATCCCTGAAAGTATAGTCTTAGTTTATTGAAGGGTGAAAGCTTCACCTGATTCACAGGAAACGTACTATCACTGAGGGTTCCTGCATAACAATAATAAACGTTTCCATTTCGTCAAGTCATGTGATTGATGTTATTAACAGCAATGCAAGTTAGCTTGTGGCAAAGCATCAATTATCCTTATGATAAACAGTATGACCTTTAATGTAAGTTAAACCATGCCTGTATCAGATTCAAGTTAAAGTGCAGAAACAGTGACCTCTATAGGAGAACACTGCAAATAGCTGCAGGGAAAAACAAGCGCAGTTCAATCCGCAGCTGCTGAGGACACAGCAATGAGTTGAAATTGACCATGTGACTCTGACTTGAACAACACTGATTTTAGCCTGTATCAAAACTTAAATTACAGCTAAAACACTGGCTTGAAACAGAGCTGACAGAGCTTTAAAGTGGAACATTTTGACAAACCAAAAGGCGTACTGAATATGTGTGCTGTGGAGTCTGGAGCTCAAACAATGACTTTTCCTCACAACACTGTTTCAGTGTACCTGTTTTCTAGAATAAGGGCTGCGTTAAGTCAAAGACCAAATCACTAGCGACAACGAGGCTGACTGGATTAAATAATGTCTGATGAAAATGATACGAGCCGAGGAAATATTTGAACCTATAAAGACATAAAACATGTCACAGTGTTTTAGCACGTTCCACCAATTTAAGAAGTTTTTATATTGTACTGATACTGACTACCACTCTGATCATATTCCCTTCCTCAATACTCCCGAAGAAGCAAAGAACGATCATCAATGACAGAGAGCATATGAACTGAATCATTACTCTGTGTCCGCTTCACGCTCAGAAGGGAATATCACGTCTCATCATCGTGGGTAGCGAGACCAATCACTTTAGAAACACATTTCTCAAGTCAGAAACTATAGAAAAGATCCCTGAAAGTATAGTCTTAGTTTGTTGAAAGGTGAAAGCTGAACCTGATTCACAGGAAACATACTATCACTGAGGGTTCCTGCCTAACAATAATAAACGTTTCCATTTCGTCAAGTCATGTAATTGATGTTATTAACAGCAATGCAAGTTAGCTTGTGGCAAAGCATCAATTATCCTTATGATAAACAGTATGACCTTTAACGTAAGTTAAACCATGCCTGTATCAGATTCAAGTTAAAGTGCAGAAACAGTGACCTCTATAGGAGAACACAGCAAATAGCTGCAGGGAAAAACAAGCGCAGTTCAATCCGCAGCTGCTGAGGACACAGCAATGAGGTGAAATTGACCATGTGACTCTGACTTGAACAACACTGATTTTAGCCTGTATCAAAACTTAAATTACAGCTAAAACACTGGCTTGAAACAGAGCTGACAGAGCTTTAAAGTGGAACATTTTGACAAACCAAAAGGCGTACTGACTATGTGTGCTGTGGAGTCTGGAGCTCAAACAATGACTTTTCCTCACAACACTGTTTCAGTGTACCTGTTTTCTAGAATAAGGGCTGCGTTAAGTCAAAGACCAAATCACTAGCGACAACGAGGCTGACTGGATTAAATAATGTCTGATGAGAATGATACGAGCCGAGGAAATACTTGAACCTATAAAGACATAAAACATGTCACAGTGTTTTAGCACGTTCCACCAATTTAAGAAGTTTTTATATTGTACTGATACTGACTACCACTCTGATCATATTCCCTTCCTCAATACTCCCGAAGAAGCAAAGAACGATCATCAATGACAGAGAGCATATGAACTGAATCATTACTCTGTGTCCGCTTCACGCTCAGAAGGGAATATCACGTCTCATCATCGTGGGTAGCGAGACCAATCACTTTAGAAACACATTTCTCAAGTCAGAAACTATAGAAATGATCCCTGAAAGTATAGTCTTAATTTATTGAAGGGTGAAAGCTTCACCTGATTCACAGGAAACGTACTATCACTGAGGGTTCCTGCATAACAATAATAAACGTTTCCATTTCGTCAAGTCATGTGATTGATGTTATTAACAGCAATGCAAGTTAGCTTGTGGCAAAGCATCAATTATCCTTATGATAAACAGTATGACCTTTAATGTAAGTTAAACCATGCCTGTATCAGATTCAAGTTAAAGTGCAGAAACAGTGACCTCTATAGGAGAACACTGCAAATAGCTGCAGGGAAAAACAAGCGCAGTTCAATCCGCAGCTGCTGAGGACACAGCAATGAGGTGAAATTGACCATGTGACTCTGACTTGAACAACACTGATTTTAGCCTGTATCAAAACTTAAATTACAGCTAAAACACTGGCTTGAAACAGAGCTGACAGAGCTTTAAAGTGGAACATTTTGACAAACCAAAAGGCGTACTGAATATGTGTGCTGTGGAGTCTGGAGCTCAAACAATGACTTTTCCTCACAACACTGTTTCAGTGTACCTGTTTTCTAGAATAAGGGCTGCGTTAAGTCAAAGACCAAATCACTTGCGACAACGAGGCTGACTGGATTAAATAATGTCTGATGAAAATGATACGAGCCGAGGAAATATTTGAACCTATAAAGACATAAAACATGTCACAGTGTTTTAGCACGTTCACAGAATCACTTTAGAAACACATTTCTCAAGTCAGAAACTATAGAAAAGATCCCTGAAAGTATAGTCTTAGTTTGTTGAAAGGTGAAAGCTGAACCTGATTCACAGGAAACATACTATCACTGAGGGTTCCTGCCTAACAATAATAAACGTTTCCATTTCGTCAAGTCATGTAATTGATGTTATTAACAGCAATGCAAGTTAGCTTGTGGCAAAGCATCAATTATCCTTATGATAAACAGTATGACCTTTAACGTAAGTTAAACCATGCCTGTATCAGATTCAAGTTAAAGTGCAGAAACAGTGACCTCTATAGGAGAACACTGCAAATAGCTGCAGGGAAAAACAAGCGCAGTTCAATCCGCAGCTGCTGAGGACACAGCAATGAGGTGAAATTGACCATGTGACTCTGACTTGAACAACACTGATTTTAGCCTGTATCAAAACTTAAATTACAGCTAAAACACTGGCTTGAAACAGAGCTGACAGAGCTTTAAAGTGGAACATTTTGACAAACCAAAAGGCGTACTGACTATGTGTGCTGTGGAGTCTGGAGCTCAAACAATGACTTTTCCTCACAACACTGTTTCAGTGTACCTGTTTTCTAGAATAAGGGCTGCGTTAAGTCAAAGACCAAATCACTAGCGACAACGAGGCTGACTGGATTAAATAATGTCTGATGAGAATGATACGAGCCGAGGAAATACTTGAACCTATAAAGACATAAAACATGTCACAGTGTTTTAGCACGTTCCACCAATTTAAGAAGTTTTTATATTGTACTGATACTGACTACCACTCTGATCATATTCCCTTCCTCAATACTCCCGAAGAAGCAAAGAACGATCATCAATGACAGAGAGCATATGAACTGAATCATTACTCTGTGTCCGCTTCACGCTCAGAAGGGAATATCACGTCTCATCATCGTGGGTAGCGAGACCAATCACTTTAGAAACACATTTCTCAAGTCAGAAACTATAGAAATGATCCCTGAAAGTATAGTCTTAATTTATTGAAGGGTGAAAGCTTCACCTGATTCACAGGAAACGTACTATCACTGAGGGTTCCTGCATAACAATAATAAACGTTTCCATTTCGTCAAGTCATGTGATTGATGTTATTAACAGCAATGCAAGTTAGCTTGTGGCAAAGCATCAATTATCCTTATGATAAACAGTATGACCTTTAATGTAAGTTAAACCATGCCTGTATCAGATTCAAGTTAAAGTGCAGAAACAGTGACCTCTATAGGAGAACACTGCAAATAGCTGCAGGGAAAAACAAGCGCAGTTCAATCCGCAGCTGCTGAGGACACAGCAATGAGGTGAAATTGACCATGTGACTCTGACTTGAACAACACTGATTTTAGCCTGTATCAAAACTTAAATTACAGCTAAAACACTGGCTTGAAACAGAGCTGACAGAGCTTTAAAGTGGAACATTTTGACAAACCAAAAGGCGTACTGAATATGTGTGCTGTGGAGTCTGGAGCTCAAACAATGACTTTTCCTCACAACACTGTTTCAGTGTACCTGTTTTCTAGAATAAGGGCTGCGTTAAGTCAAAGACCAAATCACTTGCGACAACGAGGCTGACTGGATTAAATAATGTCTGATGAAAATGATACGAGCCGAGGAAATATTTGAACCTATAAAGACATAAAACATGTCACAGTGTTTTAGCACGTTCACAGAATCACTTTAGAAACACATTTCTCAAGTCAGAAACTATAGAAAAGATCCCTGAAAGTATAGTCTTAGTTTGTTGAAAGGTGAAAGCTGAACCTGATTCACAGGAAACATACTATCACTGAGGGTTCCTGCCTAACAATAATAAACGTTTCCATTTCGTCAAGTCATGTAATTGATGTTATTAACAGCAATGCAAGTTAGCTTGTGGCAAAGCATCAATTATCCTTATGATAAACAGTATGACCTTTAACGTAAGTTAAACCATGCCTGTATCAGATTCAAGTTAAAGTGCAGAAACAGTGACCTCTATAGGAGAACACTGCAAATAGCTGCAGGGAAAAACAAGCGCAGTTCAATCCGCAGCTGCTGAGGACACAGCAATGAGGTGAAATTGACCATGTGACTCTGACTTGAACAACACTGATTTTAGCCTGTATCAAAACTTAAATTACAGCTAAAACACTGGCTTGAAACAGAGCTGACAGAGCTTTAAAGTGGAACATTTTGACAAACCAAAAGGCGTACTGAATATGTGTGCTGTGGAGTCTGGAGCTCAAACAATGACTTTTCCTCACAACACTGTTTCAGTGTACCTGTTTTCTAGAATAAGGGCTGCGTTAAGTCAAAGACCAAATCACTAGCGACAACGAGGCTGACTGGATTAAATAATGTCTGATGAAAATGATACGAGCCGAGGAAATACTTGAACCTATAAAGACATAAAACATGTCACAGTGTTTTAGCACGTTCCACCAATTTAAGAAGTTTTTATATTGTACTGATACTGACTACCACTCTGATCATATTCCCTTCCTCAATACTCCCGAAGAAGCAAAGAACGATCATCAATGACAGAGAGCATATGAACTGAATCATTACTCTGTGTCCGCTTCACGCTCAGAAGGGAATATCACGTCTCATCATCGTGGGTAGCGAGACCAATCACTTTAGAAACACATTTCTCAAGTCAGAAACTATAGAAAAGATCCCTGAAAGTATAGTCTTAGTTTGTTGAAAGGCGAAAGCTGAACGAGATTCACAGGAAACATACTATCACTGAGGGTTCCTGCCTAACAATAATAAACGTTTCCATTTCGTCAAGTCATGTAATTGATGTTATTAACAGCAATGCAAGTTAGCTTGTGGCAAAGCATCAATTATCCTTATGATAAACAGTATGACCTTTAACGTAAGTTAAACCATGCCTGTATCAGATTCAAGTTAAAGTGCAGAAACAGTGACCTCTATAGGAGAACACAGCAAATAGCTGCAGGGAAAAACAAGCGCAGTTCAATCCGCAGCTGCTGAGGACACAGCAATGAGGTGAAATTGACCATGTGACTCTGACTTGAACAACACTGATTTTAGCCTGTATCAAAAGTTAAATTAAAGCTAAAACACTGGCTTGAAACAGAGCTGACAGAGCTTTAAAGTGGAACATTTTGACAAACCAAAAGGCGTACTGAATATGTGTGCTGTGGAGTCTGGAGCTCAAACAATGACTTTTCCTCACAACACTGTTTCAGTGTACCTGTTTTCTAGAATAAGGGCTGCGTTAAGTCAAAGACCAAATCACTAGCGACAACGAGGCTGACTGGATTAAATAATGTCTGATGAGAATGATACGAGCCGAGGAAATATTTGAACCTATAAAGACATAAAACATGTCACAGTGTTTTAGCGTGTTGCACCAATTTAAGAAGTTTTTATATTGTACTCATACTGACTACCACTCTGATCATATTCCCTTCCTCAATAATCCCGAAGAAGCAAAGAACGATCATCAATGACAGAGAGCATATGAACTGAATCATTACTCTGTGTCCGCTTCAAGCTCAGAAGGGAATATCACGTCTCATCATCGTGGGTAGCGATACCAATCACTTTAGAAACACATTTCTCAAGTCAGAAACTATATAAATGATCCCTGAAAGTATTGTCTTAGTTTATTGAAGGGTGAAAGCTTCACCTGATTCACAGGAAACGTACTATCACTGAGGGTTCCTGCCTAACAATAATAAACGTTTCCATTTCGTCAAGTCATGTGATTGATGTTATTAACAGCAATGCAAGTTAGCTTGTGGCAAAGCATCAATTATCCTTATGATAAACAGTATGACCTTTAACGTAAGTTAAACCATGCCTGTATCAGATTCAAGTTAAAGTGCAGAAACAGTGACCTCTATAGGAGAACACAGCAAATAGCTGCAGGGAAAAACAAGCGCAGTTCAATCCGCAGCTGCTGAGGACACAGCAATGAGGTGAAATTGACCATGTGACTCTGACTTGAACAACACTGATTTTAGCCTGTATCAAAAGTTAAATTAAAGCTAAAACACTGGCTTGAAACAGAGCTGACAGAGCTTTAAAGTGGAACATTTTGACAAACCAAAAGGCGTACTGAATATGTGTGCTGTGGAGTCTGGAGCTCAAACAATGACTTTTCCTCACAACACTGTTTCAGTGTACCTGTTTTCTAGAATAAGGGCTGCGTTAAGTCAAAGACCAAATCACTAGCGACAACGAGGCTGACTGGATTAAATAATGTCTGATGAGAATGATACGAGCCGAGGAAATATTTGAACCTATAAAGACATAAAACATGTCACAGTGTTTTAGCGTGTTGCACCAATTTAAGAAGTTTTTATATTGTACTCATCCTGACTACCACTCTGATCATATTCCCTTCCTCAATAATCCCGAAGAAGCAAAGAACGATCATCAATGACAGAGAGCATATGAACTGAATCATTACTCTGTGTCCGCTTCACGCTCAGAAGGGAATATCACGTCTCATCATCGTGGGTAGCGAGACCAATCACTTTAGAAACACATTTCTCAAGTCAGAAACTATAGAAAAGATCCCTGAAAGTATAGTCTTAGTTTGTTGAAAGGCGAAAGCTGAACCTGATTCACAGGAAACATACTATCACTGAGGGTTCCTGCCTAACAATAATAAACGTTTCCATTTCGTCAAGTCATGTGATTGATGTTATTAACAGCAATGCAAGTTAGCTTGTGGCAAAGCATCAATTATCCTTATGATAAACAGTATGACCTTTAACGTAAGTTAAACCATGCCTGTATCAGATTCAAGTTAAAGTGCAGAAACAGTGACCTCTATAGGAGAACACTGCAAATAGCTGCAGGGAAAAACAAGCGCAGTTCAATCCGCAGCTGCTGAGGACACAGCAATGAGGTGAAATCGACCATGTGACTCTGACTTGAACAACACTGATTTTAGCCTGTATCAAAACTTAAATTACAGCTAAAACACTGGCTTGAAACAGAGCTGACAGAGCTTTAAAGTGGAACATTTTGACAAACCAAAAGGCGTACTGAATATGTGTGCTGTGGAGTCTGGAGCTCAAACAATGACTTTTCCTCACAACACTGTTTCAGTGTACCTGTTTTCTAGAATAAGGGCTGCGTTAAGTCAAAGACCAAATCACTAGCGACAACGAGGCTGACTGGATTAAATAATGTCTGATGAAAATGATACGAGCCGAGGAAATATTTGAACCTATAAAGACATAAAACATGTCACAGTGTTTTAGCACGTTCCACCAATTTAAGAAGTTTTTATATTGTACTGATACTGACTACCACTCTGATCATATTCCCTTCCTCAATACTCCCGAAGAAGCAAAGAACGATCATCAATGACAGAGAGCATATGAACTGAATCATTACTCTGTGTCCGCTTCACGCTCAGAAGGGAATATCACGTCTCATCATCGTGGGTAGCGAGACCAATCACTTTAGAAACACATTTCTCAAGTCAGAAACTATAGAAAAGATCCCTGAAAGTATAGTCTTAGTTTGTTGAAAGGCGAAAGCTGAACCTGATTCACAGGAAACATACTATCACTGAGGGTTCCTGCCTAACAATAATAAACGTTTCCATTTCGTCAAGTCATGTAATTGATGTTATTAACAGCAATGCAAGTTAGCTTGTGGCAAAGCATCAATTATCCTTATGATAAACAGTATGACCTTTAACGTAAGTTAAACCATGCCTGTATCAGATTCAAGTTAAAGTGCAGAAACAGTGACCTCTATAGGAGAACACAGCAAATAGCTGCAGGGAAAAACAAGCGCAGTTCAATCCGCAGCTGCTGAGGACACAGCAATGAGGTGAAATTGACCATGTGACTCTGACTTGAACAACACTGATTTTAGCCTGTATCAAAACTTAAATTACAGCTAAAACACTGGCTTGAAACAGAGCTGACAGAGCTTTAAAGTGGAACATTTTGACAAACCAAAAGGCGTACTGACTATGTGTGCTGTGGAGTCTGGAGCTCAAACAATGACTTTTCCTCACAACACTGTTTCAGTGTACCTGTTTTCTAGAATAAGGGCTGCGTTAAGTCAAAGACCAAATCACTAGCGACAACGAGGCTGACTGGATTAAATAATGTCTGATGAGAATGATACGAGCCGAGGAAATATTTGAACCTATTAAGACATAAAACATGTCACAGTGTTTTAGCGTGTTGCACCAATTTAAGAAGTTTTTATATTGTACTCATACTGACTACCACTCTGATCATATTCCCTTCCTCAATACTCCCGAAGAAGCAAAGAACGATCATCAATGACAGAGAGCATATGAACTGAATCATTACTCTGTGTCCGCTTCACGCTCAGAAGGGAATATCACGTCTCATCATCGTGGGTAGCGAGACCAATCACTTTAGAAACACATTTCTCAAGTCAGAAACTATAGAAAAGATCCCTGAAAGTATAGTCTTAGTTTGTTGAAAGGCGAAAGCTGAACCTGATTCACAGGAAACATACTATCACTGAGGGTTCCTGCCTAACAATAATAAACGTTTCCATTTCGTCAAGTCATGTAATTGATGTTATTAACAGCAATGCAAGTTAGCTTGTGGCAAAGCATCAATTATCCTTATGATAAACAGTATGACCTTTAACGTAAGTTAAACCATGCCTGTATCAGATTCAAGTTAAAGTGCAGAAACAGTGACCTCTATAGGAGAACACAGCAAATAGCTGCAGGGAAAAACAAGCGCAGTTCAATCCGCAGCTGCTGAGGACACAGCAATGAGGTGAAATTGACCATGTGACTCTGACTTGAACAACACTGATTTTAGCCTGTATCAAAACTTAAATTACAGCTAAAACACTGGCTTGAAACAGAGCTGACAGAGCTTTAAAGTGGAACATTTTGACAAACCAAAAGGCGTACTGACTATGTGTGCTGTGGAGTCTGGAGCTCAAACAATGACTTTTCCTCACAACACTGTTTCAGTGTACCTGTTTTCTAGAATAAGGGCTGCGTTAAGTCAAAGACCAAATCACTAGCGACAACGAGGCTGACTGGATTAAATAATGTCTGATGAGAATGATACGAGCCGAGGAAATATTTGAACCTATAAAGACATAAAACATGTCACAGTGTTTTAGCGTGTTGCACCAATTTAAGAAGTTTTTATATTGTACTCATACTGACTACCACTCTGATCATATTCCCTTCCTCAATAATCCCGAAGAAGCAAAGAACGATCATCAATGACAGAGAGCATATGAACTGAATCATTACTCTGTGTCCGCTTCGCGCTCAGAAGGGAATATCACGTCTCATCATCGTGGGTAGCGAGACCAATCACTTTAGAAACACATTTCTCAAGTCAGAAACTATAGAAAAGATCCCTGAAAGTATAGTCTTAGTTTGTTGAAAGGCGAAAGCTGAACCTGATTCACAGGAAACATACTATCACTGAGGGTTCCTGCCTAACAATAATAAACGTTTCCATTTCGTCAAGTCATGTAATTGATGTTATTAACAGCAATGCAAGTTAGCTTGTGGCAAAGCATCAATTATCCTTATGATAAACAGTATGACCTTTAACGTAAGTTAAACCATGCCTGTATCAGATTCAAGTTAAAGTGCAGAAACAGTGACCTCTATAGGAGAACACAGCAAATAGCTGCAGGGAAAAACAAGCGCAGTTCAATCCGCAGCTGCTGAGGACACAGCAATGAGGTGAAATTGACCATGTGACTCTGACTTGAACAACACTGATTTTAGCCTGTATCAAAACTTAAATTACAGCTAAAACACTGGCTTGAAACAGAGCTGACAGAGCTTTAAAGTGGAACATTTTGACAAACCAAAAGGCGTACTGACTATGTGTGCTGTGGAGTCTGGAGCTCAAACAATGACTTTTCCTCACAACACTGTTTCAGTGTACCTGTTTTCTAGAATAAGGGCTGCGTTAAGTCAAAGACCAAATCACTAGCGACAACGAGGCTGACTGGATTAAATAATGTCTGATGAGAATGATACGAGCCGAGGAAATATTTGAACCTATTAAGACATAAAACATGTCACAGTGTTTTAGCGTGTTGCACCCATTTAAGAAGTTTTTATATTGTACTCATACTGACTACCACTCTGATCATATTCCCTTCCTCAATAATCCCGAAGAAGCAAAGAACGATCATCAATGACAGAGAGCATATGAACTGAATCATTACTCTGTGTCCGCTTAACGCTCAGAAGGGAATATCACGTCTCATCATCGTGGGTAGCGAGACCAATCACTTTAGAAACACATTTCTCAAGTCAGAAACTATAGAAATGATCCCTGAAAGTATAGTCTTAGTTTATTGAAGGGTGAAAGCTTCACCTGATTCACAGGAAACGTACTATCACTGAGGGTTCCTGCCTAACAATAATAAACGTTTCCATTTCGTCAAGTCATGTGATTGATGTTATTAACAGCAATGCAAGTTAGCTTGTGGCAAAGCATCAATTATCCTTATGATAAACAGTATGACCTTTAACGTAAGTTAAACCATGCCTGTATCAGATTCAAGTTAAAGTGCAGAAACAGTGACCTCTATAGGAGAACACTGCAAATAGCTGCAGGGAAAAACAAGCGCAGTTCAATCCGCAGCTGCTGAGGACACAGCAATGAGGTGAAATTGACCATGTGACTCTGACTTGAACAACACTGATTTTAGCCTGTATCAAAACTTAAATTACAGCTAAAACACTGGCTTGAAACAGAGCTGACAGAGCTTTAAAGTGGAACATTTTGACAAACCAAAAGGCGTACTGGCTATGTGTGCTGTGGAGTCTGGAGCTCAAACAATGACTTTTCCTCACAACACTGTTTCAGTGTACCTGTTTTCTAGAATAAGGGCTGCGTTAAGTCAAAGACCAAATCACTAGCGACAACGAGGCTGACTGGATTAAATAATGTCTGATGAGAATGATACGAGCCGAGGAAATATTTGAACCTATAAAGACATAAAACATGTCACAGTGTTTTAGCGTGTTGCACCAATTTAAGAAGTTTTTATATTGTACTCATACTGACTACCACTCTGATCATATTCCCTTCCTCAATAATCCCGAAGAAGCAAAGAACGATCATCAATGACAGAGAGCATATGAACTGAATCATTACTCTGTGTCCGCTTCACGCTCAGAAGGGAATATCACGTCTCATCATCGTGGGTAGCGAGACCAATCACTTTAGAAACACATTTCTCAAGTCAGAAACTATAGAAAAGATCCCTGAAAGTATAGTCTTAGTTTGTTGAAAGGCGAAAGCTGAACCTGATTCACAGGAAACATACTATCACTGAGGGTTCCTGCCTAACAATAATAAACGTTTCCATTTCGTCAAGTCATGTAATTGATGTTATTAACAGCAATGCAAGTTAGCTTGTGGCAAAGCATCAATTATCCTTATGATAAACAGTATGACCTTTAACGTAAGTTAAACCATGCCTGTATCAGATTCAAGTTAAAGTGCAGAAACAGTGACCTCTATAGGAGAACACAGCAAATAGCTGCAGGGAAAAACAAGCGCAGTTCAATCCGCAGCTGCTGAGGACACAGCAATGAGGTGAAATTGACCATGTGACTCTGACTTGAACAACACTGATTTTAGCCTGTATCAAAACTTAAATTACAGCTAAAACACTGGCTTGAAACAGAGCTGACAGAGCTTTAAAGTGGAACATTTTGACAAACCAAAAGGCGTACTGACTATGTGTGCTGTGGAGTCTGGAGCTCAAACAATGACTTTTCCTCACAACACTGTTTCAGTGTACCTGTTTTCTAGAATAAGGGCTGCGTTAAGTCAAAGACCAAATCACTAGCGACAACGAGGCTGACTGGATTAAATAATGTCTGATGAGAATGATACGAGCCGAGGAAATATTTGAACCTATTAAGACATAAAACATGTCACAGTGTTTTAGCGTGTTGCACCCATTTAAGGAGTTTTTATATTGTACTCATACTGACTACCACTCTGATCATATTCCCTTCCTCAATAATCCCGAAGAAGCAAAGAACGATCATCAATGACAGAGAGCATATGAACTGAATCATTACTCTGTGTCCGCTTCACGCTCAGAAGGGAATATCACGTCTCATCATCGTGGGTAGCGAGACCAATCACTTTAGAAACACATTTCTCAAGTCAGAAACTATAGAAAAGATCCCTGAAAGTATAGTCTTAGTTTGTTGAAAGGCGAAAGCTGAACCTGATTCACAGGAAACATACTATCACTGAGGGTTCCTGCCTAACAATAATAAACGTTTCCATTTCGTCAAGTCATGTAATTGATGTTATTAACAGCAATGCAAGTTAGCTTGTGGCAAAGCATCAATTATCCTTATGATAAACAGTATGACCTTTAACGTAAGTTAAACCATGCCTGTATCAGATTCAAGTTAAAGTGCAGAAACAGTGACCTCTATAGGAGAACACAGCAAATAGCTGCAGGGAAAAACAAGCGCAGTTCAATCCGCAGCTGCTGAGGACACAGCAATGAGGTGAAATTGACCATGTGACTCTTACTTGAACAACACTGATTTTAGCCTGTATCAAAACTTAAATTACAGCTAAAACACTGGCTTGAAACAGAGCTGACAGAGCTTTAAAGTGGAACATTTTGACAAACCAAAAGGCGTACTGACTATGTGTGCTGTGGAGTCTGGAGCTCAAACAATGACTTTTCCTCACAACACTGTTTCAGTGTACCTGTTTTCTAGAATAAGGGCTGCGTTAAGTCAAAGACCAAATCACTAGCGACAACGAGGCTGACTGGATTAAATAATGTCTGATGAGAATGATACGAGCCGAGGAAATATTTGAACCTATTAAGACATAAAACATGTCACAGTGTTTTAGCGTGTTGCACCAATTTAAGAAGTTTTTATATTGTACTGATACTGACTACCACTCTGATCATATTCCCTTCCTCAATACTCCCGAAGAAGCAAAGAACGATCATCAATGACAGAGAGCATATGAACTGAATCATTACTCTGTGTCCGCTTCACGCTCAGAAGGGAATATCACGTCTCATCATCGTGGGTAGCGAGACCAATCACTCTAGAAACACATTTCTCAAGTCAGAAACTATAGAAAAGATCCCTGAAAGTATAGTCTTAGTTTGTTGAAAGGCGAAAGCTGAACCTGATTCACAGGAAACATACTATCACTGAGGGTTCCTGCCTAACAATAATAAACGTTTCCATTTTGTCAAGTCATGTGATTGATGTTATTAACAGCAATGCAAGTTAGCTTGTGGCAAAGCATCAATTATCCTTATGATAAACAGTATGACCTTTAATGTAAGTTAAACCATGCCTGTATCAGATTCAAGTTAAAGTGCAGAAACAGTGACCTCTATAGGAGAACACTGCAAATAGCTGCAGGGAAAAACAAGCGCAGTTTAATCCGCAGCTGCTGAGGACACAGCAATGAGGTGAAATTGACCATGTGACTCTGACTTGAACAACACTGATTTTAGCCTGTATCAAAAGTTAAATTAAAGCTAAAACACTGGCTTGAAACAGAGCTGACAGAGCTTTAAAGTGGAACATTTTGACAAACCAAAAGGCGTACTGAATATGTGTGCTGTGGAGTCTGGAGCTCAAACAATGACTTTTCCTCACAACACTGTTTCAGTGTACCTGTTTTCTAGAATAAGGGCTGCGTTAAGTCAAAGACCAAATCACTAGCGACAACGAGGCTGACTGGATTAAATAATGTCTGATGAGAATGATACGAGCCGAGGAAATATTTGAACCTATAAAGACATAAAACATGTCACAGTGTTTTAGCGTGTTGCACCAATTTAAGAAGTTTTTATATTGTACTCATCCTGACTACCACTCTGATCATATTCCCTTCCTCAATAATCCCGAAGAAGCAAAGAACGATCATCAATGACAGAGAGCATATGAACTGAATCATTACTCTGTGTCCGCTTCACGCTCAGAAGGGAATATCACGTCTCATCATCGTGGGTAGCGAGACCAATCACTTTAGAAACACATTTCTCAAGTCAGAAACTATAGAAAAGATCCCTGAAAGTATAGTCTTAGTTTGTTGAAAGGCGAAAGCTGAACCTGATTCACAGGAAACATACTATCACTGAGGGTTCCTGCCTAACAATAATAAACGTTTCCATTTCGTCAAGTCATGTGATTGATGTTATTAACAGCAATGCAAGTTAGCTTGTGGCAAAGCATCAATTATCCTTATGATAAACAGTATGACCTTTAACGTAAGTTAAACCATGCCTGTATCAGATTCAAGTTAAAGTGCAGAAACAGTGACCTCTATAGGAGAACACTGCAAATAGCTGCAGGGAAAAACAAGCGCAGTTCAATCCGCAGCTGCTGAGGACACAGCAATGAGGTGAAATCGACCATGTGACTCTGACTTGAACAACACTGATTTTAGCCTGTATCAAAACTTAAATTACAGCTAAAACACTGGCTTGAAACAGAGCTGACAGAGCTTTAAAGTGGAACATTTTGACAAACCAAAAGGCGTACTGAATATGTGTGCTGTGGAGTCTGGAGCTCAAACAATGACTTTTCCTCACAACACTGTTTCAGTGTACCTGTTTTCTAGAATAAGGGCTGCGTTAAGTCAAAGACCAAATCACTAGCGACAACGAGGCTGACTGGATTAAATAATGTCTGATGAAAATGATACGAGCCGAGGAAATATTTGAACCTATAAAGACATAAAACATGTCACAGTGTTTTAGCACGTTCCACCAATTTAAGAAGTTTTTATATTGTACTGATACTGACTACCACTCTGATCATATTCCCTTCCTCAATACTCCCGAAGAAGCAAAGAACGATCATCAATGACAGAGAGCATATGAACTGAATCATTACTCTGTGTCCGCTTCACGCTCAGAAGGGAATATCACGTCTCATCATCGTGGGTAGCGAGACCAATCACTTTAGAAACACATTTCTCAAGTCAGAAACTATAGAAAAGATCCCTGAAAGTATAGTCTTAGTTTGTTGAAAGGCGAAAGCTGAACCTGATTCACAGGAAACATACTATCACTGAGGGTTCCTGCCTAACAATAATAAACGTTTCCATTTCGTCAAGTCATGTAATTGATGTTATTAACAGCAATGCAAGTTAGCTTGTGGCAAAGCATCAATTATCCTTATGATAAACAGTATGACCTTTAACGTAAGTTAAACCATGCCTGTATCAGATTCAAGTTAAAGTGCAGAAACAGTGACCTCTATAGGAGAACACAGCAAATAGCTGCAGGGAAAAACAAGCGCAGTTCAATCCGCAGCTGCTGAGGACACAGCAATGAGGTGAAATTGACCATGTGACTCTGACTTGAACAACACTGATTTTAGCCTGTATCAAAACTTAAATTACAGCTAAAACACTGGCTTGAAACAGAGCTGACAGAGCTTTAAAGTGGAACATTTTGACAAACCAAAAGGCGTACTGACTATGTGTGCTGTGGAGTCTGGAGCTCAAACAATGACTTTTCCTCACAACACTGTTTCAGTGTACCTGTTTTCTAGAATAAGGGCTGCGTTAAGTCAAAGACCAAATCACTAGCGACAACGAGGCTGACTGGATTAAATAATGTCTGATGAGAATGATACGAGCCGAGGAAATATTTGAACCTATTAAGACATAAAACATGTCACAGTGTTTTAGCGTGTTGCACCAATTTAAGAAGTTTTTATATTGTACTCATACTGACTACCACTCTGATCATATTCCCTTCCTCAATAATCCCGAAGAAGCAAAGAACGATCATCAATGACAGAGAGCATATGAACTGAATCATTACTCTGTGTCCGCTTCAAGCTCAGAAGGGAATATCACGTCTCATCATCGTGGGTAGCGATACCAATCACTTTAGAAACACATTTCTCAAGTCAGAAACTATAGAAATGATCCCTGACAGTATAGTCTTAGTTTATTGAAGGGTGAAAGCTTCACCTGATTCACAGGAAACGTACTATCACTGAGGTTTCCTGCCTAACAATAATAAACGTTTCCATTTCGTCAAGTCATGTGATTGATGTTATTAACAGCAATGCAAGTTAGCTTGTGGCAAAGCATCAATTATCCTTATGATAAACAGTATGACCTTTAACGTAAGTTAAACCATGCCTGTATCAGATTCAAGTTAAAGTGCAGAAACAGTGACCTCTATAGGAGAACACTGCAAATAGCTGCAGGGAAAAACAAGCGCAGTTCAATCCGCAGCTGCTGAGGACACAGCAATGAGGTGAAATTGACCATGTGACTCTGACTTGAACAACACTGATTTTAGCCTGTATCAAAACTTAAATTACAGCTAAAACACTGGCTTGAAACAGAGCTGACAGAGCTTTAAAGTGGAACATTTTGACAAACCAAAAGGCGTACTGACTATGTGTGCTGTGGAGTCTGGAGCTCAAACAATGACTTTTCCTCACAACACTGTTTCAGTGTACCTGTTTTCTAGAATAAGGGCTGCGTTAAGTCAAAGACCAAATCACTAGCGACAACGAGGCTGACTGGATTAAATAATGTCTGATGAAAATGATACGAGCCGAGGAAATATTTGAACCTATAAAGACATAAAACATGTCACAGTGTTTTAGCACGTTCCACCAATTTAAGAAGTTTTTATATTGTACTGATACTGACTACCACTCTGATCATATTCCCTTCCTCAATACTCCCGAAGAAGCAAAGAACGATCATCAATGACAGAGAGCATATGAACTGAATCATTACTCTGTGTCCGCTTCACGCTCAGAAGGGAATATCACGTCTCATCATCGTGGGTAGCGAGACCAATCACTTTAGAAACACATTTCTCAAGTCAGAAACTATAGAAAAGATCCCTGAAAGTATAGTCTTAGTTTGTTGAAAGGCGAAAGCTGAACCTGATTCACAGGAAACATACTATCACTGAGGGTTCCTGCCTAACAATAATAAACGTTTCCATTTCGTCAAGTCATGTAATTGATGTTATTAACAGCAATGCAAGTTAGCTTGTGGCAAAGCATCAATTATCCTTATGATAAACAGTATGACCTTTAACGTAAGTTAAACCATGCCTGTATCAGATTCAAGTTAAAGTGCAGAAACAGTGACCTCTATAGGAGAACACTGCAAATAGCTGCAGGGAAAAACAAGCGCAGTTCAATCCGCAGCTGCTGAGGACACAGCAATGAGTTGAAATTGACCATGTGACTCTGACTTGAACAACACTGATTTTAGCCTGTATCAAAACTTAAATTACAGCTAAAACACTGGCTTGAAACAGAGCTGACAGAGCTTTAAAGTGGAACATTTTGACAAACCAAAAGGCGTACTGAATATGTGTGCTGTGGAGTCTGGAGCTCAAACAATGACTTTTCCTCACAACACTGTTTCAGTGTACCTGTTTTCTAGAATAAGGGCTGCGTTAAGTCAAAGACCAAATCACTAGCGACAACGAGGCTGACTGGATTAAATAATGTCTGATGAAAATGATACGAGCCGAGGAAATATTTGAACCTATAAAGACATAAAACATGTCACAGTGTTTTAGCACGTTCCACCAATTTAAGAAGTTTTTATATTGTACTGATACTGACTACCACTCTGATCATATTCCCTTCCTCAATACTCCCGAAGAAGCAAAGAACGATCATCAATGACAGAGAGCATATGAACTGAATCATTACTCTGTGTCCGCTTCACGCTCAGAAGGGAATATCACGTCTCATCATCGTGGGTAGCGAGACCAATCACTTTAGAAACACATTTCTCAAGTCAGAAACTATAGAAAAGATCCCTGAAAGTATAGTCTTAGTTTGTTGAAAGGTGAAAGCTGAACCTGATTCACAGGAAACATACTATCACTGAGGGTTCCTGCCTAACAATAATAAACGTTTCCATTTCGTCAAGTCATGTAATTGATGTTATTAACAGCAATGCAAGTTAGCTTGTGGCAAAGCAT
Organism: Notothenia rossii; assembly: GCF_949606895.1. NCBI lineage: Eukaryota > Metazoa > Chordata > Actinopteri > Perciformes > Nototheniidae > Notothenia > Notothenia rossii. The sequence goes on along the minus strand of NC_136912.1, from coordinate 26,915,445 downwards.
CAATTATCCTTATGATAAACAGTATGACCTTTAACGTAAGTTAAACCATGCCTGTATCAGATTCAAGTTAAAGTGCAGAAACAGTGACCTCTATAGGAGAACACAGCAAATAGCTGCAGGGAAAAACAAGCGCAGTTCAATCCGCAGCTGCTGAGGACACAGCAATGAGGTGAAATTGACCATGTGACTCTGACTTGAACAACACTGATTTTAGCCTGTATCAAAACTTAAATTACAGCTAAAACACTGGCTTGAAACAGAGCTGACAGAGCTTTAAAGTGGAACATTTTGACAAACCAAAAGGCGTACTGACTATGTGTGCTGTGGAGTCTGGAGCTCAAACAATGACTTTTCCTCACAACACTGTTTCAGTGTACCTGTTTTCTAGAATAAGGGCTGCGTTAAGTCAAAGACCAAATCACTAGCGACAACGAGGCTGACTGGATTAAATAATGTCTGATGAGAATGATACGAGCCGAGGAAATACTTGAACCTATAAAGACATAAAACATGTCACAGTGTTTTAGCACGTTCCACCAATTTAAGAAGTTTTTATATTGTACTGATACTGACTACCACTCTGATCATATTCCCTTCCTCAATACTCCCGAAGAAGCAAAGAACGATCATCAATGACAGAGAGCATATGAACTGAATCATTACTCTGTGTCCGCTTCACGCTCAGAAGGGAATATCACGTCTCATCATCGTGGGTAGCGAGACCAATCACTTTAGAAACACATTTCTCAAGTCAGAAACTATAGAAATGATCCCTGAAAGTATAGTCTTAATTTATTGAAGGGTGAAAGCTTCACCTGATTCACAGGAAACGTACTATCACTGAGGGTTCCTGCATAACAATAATAAACGTTTCCATTTCGTCAAGTCATGTGATTGATGTTATTAACAGCAATGCAAGTTAGCTTGTGGCAAAGCATCAATTATCCTTATGATAAACAGTATGACCTTTAATGTAAGTTAAACCATGCCTGTATCAGATTCAAGTTAAAGTGCAGAAACAGTGACCTCTATAGGAGAACACTGCAAATAGCTGCAGGGAAAAACAAGCGCAGTTCAATCCGCAGCTGCTGAGGACACAGCAATGAGGTGAAATTGACCATGTGACTCTGACTTGAACAACACTGATTTTAGCCTGTATCAAAACTTAAATTACAGCTAAAACACTGGCTTGAAACAGAGCTGACAGAGCTTTAAAGTGGAACATTTTGACAAACCAAAAGGCGTACTGAATATGTGTGCTGTGGAGTCTGGAGCTCAAACAATGACTTTTCCTCACAACACTGTTTCAGTGTACCTGTTTTCTAGAATAAGGGCTGCGTTAAGTCAAAGACCAAATCACTAGCGACAACGAGGCTGACTGGATTAAATAATGTCTGATGAAAATGATACGAGCCGAGGAAATACTTGAACCTATAAAGACATAAAACATGTCACAGTGTTTTAGCACGTTCCACCAATTTAAGAAGTTTTTATATTGTACTGATACTGACTACCACTCTGATCATATTCCCTTCCTCAATACTCCCGAAGAAGCAAAGAACGATCATCAATGACAGAGAGCATATGAACTGAATCATTACTCTGTGTCCGCTTCACGCTCAGAAGGGAATATCACGTCTCATCATCGTGGGTAGCGAGACCAATCACTTTAGAAACACATTTCTCAAGTCAGAAACTATAGAAAAGATCCCTGAAAGTATAGTCTTAGTTTGTTGAAAGGCGAAAGCTGAACGAGATTCACAGGAAACATACTATCACTGAGGGTTCCTGCCTAACAATAATAAACGTTTCCATTTCGTCAAGTCATGTAATTGATGTTATTAACAGCAATGCAAGTTAGCTTGTGGCAAAGCATCAATTATCCTTATGATAAACAGTATGACCTTTAACGTAAGTTAAACCATGCCTGTATCAGATTCAAGTTAAAGTGCAGAAACAGTGACCTCTATAGGAGAACACAGCAAATAGCTGCAGGGAAAAACAAGCGCAGTTCAATCCGCAGCTGCTGAGGACACAGCAATGAGGTGAAATTGACCATGTGACTCTGACTTGAACAACACTGATTTTAGCCTGTATCAAAAGTTAAATTAAAGCTAAAACACTGGCTTGAAACAGAGCTGACAGAGCTTTAAAGTGGAACATTTTGACAAACCAAAAGGCGTACTGAATATGTGTGCTGTGGAGTCTGGAGCTCAAACAATGACTTTTCCTCACAACACTGTTTCAGTGTACCTGTTTTCTAGAATAAGGGCTGCGTTAAGTCAAAGACCAAATCACTAGCGACAACGAGGCTGACTGGATTAAATAATGTCTGATGAGAATGATACGAGCCGAGGAAATATTTGAACCTATAAAGACATAAAACATGTCACAGTGTTTTAGCGTGTTGCACCAATTTAAGAAGTTTTTATATTGTACTCATACTGACTACCACTCTGATCATATTCCCTTCCTCAATAATCCCGAAGAAGCAAAGAACGATCATCAATGACAGAGAGCATATGAACTGAATCATTACTCTGTGTCCGCTTCAAGCTCAGAAGGGAATATCACGTCTCATCATCGTGGGTAGCGATACCAATCACTTTAGAAACACATTTCTCAAGTCAGAAACTATATAAATGATCCCTGAAAGTATTGTCTTAGTTTATTGAAGGGTGAAAGCTTCACCTGATTCACAGGAAACGTACTATCACTGAGGGTTCCTGCCTAACAATAATAAACGTTTCCATTTCGTCAAGTCATGTGATTGATGTTATTAACAGCAATGCAAGTTAGCTTGTGGCAAAGCATCAATTATCCTTATGATAAACAGTATGACCTTTAACGTAAGTTAAACCATGCCTGTATCAGATTCAAGTTAAAGTGCAGAAACAGTGACCTCTATAGGAGAACACAGCAAATAGCTGCAGGGAAAAACAAGCGCAGTTCAATCCGCAGCTGCTGAGGACACAGCAATGAGGTGAAATTGACCATGTGACTCTGACTTGAACAACACTGATTTTAGCCTGTATCAAAAGTTAAATTAAAGCTAAAACACTGGCTTGAAACAGAGCTGACAGAGCTTTAAAGTGGAACATTTTGACAAACCAAAAGGCGTACTGAATATGTGTGCTGTGGAGTCTGGAGCTCAAACAATGACTTTTCCTCACAACACTGTTTCAGTGTACCTGTTTTCTAGAATAAGGGCTGCGTTAAGTCAAAGACCAAATCACTAGCGACAACGAGGCTGACTGGATTAAATAATGTCTGATGAGAATGATACGAGCCGAGGAAATATTTGAACCTATAAAGACATAAAACATGTCACAGTGTTTTAGCGTGTTGCACCAATTTAAGAAGTTTTTATATTGTACTCATCCTGACTACCACTCTGATCATATTCCCTTCCTCAATAATCCCGAAGAAGCAAAGAACGATCATCAATGACAGAGAGCATATGAACTGAATCATTACTCTGTGTCCGCTTCACGCTCAGAAGGGAATATCACGTCTCATCATCGTGGGTAGCGAGACCAATCACTTTAGAAACACATTTCTCAAGTCAGAAACTATAGAAAAGATCCCTGAAAGTATAGTCTTAGTTTGTTGAAAGGCGAAAGCTGAACCTGATTCACAGGAAACATACTATCACTGAGGGTTCCTGCCTAACAATAATAAACGTTTCCATTTCGTCAAGTCATGTGATTGATGTTATTAACAGCAATGCAAGTTAGCTTGTGGCAAAGCATCAATTATCCTTATGATAAACAGTATGACCTTTAACGTAAGTTAAACCATGCCTGTATCAGATTCAAGTTAAAGTGCAGAAACAGTGACCTCTATAGGAGAACACTGCAAATAGCTGCAGGGAAAAACAAGCGCAGTTCAATCCGCAGCTGCTGAGGACACAGCAATGAGGTGAAATCGACCATGTGACTCTGACTTGAACAACACTGATTTTAGCCTGTATCAAAACTTAAATTACAGCTAAAACACTGGCTTGAAACAGAGCTGACAGAGCTTTAAAGTGGAACATTTTGACAAACCAAAAGGCGTACTGAATATGTGTGCTGTGGAGTCTGGAGCTCAAACAATGACTTTTCCTCACAACACTGTTTCAGTGTACCTGTTTTCTAGAATAAGGGCTGCGTTAAGTCAAAGACCAAATCACTAGCGACAACGAGGCTGACTGGATTAAATAATGTCTGATGAAAATGATACGAGCCGAGGAAATATTTGAACCTATAAAGACATAAAACATGTCACAGTGTTTTAGCACGTTCCACCAATTTAAGAAGTTTTTATATTGTACTGATACTGACTACCACTCTGATCATATTCCCTTCCTCAATACTCCCGAAGAAGCAAAGAACGATCATCAATGACAGAGAGCATATGAACTGAATCATTACTCTGTGTCCGCTTCACGCTCAGAAGGGAATATCACGTCTCATCATCGTGGGTAGCGAGACCAATCACTTTAGAAACACATTTCTCAAGTCAGAAACTATAGAAAAGATCCCTGAAAGTATAGTCTTAGTTTGTTGAAAGGCGAAAGCTGAACCTGATTCACAGGAAACATACTATCACTGAGGGTTCCTGCCTAACAATAATAAACGTTTCCATTTCGTCAAGTCATGTAATTGATGTTATTAACAGCAATGCAAGTTAGCTTGTGGCAAAGCATCAATTATCCTTATGATAAACAGTATGACCTTTAACGTAAGTTAAACCATGCCTGTATCAGATTCAAGTTAAAGTGCAGAAACAGTGACCTCTATAGGAGAACACAGCAAATAGCTGCAGGGAAAAACAAGCGCAGTTCAATCCGCAGCTGCTGAGGACACAGCAATGAGGTGAAATTGACCATGTGACTCTGACTTGAACAACACTGATTTTAGCCTGTATCAAAACTTAAATTACAGCTAAAACACTGGCTTGAAACAGAGCTGACAGAGCTTTAAAGTGGAACATTTTGACAAACCAAAAGGCGTACTGACTATGTGTGCTGTGGAGTCTGGAGCTCAAACAATGACTTTTCCTCACAACACTGTTTCAGTGTACCTGTTTTCTAGAATAAGGGCTGCGTTAAGTCAAAGACCAAATCACTAGCGACAACGAGGCTGACTGGATTAAATAATGTCTGATGAGAATGATACGAGCCGAGGAAATATTTGAACCTATTAAGACATAAAACATGTCACAGTGTTTTAGCGTGTTGCACCAATTTAAGAAGTTTTTATATTGTACTCATACTGACTACCACTCTGATCATATTCCCTTCCTCAATACTCCCGAAGAAGCAAAGAACGATCATCAATGACAGAGAGCATATGAACTGAATCATTACTCTGTGTCCGCTTCACGCTCAGAAGGGAATATCACGTCTCATCATCGTGGGTAGCGAGACCAATCACTTTAGAAACACATTTCTCAAGTCAGAAACTATAGAAAAGATCCCTGAAAGTATAGTCTTAGTTTGTTGAAAGGCGAAAGCTGAACCTGATTCACAGGAAACATACTATCACTGAGGGTTCCTGCCTAACAATAATAAACGTTTCCATTTCGTCAAGTCATGTAATTGATGTTATTAACAGCAATGCAAGTTAGCTTGTGGCAAAGCATCAATTATCCTTATGATAAACAGTATGACCTTTAACGTAAGTTAAACCATGCCTGTATCAGATTCAAGTTAAAGTGCAGAAACAGTGACCTCTATAGGAGAACACAGCAAATAGCTGCAGGGAAAAACAAGCGCAGTTCAATCCGCAGCTGCTGAGGACACAGCAATGAGGTGAAATTGACCATGTGACTCTGACTTGAACAACACTGATTTTAGCCTGTATCAAAACTTAAATTACAGCTAAAACACTGGCTTGAAACAGAGCTGACAGAGCTTTAAAGTGGAACATTTTGACAAACCAAAAGGCGTACTGACTATGTGTGCTGTGGAGTCTGGAGCTCAAACAATGACTTTTCCTCACAACACTGTTTCAGTGTACCTGTTTTCTAGAATAAGGGCTGCGTTAAGTCAAAGACCAAATCACTAGCGACAACGAGGCTGACTGGATTAAATAATGTCTGATGAGAATGATACGAGCCGAGGAAATATTTGAACCTATAAAGACATAAAACATGTCACAGTGTTTTAGCGTGTTGCACCAATTTAAGAAGTTTTTATATTGTACTCATACTGACTACCACTCTGATCATATTCCCTTCCTCAATAATCCCGAAGAAGCAAAGAACGATCATCAATGACAGAGAGCATATGAACTGAATCATTACTCTGTGTCCGCTTCGCGCTCAGAAGGGAATATCACGTCTCATCATCGTGGGTAGCGAGACCAATCACTTTAGAAACACATTTCTCAAGTCAGAAACTATAGAAAAGATCCCTGAAAGTATAGTCTTAGTTTGTTGAAAGGCGAAAGCTGAACCTGATTCACAGGAAACATACTATCACTGAGGGTTCCTGCCTAACAATAATAAACGTTTCCATTTCGTCAAGTCATGTAATTGATGTTATTAACAGCAATGCAAGTTAGCTTGTGGCAAAGCATCAATTATCCTTATGATAAACAGTATGACCTTTAACGTAAGTTAAACCATGCCTGTATCAGATTCAAGTTAAAGTGCAGAAACAGTGACCTCTATAGGAGAACACAGCAAATAGCTGCAGGGAAAAACAAGCGCAGTTCAATCCGCAGCTGCTGAGGACACAGCAATGAGGTGAAATTGACCATGTGACTCTGACTTGAACAACACTGATTTTAGCCTGTATCAAAACTTAAATTACAGCTAAAACACTGGCTTGAAACAGAGCTGACAGAGCTTTAAAGTGGAACATTTTGACAAACCAAAAGGCGTACTGACTATGTGTGCTGTGGAGTCTGGAGCTCAAACAATGACTTTTCCTCACAACACTGTTTCAGTGTACCTGTTTTCTAGAATAAGGGCTGCGTTAAGTCAAAGACCAAATCACTAGCGACAACGAGGCTGACTGGATTAAATAATGTCTGATGAGAATGATACGAGCCGAGGAAATATTTGAACCTATTAAGACATAAAACATGTCACAGTGTTTTAGCGTGTTGCACCCATTTAAGAAGTTTTTATATTGTACTCATACTGACTACCACTCTGATCATATTCCCTTCCTCAATAATCCCGAAGAAGCAAAGAACGATCATCAATGACAGAGAGCATATGAACTGAATCATTACTCTGTGTCCGCTTCACGCTCAGAAGGGAATATCACGTCTCATCATCGTGGGTAGCGAGACCAATCACTTTAGAAACACATTTCTCAAGTCAGAAACTATAGAAAAGATTCCTGAAAGTATAGTCTTAGTTTGTTGAAAGGCGAAAGCTGAACCTGATTCACAGGAAACATACTATCACTGAGGGTTCCTGCCTAACAATAATAAACGTTTCCATTTCGTCAAGTCATGTAATTGATGTTATTAACAGCAATGCAAGTTAGCTTGTGGCAAAGCATCAATTATCCTTATGATAAACAGTATGACCTTTAACGTAAGTTAAACCATGCCTGTATCAGATTCAAGTTAAAGTGCAGAAACAGTGACCTCTATAGGAGAACACAGCAAATAGCTGCAGGGAAAAACAAGCGCAGTTCAATCCGCAGCTGCTGAGGACACAGCAATGAGGTGAAATTGACCATGTGACTCTGACTTGAACAACACTGATTTTAGCCTGTATCAAAACTTAAATTACAGCTAAAACACTGGCTTGAAACAGAGCTGACAGAGCTTTAAAGTGGAACATTTTGACAAACCAAAAGGCGTACTGACTATGTGTGCTGTGGAGTCTGGAGCTCAAACAATGACTTTTCCTCACAACACTGTTTCAGTGTACCTGTTTTCTAGAATAAGGGCTGCGTTAAGTCAAAGACCAAATCACTAGCGACAACGAGGCTGACTGGATTAAATAATGTCTGATGAGAATGATACGAGCCGAGGAAATATTTGAACCTATTAAGACATAAAACATGTCACAGTGTTTTAGCGTGTTGCACCAATTTAAGAAGTTTTTATATTGTACTCATACTGACTACCACTCTGATCATATTCCCTTCCTCAATAATCCCGAAGAAGCAAAGAACGATCATCAATGACAGAGAGCATATGAACTGAATCATTACTCTGTGTCCGCTTCAAGTTCAGAAGGGAATATCACGTCTCATCATCGTGGGTAGCGATACCAATCACTTTAGAAACACATTTCTCAAGTCAGAAACTATAGAAATGATCCCTGAAAGTATAGTCTTAGTTTATTGAAGGGTGAAAGCTTCACCTGATTCACAGGAAACGTACTATCACTGAGGGTTCCTGCCTAACAATAATAAACGTTTCCATTTCGTCAAGTCATGTGATTGATGTTATTAACAGCAATGCAAGTTAGCTTGTGGCAAAGCATCAATTATCCTTATGATAAACAGTATGACCTTTAACGTAAGTTAAACCATGCCTGTATCAGATTCAAGTTAAAGTGCAGAAACAGTGACCTCTATAGGAGAACACTGCAAATAGCTGCAGGGAAAAACAAGCGCAGTTCAATCCGCAGCTGCTGAGGACACAGCAATGAGGTGAAATTGACCATGTGACTCTGACTTGAACAACACTGATTTTAGCCTGTATCAAAACTTAAATTACAGCTAAAACACTGGCTTGAAACAGAGCTGACAGAGCTTTAAAGTGGAACATTTTGACAAACCAAAAGGCGTACTGGCTATGTGTGCTGTGGAGTCTGGAGCTCAAACAATGACTTTTCCTCACAACACTGTTTCAGTGTACCTGTTTTCTAGAATAAGGGCTGCGTTAAGTCAAAGACCAAATCACTAGCGACAACGAGGCTGACTGGATTAAATAATGTCTGATGAGAATGATACGAGCCGAGGAAATATTTGAACCTATAAAGACATAAAACATGTCACAGTGTTTTAGCGTGTTGCACCAATTTAAGAAGTTTTTATATTGTACTCATACTGACTACCACTCTGATCATATTCCCTTCCTCAATAATCCCGAAGAAGCAAAGAACGATCATCAATGACAGAGAGCATATGAACTGAATCATTACTCTGTGTCCGCTTCACGCTCAGAAGGGAATATCACGTCTCATCATCGTGGGTAGCGAGACCAATCACTTTAGAAACACATTTCTCAAGTCAGAAACTATAGAAAAGATCCCTGAAAGTATAGTCTTAGTTTGTTGAAAGGCGAAAGCTGAACCTGATTCACAGGAAACATACTATCACTGAGGGTTCCTGCCTAACAATAATAAACGTTTCCATTTCGTCAAGTCATGTAATTGATGTTATTAACAGCAATGCAAGTTAGCTTGTGGCAAAGCATCAATTATCCTTATGATAAACAGTATGACCTTTAACGTAAGTTAAACCATGCCTGTATCAGATTCAAGTTAAAGTGCAGAAACAGTGACCTCTATAGGAGAACACAGCAAATAGCTGCAGGGAAAAACAAGCGCAGTTCAATCCGCAGCTGCTGAGGACACAGCAATGAGGTGAAATTGACCATGTGACTCTGACTTGAACAACACTGATTTTAGCCTGTATCAAAACTTAAATTACAGCTAAAACACTGGCTTGAAACAGAGCTGACAGAGCTTTAAAGTGGAACATTTTGACAAACCAAAAGGCGTACTGACTATGTGTGCTGTGGAGTCTGGAGCTCAAACAATGACTTTTCCTCACAACACTGTTTCAGTGTACCTGTTTTCTAGAATAAGGGCTGCGTTAAGTCAAAGACCAAATCACTAGCGACAACGAGGCTGACTGGATTAAATAATGTCTGATGAGAATGATACGAGCCGAGGAAATATTTGAACCTATTAAGACATAAAACATGTCACAGTGTTTTAGCGTGTTGCACCCATTTAAGGAGTTTTTATATTGTACTCATACTGACTACCACTCTGATCATATTCCCTTCCTCAATAATCCCGAAGAAGCAAAGAACGATCATCAATGACAGAGAGCATATGAACTGAATCATTACTCTGTGTCCGCTTCACGCTCAGAAGGGAATATCACGTCTCATCATCGTGGGTAGCGAGACCAATCACTTTAGAAACACATTTCTCAAGTCAGAAACTATAGAAAAGATCCCTGAAAGTATAGTCTTAGTTTGTTGAAAGGCGAAAGCTGAACCTGATTCACAGGAAACATACTATCACTGAGGGTTCCTGCCTAACAATAATAAACGTTTCCATTTCGTCAAGTCATGTGATTGATGTTATTAACAGCAATGCAAGTTAGCTTGTGGCAAAGCATCAATTATCCTTATGATAAACAGTATGACCTTTAACGTAAGTTAAACCATGCCTGTATCAGATTCAAGTTAAAGTGCAGAAACAGTGACCTCTATAGGAGAACACTGCAAATAGCTGCAGGGAAAAACAAGCGCAGTTCAATCCGCAGCTGCTGAGGACACAGCAATGAGGTGAAATCGACCATGTGACTCTGACTTGAACAACACTGATTTTAGCCTGTATCAAAACTTAAATTACAGCTAAAACACTGGCTTGAAACAGAGCTGACAGAGCTTTAAAGTGGAACATTTTGACAAACCAAAAGGCGTACTGAATATGTGTGCTGTGGAGTCTGGAGCTCAAACAATGACTTTTCCTCACAACACTGTTTCAGTGTACCTGTTTTCTAGAATAAGGGCTGCGTTAAGTCAAAGACCAAATCACTAGCGACAACGAGGCTGACTGGATTAAATAATGTCTGATGAAAATGATACGAGCCGAGGAAATATTTGAACCTATAAAGACATAAAACATGTCACAGTGTTTTAGCACGTTCCACCAATTTAAGAAGTTTTTATATTGTACTGATACTGACTACCACTCTGATCATATTCCCTTCCTCAATACTCCCGAAGAAGCAAAGAACGATCATCAATGACAGAGAGCATATGAACTGAATCATTACTCTGTGTCCGCTTCACGCTCAGAAGGGAATATCACGTCTCATCATCGTGGGTAGCGAGACCAATCACTTTAGAAACACATTTCTCAAGTCAGAAACTATAGAAAAGATCCCTGAAAGTATAGTCTTAGTTTGTTGAAAGGCGAAAGCTGAACCTGATTCACAGGAAACATACTATCACTGAGGGTTCCTGCCTAACAATAATAAACGTTTCCATTTCGTCAAGTCATGTAATTGATGTTATTAACAGCAATGCAAGTTAGCTTGTGGCAAAGCATCAATTATCCTTATGATAAACAGTATGACCTTTAACGTAAGTTAAACCATGCCTGTATCAGATTCAAGTTAAAGTGCAGAAACAGTGACCTCTATAGGAGAACACAGCAAATAGCTGCAGGGAAAAACAAGCGCAGTTCAATCCGCAGCTGCTGAGGACACAGCAATGAGGTGAAATTGACCATGTGACTCTGACTTGAACAACACTGATTTTAGCCTGTATCAAAACTTAAATTACAGCTAAAACACTGGCTTGAAACAGAGCTGACAGAGCTTTAAAGTGGAACATTTTGACAAACCAAAAGGCGTACTGACTATGTGTGCTGTGGAGTCTGGAGCTCAAACAATGACTTTTCCTCACAACACTGTTTCAGTGTACCTGTTTTCTAGAATAAGGGCTGCGTTAAGTCAAAGACCAAATCACTAGCGACAACGAGGCTGACTGGATTAAATAATGTCTGATGAGAATGATACGAGCCGAGGAAATATTTGAACCTATTAAGACATAAAACATGTCACAGTGTTTTAGCGTGTTGCACCAATTTAAGAAGTTTTTATATTGTACTCATACTGACTACCACTCTGATCATATTCCCTTCCTCAATAATCCCGAAGAAGCAAAGAACGATCATCAATGACAGAGAGCATATGAACTGAATCATTACTCTGTGTCCGCTTCAAGCTCAGAAGGGAATATCACGTCTCATCATCGTGGGTAGCGATACCAATCACTTTAGAAACACATTTCTCAAGTCAGAAACTATAGAAATGATCCCTGAAAGTATAGTCTTAGTTTATTGAAGGGTGAAAGCTTCACCTGATTCACAGGAAACGTACTATCACTGAGGTTTCCTGCCTAACAATAATAAACGTTTCCATTTCGTCAAGTCATGTGATTGATGTTATTAACAGCAATGCAAGTTAGCTTGTGGCAAAGCATCAATTATCCTTATGATAAACAGTATGACCTTTAACGTAAGTTAAACCATGCCTGTATCAGATTCAAGTTAAAGTGCAGAAACAGTGACCTCTATAGGAGAACACTGCAAATAGCTGCAGGGAAAAACAAGCGCAGTTCAATCCGCAGCTGCTGAGGACACAGCAATGAGGTGAAATTGACCATGTGACTCTGACTTGAACAACACTGATTTTAGCCTGTATCAAAACTTAAATTACAGCTAAAACACTGGCTTGAAACAGAGCTGACAGAGCTTTAAAGTGGAACATTTTGACAAACCAAAAGGCGTACTGACTATGTGTGCTGTGGAGTCTGGAGCTCAAACAATGACTTTTCCTCACAACACTGTTTCAGTGTACCTGTTTTCTAGAATAAGGGCTGCGTTAAGTCAAAGACCAAATCACTAGCGACAACGAGGCTGACTGGATTAAATAATGTCTGATGAAAATGATACGAGCCGAGGAAATATTTGAACCTATAAAGACATAAAACATGTCACAGTGTTTTAGCACGTTCCACCAATTTAAGAAGTTTTTATATTGTACTGATACTGACTACCACTCTGATCATATTCCCTTCCTCAATACTCCCGAAGAAGCAAAGAACGATCATCAATGACAGAGAGCATATGAACTGAATCATTACTCTGTGTCCGCTTCACGCTCAGAAGGGAATATCACGTCTCATCATCGTGGGTAGCGAGACCAATCACTTTAGAAACACATTTCTCAAGTCAGAAACTATAGAAAAGATCCCTGAAAGTATAGTCTTAGTTTGTTGAAAGGCGAAAGCTGAACCTGATTCACAGGAAACATACTATCACTGAGGGTTCCTGCCTAACAATAATAAACGTTTCCATTTCGTCAAGTCATGTAATTGATGTTATTAACAGCAATGCAAGTTAGCTTGTGGCAAAGCATCAATTATCCTTATGATAAACAGTATGACCTTTAACGTAAGTTAAACCATGCCTGTATCAGATTCAAGTTAAAGTGCAGAAACAGTGACCTCTATAGGAGAACACAGCAAATAGCTGCAGGGAAAAACAAGCGCAGTTCAATCCGCAGCTGCTGAGGACACAGCAATGAGGTGAAATTGACCATGTGACTCTGACTTGAACAACACTGATTTTAGCCTGTATCAAAACTTAAATTACAGCTAAAACACTGGCTTGAAACAGAGCTGACAGAGCTTTAAAGTGGAACATTTTGACAAACCAAAAGGCGTACTGACTATGTGTGCTGTGGAGTCTGGAGCTCAAACAATGACTTTTCCTCACAACACTGTTTCAGTGTACCTGTTTTCTAGAATAAGGGCTGCGTTAAGTCAAAGACCAAATCACTAGCGACAACGAGGCTGACTGGATTAAATAATGTCTGATGAGAATGATACGAGCCGAGGAAATATTTGAACCTATAAAGACATAAAACATGTCACAGTGTTTTAGCGTGTTGCACCAATTTAAGAAGTTTTTATATTGTACTCATACTGACTACCACTCTGATCATATTCCCTTCCTCAATAATCCCGAAGAAGCAAAGAACGATCATCAATGACAGAGAGCATATGAACTGAATCATTACTCTGTGTCCGCTTCGCGCTCAGAAGGGATTATCACGTCTCATCATCGTGGGTAGCGAGACCAATCACTTTAGAAACACATTTCTCAAGTCAGAAACTATAGAAAAGATCCCTGAAAGTATAGTCTTAGTTTGTTGAAAGGCGAAAGCTGAACCTGATTCACAGGAAACATACTATCACTGAGGGTTCCTGCCTAACAATAATAAACGTTTCCATTTCGTCAAGTCATGTAATTGATGTTATTAACAGCAATGCAAGTTAGCTTGTGGCAAAGCATCAATTATCCTTATGATAAACAGTATGACCTTTAACGTAAGTTAAACCATGCCTGTATCAGATTCAAGTTAAAGTGCAGAAACAGTGACCTCTATAGGAGAACACAGCAAATAGCTGCAGGGAAAAACAAGCGCAGTTCAATCCGCAGCTGCTGAGGACACAGCAATGAGGTGAAATTGACCATGTGACTCTGACTTGAACAACACTGATTTTAGCCTGTATCAAAACTTAAATTACAGCTAAAACACTGGCTTGAAACAGAGCTGACAGAGCTTTAAAGTGGAACATTTTGACAAACCAAAAGGCGTACTGACTATGTGTGCTGTGGAGTCTGGAGCTCAAACAATGACTTTTCCTCACAACACTGTTTCAGTGTGCCTGTTTTCTAGAATAAGGGCTGCGTTAAGTCAAAGACCAAATCACTAGCGACAACGAGGCTGACTGGATTAAATAATGTCTGATGAGAATGATACGAGCCGAGGAAATATTTGAACCTATTAAGACATAAAACATGTCACAGTGTTTTAGCGTGTTGCACCCATTTAAGAAGTTTTTATATTGTACTCATACTGACTACCACTCTGATCATATTCCCTTCCTCAATAATCCCGAAGAAGCAAAGAACGATCATCAATGACAGAGAGCATATGAACTGAATCATTACTCTGTGTCCGCTTCACGCTCAGAAGGGAATATCACGTCTCATCATCGTGGGTAGCGAGACCAATCACTTTAGAAACACATTTCTCAAGTCAGAAACTATAGAAAAGATTCCTGAAAGTATAGTCTTAGTTTGTTGAAAGGCGAAAGCTGAACCTGATTCACAGGAAACATACTATCACTGAGGGTTCCTGCCTAACAATAATAAACGTTTCCATTTCGTCAAGTCATGTAATTGATGTTATTAACAGCAATGCAAGTTAGCTTGTGGCAAAGCATCAATTATCCTTATGATAAACAGTATGACCTTTAACGTAAGTTAAACCATGCCTGTATCAGATTCAAGTTAAAGTGCAGAAACAGTGACCTCTATAGGAGAACACAGCAAATAGCTGCAGGGAAAAACAAGCGCAGTTCAATCCGCAGCTGCTGAGGACACAGCAATGAGGTGAAATTGACCATGTGACTCTGACTTGAACAACACTGATTTTAGCCTGTATCAAAACTTAAATTACAGCTAAAACACTGGCTTGAAACAGAGCTGACAGAGCTTTAAAGTGGAACATTTTGACAAACCAAAAGGCGTACTGACTATGTGTGCTGTGGAGTCTGGAGCTCAAACAATGACTTTTCCTCACAACACTGTTTCAGTGTACCTGTTTTCTAGAATAAGGGCTGCGTTAAGTCAAAGACCAAATCACTAGCGACAACGAGGCTGACTGGATTAAATAATGTCTGATGAGAATGATACGAGCCGAGGAAATATTTGAACCTATTAAGACATAAAACATGTCACAGTGTTTTAGCGTGTTGCACCAATTTAAGAAGTTTTTATATTGTACTCATACTGACTACCACTCTGATCATATTCCCTTCCTCAATAATCCCGAAGAAGCAAAGAACGATCATCAATGACAGAGAGCATATGAACTGAATCATTACTCTGTGTCCGCTTCAAGTTCAGAAGGGAATATCACGTCTCATCATCGTGGGTAGCGATACCAATCACTTTAGAAACACATTTCTCAAGTCAGAAACTATAGAAATGATCCCTGAAAGTATAGTCTTAGTTTATTGAAGGGTGAAAGCTTCACCTGATTCACAGGAAACGTACTATCACTGAGGGTTCCTGCCTAACAATAATAAACGTTTCCATTTCGTCAAGTCATGTGATTGATGTTATTAACAGCAATGCAAGTTAGCTTGTGGCAAAGCATCAATTATCCTTATGATAAACAGTATGACCTTTAACGTAAGTTAAACCATGCCTGTATCAGATTCAAGTTAAAGTGCAGAAACAGTGACCTCTATAGGAGAACACTGCAAATAGCTGCAGGGAAAAACAAGCGCAGTTCAATCCGCAGCTGCTGAGGACACAGCAATGAGGTGAAATTGACCATGTGACTCTGACTTGAACAACACTGATTTTAGCCTGTATCAAAACTTAAATTACAGCTAAAACACTGGCTTGAAACAGAGCTGACAGAGCTTTAAAGTGGAACATTTTGACAAACCAAAAGGCGTACTGAATATGTGTGCTGTGGAGTCTGGAGCTCAAACAATGACTTTTCCTCACAACACTGTTTCAGTGTACCTGTTTTCTAGAATAAGGGCTGCGTTAAGTCAAAGACCAAATCACTAGCGACAACGAGGCTGACTGGATTAAATAATGTCTGATGAAAATGATACGAGCCGAGGAAATATTTGAACCTATAAAGACATAAAACATGTCAGTGTTTTAGCACGTTCCACCAATTTAAGAAGTTTTTATATTGTACTGATACTGACTACCACTCTGATCATATTCCCTTCCTCAATACTCCCGAAGAAGCAAAGAACGATCATCAATGACAGAGAGCATATGAACTGAATCATTACTCTGTGTCCGCTTCACGCTCAGAAGGGAATATCACGTCTCATCATCGTGGGTAGCGAGACCAATCACTTTAGAAACACATTTCTCAAGTCAGAAACTATAGAAAAGATCCCTGAAAGTATAGTCTTAGTTTGTTGAAAGGCGAAAGCTGAACCTGATTCACAGGAAACATACTATCACTGAGGGTTCCTGCCTAACAATAATAAACGTTTCCATTTCGTCAAGTCATGTGATTGATGTTATTAACAGCAATGCAAGTTAGCTTGTGGCAAAGCATCAATTATCCTTATGATAAACAGTATGACCTTTAACGTAAGTTAAACCATGCCTGTATCAGATTCAAGTTAAAGTGCAGAAACAGTGACCTCTATAGGAGAACACTGCAAATAGCTGCAGGGAAAAACAAGCGCAGTTCAATCCGCAGCTGCTGAGGACACAGCAATGAGGTGAAATTGACCATGTGACTCTGACTTGAACAACACTGATTTTAGCCTGTATCAAAACTTAAATTACAGCTAAAACACTGGCTTGAAACAGAGCTGACAGAGCTTTAAAGTGGAACATTTTGACAAACCAAAAGGCGTACTGACTATGTGTGCTGTGGAGTCTGGAGCTCAAACAATGACTTTTCCTCACAACACTGTTTCAGTGTACCTGTTTTCTAGAATAAGGGCTGCGTTAAGTCAAAGACCAAATCACTAGCGACAACGAGGCTGACTGGATTAAATAATGTCTGATGAGAATGATACGAGCCGAGGAAATATTTGAACCTATTAAGACATAAAACATGTCACAGTGTTTTAGCGTGTTGCACCAATTTAAGAAGTTTTTATATTGTACTCATACTGACTACCACTCTGATCATATTCCCTTCCTCAATACTCCCGAAGAAGCAAAGAACGATCATCAATGACAGAGAGCATATGAACTGAATCATTACTCTGTGTCCGCTTCAAGCTCAGAAGGGAATATCACGTCTCATCATCGTGGGTAGCGATACCAATCACTTTAGAAACACATTTCTCAAGTCAGAAACTATAGAAATGATCCCTGAAAGTATAGTCTTAGTTTATTGAAGGGTGAAAGCTTCACCTGATTCACAGGAAACGTACTATCGCTGAGGGTTCCTGCCTAACAATAATAAACGTTTCCATTTCGTCAAGTCATGTGATTGATGTTATTAACAGCAATGCAAGTTAGCTTGTGGCAAAGCATCAATTATCCTTATGATAAACAGTATGACCTTTAACGTAAGTTAAACCATGCCTGTATCAGATTCAAGTTAAAGTGCAGAAACAGTGACCTCTATAGGAGAACACTGCAAATAGCTGCAGGGAAAAACAAGCGCAGTTCAATCCGCAGCTGCTGAGGACACAGCAATGAGGTGAAATTGACCATGTGACTCTGACTTGAACAACACTGATTTTAGCCTGTATCAAAACTTAAATTACAGCTAAAACACTGGCTTGAAACAGAGCTGACAGAGCTTTAAAGTGGAACATTTTGACTAACCAAAAGGCGTACTGACTATGTGTGCTGTGGAGTCTGGAGCTCAAACAATGACTTTTCCTCACAACACTGTTTCAGTGTACCTGTTTTCTAGAATAAGGGCTGCGTTAAGTCAAAGACCAAATCACTAGCGACAACGAGGCTGACTGGATTAAATAATGTCTGATGAAAATGATACGAGCCGAGGAAATATTTGAACCTATAAAGACATAAAACATGTCACAGTGTTTTAGCACGTTCCACCAATTTAAGAAGTTTTTATATTGTACTGATACTGACTACCACTCTGATCATATTCCCTTCCTCAATACTCCCGAAGAAGCAAAGAACGATCATCAATGACAGAGAGCATATGAACTGAATCATTACTCTGTGTCCGCTTCACGCTCAGAAGGGAATATCACGTCTCATCATCGTGGGTAGCGAGACCAATCACTTTAGAAACACATTTCTCAAGTCAGAAACTATATAAATGATCCCTGAAAGTATAGTCTTAGTTTATTGAAGGGTGAAAGCTTCACCTGATTCACAGGAAACGTACTATCACTGAGGGTTCCTGCCTAACAATAATAAACGTTTCCATTTCGTCAAGTCATGTAATTGATGTTATTAACAGCAATGCAAGTTAGCTTGTGGCAAAGCATCAATTATCCTTATGATAAACAGTATGACCTTTAACGTAAGTTAAACCATGCCTGTATCAGATTCAAGTTAAAGTGCAGAAACAGTGACCTCTATAGGAGAACACAGCAAATAGCTGCAGGGAAAAACAAGCGCAGTTCAATCCGCAGCTGCTGAGGACACAGCAATGAGGTGAAATTGACCATGTGACTCTGACTTGAACAACACTGATTTTAGCCTGTATCAAAACTTAAATTACAGCTAAAACACTGGCTTGAAACAGAGCTGACAGAGCTTTAAAGTGGAACATTTTGACAAACCAAAAGGCGTACTGACTATGTGTGCTGTGGAGTCTGGAGCTCAAACAATGACTTTTCCTCACAACACTGTTTCAGTGTACCTGTTTTCTAGAATAAGGGCTGCGTTAAGTCAAAGACCAAATCACTAGCGACAACGAGGCTGACTGGATTAAATAATGTCTGATGAAAATGATACGAGCCGAGGAAATATTTGAACCTATAAAGACATAAAACATGTCACAGTGTTTTAGCACGTTCCACCAATTTAAGAATTTTTTATATTGTACTGATACTGACTACCACTCTGATCATATTCCCTTCCTCAATACTCCCGAAGAAGCAAAGAACGATCATCAATGACAGAGAGCATATGAACTGAATCATTACTCTGTGTCCGCTTCACGCTCAGAAGGGAATATCACGTCTCATCATCGTGGGTAGCGAGACCAATCACTTTAGAAACACATTTCTCAAGTCAGAAACTATAGAAATGATCCCTGAAAGTATAGTCTTAACTACTAAGCGGCTGAATACGGAACCTAATTCACAAGACTGCCTTTCTCAGTCATGGTTTCCTCATACTTAATATCTGATAAAGGCCACCACTAAATGAGTACCTCACAACCTTCAATAATACCTACATCAATTTAGTCTAATATTTTAAAACAATAGTTTTATTCAATCTCACAGTTCAATTCTATTGACCCACAATGCATTGCGAATTGAGTCACACAACGTCGGTGCTATTTGTTGTGTGTTTTATAAGGATTGCACGAGCCGAACCTACACAATTAACGGTAGTTTTCAATGCTTAAAAATAAGTCAACAGCGACGAAATGTAAAGCACTCAAACAGTATTTAAATTGGTTTACATGTGATATATGCTGAATGGTGCGTCGTATCTAATGTTCCCGACAGAACAGGTCAGCGAAATCAAGTTCCGTGTTCAACTCCAACAATGAATACGCATAGTTATAATGGTTTGGAATTTGTAACATTAAAACTTCGGAAATAACCACGCAGAAGAAGTGGTAAACGATTTCGGACAGCGAAATTATATTGTAACATAAGGGGGGCCTGCATGTTTTACTGTGACACACCGCTACACTGTTGCAGTTTCATCAGTAGGCCTACTGTATTTCCTTCGACACACGATGGCAGCATTTCTGTAACAACTTTATCGAGGACAAATTCATTGAATTGAAGAGCTCCATCCTGTTCTAAAAACAAGTAACGTTAAAGAACACTCTCACAAATATGGGCTTTAAAGCTGTATACATTATTCATAACTTATGACATCTGATAACAACGCTTACATTGTGTAGCCTACCTTCTGCTTCTTCTGCAAAAGGTGATTAACACAACATGCGTTTAACGAAAACTAATGACGGCAGGTGAGGTAATGTTATTTTTATTTTTTTGTAAGATACATTTCTCTAAACAAACACACATTTTTAAATATAATATTGGAAGAGAACTAGAGTATTATGGGATCCGGTAACCAGCATAAACCATAAACTGATATCTTAAGCGTGTGTAGCACTAGCAGGTTAGCATTTTAGCCTCAGTGCTACCTCATAACTACCAACAATGTGACAACAAACTTACCAAAGTCCTCAGCAGATTTGGGATTTCAGAATTCAACATATAAACATAGGCTACCCTGTATACATTAAAATGGTGTGATATCTCCATCTTTGTCAGTTTAAAATAAATTAAATTACTTAATGTGTTTCCTCAGTGAATAAATTACCATGTCTGCTTAAAATAGTTTATTCATGCATGGAAATTAAATCACCAGGTCCACTGACTGTGGTGACAAATTCATTATTGCTAACACGGTTAGCATTATTTACATCATGAGAAAAAAGTTTCCAACAACCTTCTTTTCAATATATTTTAAATATATTCCACATTTCCACATCAAGACACAAAAAATTCACAATCACTCAAAAATGATATTCAATGATTCGTGCTATATATATATAAACCTTAACGATTGGGTCACAAAACACATATAATGTAGTCATTGCACATGTTCGGCAATTATGTTGCTGTATAGAGCTACACAGTGCTGAATAAGTAGCTTATTGGCTTGCTATGTGATATTTTCTCAGATGAGAAAGGGAATGTAAAGAAGGCACTGATGTGGATATCTATGTCATATATCTTGCCATATATATGTTCATACATGCAACTAAGACAACACAAAATGTCCAAAACATTAATTGATCCAGTCATGTCATATAACAGTACAATCAATCACAATAATACAAAAAAATATCCTCCATGTTCTATGCTGTCCAGGTCAAAGGCATGACCTATGCTGTAGTACTATTAAAATAATATAGCATCCTTACTAATGGTGTGTATATACTCTCTTAGTGTAGTAAAACAAACTATACTGGTTATGGCTAGAAAGGATCCGTCTAGTGTAAATATGACGTCACGTTCTCGTTGTAACTCTCGTTGTAATCGGAGCGGCTCGGAAACACATCTACAGCAGTAATATGATGCAACATACACATTAATGCAGCAGCAATATTAATAGAGAAACATCAGACATAATAGTAAAACACTGCAAGGGAACATTTTATTGCACCAGGAGCTATCTTGGGACTTTTACTGCGACAACGTTGACTTGCCTGTGAATAAAAAATAAACCATAGTGTTGGTGATCTACAGTGTTGTCATTCTTCTTTGAACACCAGCAAGACCGCTAACACCCTATTTCAACAATCACACTCCCTGTAATTGACATAATTAATAGATAGTTTAGCTTCTCATCATCATTTGCTGTGGCCCACTGATGTTAACGATCGTAACTGAAAGGCTACCTGCCATACGTAAACATTCAGCCACGTGACATTCAGCCAAACTCTCGCGAGAGTTTTACACAAGACGGATCCTTTCTAGCCATAACCAACTATACTGGCTTTAATAGATGTGATCAAACTAAATCTAAGCGAGAAAGAGACTGAAATAGATACAAATAAGAAAAGACAATAAATATGAACTATAACTTCACTTAATTCTCTACTTTCAGTGTTTTATTTATTAATGTTGTGCTCTTTCAGTTGCTATAGCTTGTAGTGCAGTGTTCTTTCTTACTTTAAAAGGAATATATTATACATTTAATTGGTAATTAAAAAAGCTCATCCATTAAGTGAAAACATTATAAAGGTTGGTAAAACTTAAAAAAATGATTATCTTGCTCAGTAATATCTTTATGATATTGTTAAACATAATTTGTAATATTGTCCATCCAGAATCAGTAAGCTAAGTAAAACAACAGTTTTCATAGCTTTTTTTAAATGTATAGAAAATATAAATAATCATTGGTTGCAGCTCTACTAACTTGTAGAGGTGCTCGGAAAGTAAAAACTACACTATAAATTATATTTGGAATCAGATCAACTGGAATGACTGGTAAAACCAGAGGTAAATGGTAGTGATGTCAGTCGGCTGGGTTCAGGCATGCTCGTAGTTGTTATCTGTGTTTGAGGTACAATGGAGATCTGTCTTATTAACAGTGTTGTGGAGTCAGGCCACTAGATAAGAGATGCATTTGACTTATTCCATTTCAGAATGACTTCTTCATCTGTTCTCATCTTCCTCCTCTACATCTTCTCCTTGTACTTCCTCCAGAGCTGCTTCACTTGTCTCCTGGCTCCAGAGCGGACACAGCCGGAGAAGGAGGAGTGGTGTCGGCCCTTCACCTGGTAAACACCGAGCAGAGAGAGGCACCGTCACGCTGGGAGCCAGAAGTTAGTTCTTCTAAAGTAACTGTGAGTTATGCTATTGCTACAGTGACAACTACGTTCAAATCACATTTACATAAAAATCTCATTCTGTTTGTTTGAGGAAAAATGTCTTCGAAAATTCAAAAAATACTTTGCAGATTCTTTTGAACTGTGTGCACTTTCTGGATTCTCCAAACAGAAGACACTGAGGAACTCACTGTTTCAACTTCACCTTGAAAATGTGCCAGTTTTGGAAGTACAAGTTATGGTTAAAGTGACGAAATGTACACATGGCATGTGTTTCTTAACAAGGTTTCAAAGAGAGACAAAGCTAGCAAGGCGAAAAACACATTTAGCATGTAACAGAACATTTGACTGTAATTAAGTTGTTAGTATCTGACTTAACTCAAAATTGCATTACAGTAGAAACAGGCACAATCAAGGTGAAGGTTGAACATGTGAGTTTTAAAGCCATATTACTATTGATAAGTCATATTTCAGGTCAAATGCTTATTGTAGCTGATTTGGTTGTCACTTTCAAATATGTAAGGATATGTTTTTGAAAAGATTAGTTCGAACTCTAGACATCAAATTCAAATGATGAGAACAATGAAGATCAGGAACTTATTATAACTTTATGTTGTTAATGCTGGTACTTATCTGCCTGCAAGCTCCCTCTTCAGACAGGATTTAAAGGAGACGGCGCGCTCCAATGATTTATATCCCTGAGAGGTCAGTAGATAGGACGTCGTAGCAGAGGAAACAAGTTGAAGAGAAGGATGGGGAATAAGAGAGGCAGAGAACAGATTTGTGAGAGGAGGGAGAGTTTGGCAGATGAGTGTGGCAGAAAGAGAAAAGATGTAAGCAAAGCAAAGAAAGACAGAAAACTGTTAATGAGCCAAGACTCTGAGGCCAAGACAGACAGCATTCAAAGCATCCCATAACTTATAGGTCCACTGCTGTGAATGTAAGTGCTGCTTTGAGCATATTTGAAGCTTGTAACAACCTTACATCTAATGTATGTATTTAACTTCTGTTGTAAATTAGGCTCTTGAGTGTAGTGTTGTATCACAATTCCCCACTAGAGGGCAGTATCCCTCCTCTGGAAGAACACTGTGAAGTAGCTCGAGGTGATTTCCAGTTCAGTTTTTTATCGCTTCATGTAATTCAGTGATGTTGTTAGCAGCTTCTTCCTAAGAGCTGTAAACCCTGTATGGCCAAGATATAACCCTCTGAGAAAAGGCATGTCAATATGTGTATGTTCCTGCATTCCTGTTCTTAGTCTTTAATGAAAGCTCATAATCAAAATGTATTTATGGGTTTATAGTATTCCGTGTAGTTTTACACCTATGATTATTTTTAAAGGGTTGTTTTTGTTACTCTGGCTGCACGATTTCTTTCCTGTAGTTATTGGAGTTCATTTGCAGGGCAGCAGGGCGATAATGGCCAGTGTTGTTTTAAAACCATTTACAATGAACAACCTTTTAAACAGCAGGGGGTCTGGTAGTTATAGCAATTACTCTACAACTCGAACAAACAAAGCCCCCTTTACAAAAACAACTGTTAGATTGCTACCTTAATGCTGATCGTTTCCCTGTTCTAATTATTTGCCATTGTTCACATTTTCTTTTTAAATGTGTAAGCCTATGACAAGAAGGTGTCATGTCATCTTATTGTCCTTGCTGTGAATTATATTTGGCCCATAGATCTATCATTTTAGGCTGAGTAGTTAGTCTGAAAGTGCTTTTTCTCCACTGCAACACTTATTGTTTCTTTTCTCACCCTGGCTCCCCTGTGCAGCCGGTCCTTCATTATTCCAATGAATTCCTTGTAGGAGAGCTGGTCGTCGTGATCCACGTCAAAGATCTTGAAGATGGTGTGTACGAGGTGACGTGTCAGCTTCAGCCCAGTGGCCACATACACCGCTCTTGCAAACTCATCTGGTAGAAGAGAGAGGAAAAACTATTCTGATTAATTCGGCCACTTGTTGTACACCAGGAACCTACCATCTGTCTGTGTAAGCAGAGACCCTCGGTGCCTGTAGCCTGCAGCACTTCCTACCTTGTCCAATGGAGCGAGAAGCAAAATTGTACATCTGCATGGCAATGGCAAAGTCCTCGAGGTTGTTGAGAAACTGGAAGAATGATCTGAACTCATCGAATGTGATTCCCTGAAATACCAGAAAACAATACGTGAACCCCCCAGAAATTAACTCAAGGGAGAAATATATTGATGAAATATTGATTCTGTCAAAGGACGTTGACAGACGTGCATATAGCATTCCATGAGGCAAATCCACTCTGTTGTCTGAAATATTAACCAACCAAAACCAGCTGACCATAACTCATACCATCAATCAATAACTGAGAGATTCCGTGAAGAAGTCCTATTAATGACATAAAAGGTCATTAATACCAGCATTGTGTGTGCATGATATTGACAATTTCAAACCTTCTTGCAGTGTTTCATACAAAGTAGTTGCATTCAATGCTAAAGCCATTCAACAAGTAGCCGTAGAAACCCCATGCTCTTTGCTGTGCATCATCAATCTAACTTGTGACGGCTAAATTAATAACACACAGTATACAGTAAACAAAACCATACACTTGAACAAATAAGGAAATGCAGTCTTTGCAGGTTAAAATGAAAGGATGCAGATTAAAATACACAGAAAAACTTTGAGTGTATCTTCCCCGACATGGAGAAAGAAATAAGTAACTAAATAGCAGGATAGACAGATTGTAACTGCGGGTTGTGTATCGTACAGGCAGAGACCAACCTCCTGCTTCTCCCACAGCATGAAAAGGAAAGAAGGGAGGGACAGAAATAGAGTAAGGTTGCATAAGATGGCAATGTATAGCAATGTAGATACAGTAGATAGATATTCCCATGCAGCTATATGTGCACTTGTGTGTGTGTGTGTGTGTGTGTGTGTGTGTGTGTGTGTGTGTGTGTGTGTGTGTGTGTGTGTGTGTGTGTGTGTGTGTGTGTGTGTGTGTGTGTGTGTGTGTGTGTGTGTGTGTGTGTGTGTGCGCGTGCGTGTGTGTGTGTGTGTTTGTGTGTGGTCAAGTGAGGCAGTGGAGCGCTGAAGTGTGGAGAGCCACAACAGCCTCGGGGTTGGACAGTGGTGGGAAATTACGAATGCTCTAGATGGCTGGAAGGCAAGACCATAAAGTAGGAGGAAATTAAACAGATAAAGGATAAGGAAAGGTATCTGGTGTTATCGAAAATGTGCAACATTCTCTAATTACACATTTTACTACCACCTTTTGGTTATTCTGCAGCTATCATGTTTTTTTTTGCTTCACATCTTTAGTCCATGCTTCAAAGAGGACCTTATTAACTTTAGGAAATGTTAACTGATTATTACCTGACATCCTTACGGGGCCATTCATTCCCAGAACTACAGCATACAACAGGGGATGGTTCTTTTAACAGGGGGTAAGTGAACCCTATGTGGTCCTCACAGTTACTGCAGGGAGGTCACCAATTATTGGCAGATAATACTTTGAATTATGTTTTTGCTTTTAGAGACTAGAATGTCTGAAAAAACTGATTGGACCACCTTACTTGACAAGAGTGTATGTCTCAAAGCCATTGGGAAGGACACAATGTTTTGTGTCGAAAACTACATTTAAAGGAACGTTAACATGTTATTCAGATTTTGTTGTTGTTGTTGTTGGATAAAGATAGTTTTATACTAGCAAACCAACACCAAACACGCAGAGACGCAAATAAATGACTTTACATAGTACAATAACATCCCCAGACAAACAGTCAATGTAAGGTCATATTCATTTTGATGACATTTGCCGCTTCCACATCAAGTACTTTGTCGTACTTAGTCCCGCCAAACTCTTTAGTCCCGTAACTGTCTTAGTAAATCGCGTTCACACCGGAATAAGTCCCTGAGGGTGGATTAGGCAAATGAAGCCGCTGACGTCACTTCTTCCTCTTCTTCTTTAGGTTTACTAGCAGACCGCAAACAACTTCACAGCGTATACTGCCACCCGAAGTCCCGGAGTCCCCCGGAGTCCGGGACTTTGGGTGGCAGTAAATCGCCACCCGAAGCCCCGGGTAAATCGCCAGAAGCGCCGACACCTCCTCATCACTCCACCGATCCCACGTTTTATTTTGTGTTGCTTTAAGTTAGTCTCTCCGTTGGTGCGCTGGGATAATGCAAATGATAATAAGGCTAATAAAGCAAATAAAATGGCGGCGTTTTACGGGGCATGGTTTACAATTCACCCAGACAATCAGAAATTGGAAAAATGTTCTCCCCAGGAAAGTCCCTGCTCTCTAGCGGGGACTAAAAATGGGGTGAAAAGGTTCGCAAAAAAAAGTTCTAGTTCCACATCTTTTTGGTGTGAATGCGAAATCCCAGGAAAGTACTCCGGTGTGAAAGTGCCTATAGATTTGAGGTATTTTTAGTGTGTGTTCCTTGGAAAAAACAGTGTGCTTGTATGCAGTTTACCTTCTCGTCAGGTATACAGTGGCGGACATTCTCCAGGTAGGCGCTGATGTTCTCCACATTGGTGAAGCGAAGCAGGATTTTGGCAAAGTCTTCTTCACTGATGGTGGTCATTCCTTTAGAGTAAGTCAGAAACTCAATTTCCAACATTTCTGTTTGGAGGTTATCCATAAACCTGAAAAACAGCCAGGACAGGAAAGGAGGAGAAATACATTTTACCTTAAGCTTTATCAAAAGAAACATGTTGCTATTTTGTGAATTTGTACCTGTAGAAGTCATCAAATGTAAGCTCTGCCTTCCCTTTCTTCCCAAAGAAATGGACCAATAGGGTGGTGTCGATTGTGATACTCTCATCTGCTCGCTATGAATCATCAGAGAGGGAAAAGCGACAGAGAGGATCAATGAGTGACTGATCAATAAACATCAAGCAATGTGATTGGAGGAAAAGCAGTGGGCGGGTCAAGTCCATCATCATCAATCCAACATGGCAACCGTGGTGCCAGGCTAGCAGGAAGCATCAACAACAAACTGTCAATCAAACGATCAGCTCAGACAAACAGTCAGCGGCCATCATGACATCAAACCTGTCTAGGCAGCAACTATGTTTAGGTTAAACCTCTTAAATGCGATGAGTATTGTAATAAATAACAGGCAGGTTCAGAATATTCCCACAATGATGGCAAAATGAAACTTAGATGAAACACTTTAAAGCTTTCAATATAATTAAGTAAGTGAGGAGAACAATTGACAAAATGGGGGTAATAAGGTAAAATGGACAGAAATGTTTTTGTCCATTTTACTATTTGCATTCTACAAATCAATACTATCTTTATCATTTGTTTTTGATAACAAAGAAAGGATATTAAATGAGAGGTATGGAGATATTTTTTTAATTTCATGCTGCCTAGACTGGTGAAGAGAGTTGCTGTAGCAGCATGAAACACAGACATCTTCTGGTCTGGTGAAGACACAAGGAGGGTTCGGACAGCAGAACACAAAGAGACACAATGAAAAACAGAGTCATGCAAATATTCATCGAGCCGGGAGCTGTTGAACAAGAAAGTATAAGAAGGAGACACGAGCTGGAGAGTGTAGTCAATTGAAACTTCAGAAGTGAGAGAAAGAGAGATGGACAACTAATGGCGAGACATACAGACACACATAATGACATGCACTTCTCTGAATGCCACATTGACACTCATACACAATTTTGAATCAACAAGAGCAGCACGCAACAAACACACATAAGCACAAATGCAGAGAACAAAGCCGATCCCACCTTTTTCCGTCAACAGACGAGAATTATAGTTATAGTTATATTTTCAACCTTTTGTTTTCCTTTTTATATTTTGACTCTGGTAACATATTCTTTAATTTAATACTTTGACTGTCTGGCTTCCCTCCACAGTTTGCAAGCATGTTTAAATGATTGATCCGGGTCATTTGAAACACATTTTACAGGCTTTGCTATAATTTGTTGCTGAACATTTTCTAAATCCCTTACGAAAACAGGGTGAGTTTTATAAGGCTTCAAGGAAACTGTGCTAAGTATGTACTTCATGTCAATGCTCCCTTACACATGTATCTCAGAAAAAGGTGACTGTGCTTTAGCGCAGTTCCAGAAAAGACTCAGCCAGCTTCAGTGCTTAAAGGGAGGATGTCAAACGGCCATCTTTATTCTCTCTATCTGCCATGCCCCGCCCAGCCAACCCCCTCTGTCCAATCCACGGCCATGCTGAGCTATATGCAGACATATCAAGTCCTTCTAAAGTGGAAAAGCATTTCCATCATCAAGATATTGATCATCATCACAACCACAATGCCATTTGTGGTTCTACCTCAAGAGTAAAATCCTAAAATCCGACGTGGGACAAGAAGAAAATGTCACACAAAATCACACAGGTTTACAAACTATAAAGATTCACATCTCTGACAGATGTTGAATCTGTTGAGTTGTTTGTAGCGTTGTTAAATGTATATTCATTCTGTCAATAATTAGCATGTGATCAGAACAGAGTTGGTGGGAAAATGATGGAGAAAGTAACAATCCAAAGACAAATTACAAGGAAATCAGCAGCATATTTTTCTATTTCAAGAATGAGACGGATGACACCCACTTACAGCCACCAAACGACACTATTAATAATCTAGTATTGTGAGATGTAACAGATTATGGACGAACCAAATTTGAATGGACATACACTGTAGTCACATAACTCAGACGATAAATATGTCTTCTCTGAAACAAACATTTAAAGTAAACCCTCTTTTAGGGCCACAAACATTTGTGTGACTCGTCTGTTTCTGATTCACATTGCAGTCTGGTCTCAGTCTTTGATTAGGAAGTGTTCTTGATATAAACACAGACAAACGGACCTCCTATTTAAGTGTCTTGTTTTCGTTGTCTCACTTATTCCAAGGTCTTTTCTTTGAGTCTCTGATTACTGACAAATGGGGTAAAGTTTCATTTACTCTTTTATCTTGTGACTGACACATTACTGATGTCTTATGACACATGAGCAGTTCATACATCTAGACAGCATCCAGGTGCTGAGTCTCTGGTGAATTTTTGTTTTCTCTCGGTCATTGGCATCTTTCTGAAATACAGCAAGAATACTAAGCTTTAAAAGATTCCAACCAATGTGAGGTTTTTTTAGTTGCTCTATTTTGTTTTTACAGAGTAAAGGTACAAAACAAAAATTTGATGTTGAACCTTCGTATGATTATGTGTTAATGTTACTTTCCAGTTTGTTTGTTTCCCTGCAAGTATGTGTGTTGTGTTCGAAGTCCAACTAAGTCTGACCCCAGGTAAGACGTAATGCCAAACTGATCAAAACAAGCTTATCATTCCTGGAAGTGTGGCAGCAGCAGTGTGAGCTCATCATCCCCATGAGGACGTAATGGTTACCACGCCCACAAGGCACGAGCCAACACCTGGTGTGTCTATTTGTCCAAACCTCTGTGAGTGTGAGCGTTTCAACAGACTTTGATCATGGAGCTGAAGGTAAAAACAGTAATTACTGATGTAAACACTAAACGTTCTTCCTCACCCTCCCTATCTGTGAGGAATACCTTGGAGGAAGAGCTCATTGTCGCTCTTTAGTCAAGTCAGTTAGACTGTCAGTCACTCACACCTTACAGCAAACCCTCCCTCCCCCCTCCTGTTTTATCTCTCACCTTGTGTGTCTCCCCCCATCACTTCTTTCTCTTTTATCCTGCCTCTGCTCTGATTTCCTTTCTCCTCATGCTACCCGTCAGTACCTCCTTCACCTGACAAACATGAAGGTGATTCGCTCTTTCTTTCCCTCCCTCTTGCTCAGCCTGTCAGTCAGTTCCTCCTTCTCCAGACAAAAGCAAAGATCTATAATGGTGACTAATCTGATGAGTAAACACATCTCTCTCTAAATGCAACCTGCTTCTTTATTTTCCCCTAAAAGTGTTTCCCGAACTTCTTCTCTCCCCCACCCACTTTGTTCCTCACCATTTGACCTGTGTCATCTTCTCCCACCTGTTTGTTGTCTCCCTGATTGTATCTCTTCCCTTTTTTCTACCCCCCTCACTTATCTGATGTGGTGTTCTTAAAGATTTGTTACAGTTTTAAAATGTTCTTTCACTTGTAATATTCCCTTTTTAGTTTTATATATTTGAATCACACTTTCAATGCCCCTGTTTCTCTTGCTTTTATTTTCCTCCCCCATAGTCTGATTCGTCTGTTCTGTCCGTCTGACATCCCGTCAGATGAAAGGCTGCTGGGTGTAAATACAAGGTCAGTCCCATTATGCTCCACTGTCATTATCTCCACCTCAGCTTCCGCTGCCACCAGAGCACATAGCCTGTCATTAGTCACTTAGCTTACTAGCACTGTTAGCTGTTATTTATCATTCCCAGTAGCTTCACCTTCTGTTAGGAAGACTATTTTAGTTTCACATGCACAAGCCATTGGCTTGCCACAATGGGAAAGTCTGCTGACAGACAGCCTTTTAAACAATGCAAAATGTTTTTGATTTTTAGTTTTGTTTGATTTCAACAGATCGTAGGCCATTCTAGTCTGTTTCAAGATGGCAATGGCAGTTTGTCCCATCCACCTCTTTGGTTGACTAAAATATCTCATCGACTTTTAGATGGATTGCAATTCATTTTCGTACATATATTCATGTTCCCCAGAGGATAAACCCAACTAACTGATTTGTACTCTACTGCCAGAGGTTGACATTTATTTTTTTCATAGTGAATTGTCTCTACTATTATTTGACGGATTGCCATGAGAAATCTTTAATTTTTCAAACACTTTGTTCACGATTAAATACCTGAAAGTTAATAACGTGTCCCTCACTGTACTTTGTGTTTAGTGCATTCTGACCCGCTACTCATGGCATACTCTACTTAATGTAATATCAACAGTATTATTGTTTTTAGCATGTTAGCATGCTGACGTTTGCATTGAACTTAAAGGTCCACTTTGTTTACATACAGCCTAACAGATCTGCTGCATGGCTGTAGATAGTGGGTCTTCTTTTTCAAATTTTATCCAAAAAATGTTTTAATAAAACATTTGTTAAATCTTGAATGTTGAAAGTAGATATATTGGGTTGTTTGAAAGCATTCCAAAAGTAACAGACCATTGTGTTACTACCTCAGTGTGTGGTGCTATAACAATCCAGTTTTTGTTTCTGCTTTGCTGTCAGCCTTCTTATCATTTTAAAGTGTCTTAAACATGTTGTTGAGTAAACTCAGAATGACTAGACATCCAAGCTACAACACTAGCCACAATACAGCGCAGATAACAATGCACGGATACACATACAAAAGCATAACGAAGAGACCAAACGGCAGTAGGCAGGTGAGAAACAGAACAGGTTATCAGAATACGCACATTACAACATCTATTATCGTACTACCATTATTGGATCAATACTGTCACACCAATACAGTAGGTACATCCTTAAAAAACAATATTCTCCAAGAACAAATATTAAGAACTCAAATGTGTTCTTCAGTAACAAATGAGAGACACAAAGAAATGGGTGAGACACTTCAAATGTTTGGAGGAGCCTGGAGTTATCTTTACCCACAACTTTCTCTCAGCTGCAGATGAGATCACTTTAATGAACATATTCTGTTCAGTGCAAGAAAGTCTAATAGAACTCATCCAAACAAAAATGATTTTATTTAATTTTTTTATAAATGGAGGAATGACAGTATGTATCATACTTAGGGGTGTAAAACAGTATATAAAGATACTTAGAAATCTGAAGTATATAGGAAGTAATGTTTATAGGTAAGACAGAATGAAAGAAGGATGAGAGTCTATGTAAATTATTGGTATCAAGCCAAACCAGAATAAGTGTTATTTTTTCCATATAAGTCCATATTGACAAACATGTTATTTTTATGGCAATGAGAACATGTCAATCAAAACATTTGCCATCTGTAAAAACGTTTAAGCATGATCGCAGTACAAAAGTTAAAAATAAAGGCCCTCAAAGCTTTTATTTTGAAAGAAAAAACGTCTAGTCTTATTCTGGTCAAGCCTGATGCAGCTACATAACTCTGGATCTATGGGGGGAGTTGGAGGATCAACAATAACTACAGGGAACGAAGAGGAAGAGCGATGGATGAAGAATGGGGGGACAGAGGACAATAGGGTCAGTGTACCTCTGCCAGGTCAGAAAAAAGGACTTGACTTGCGCCTCGCCTCAGAACGTCCCAGTAACTCCGCGCCACAAACTCCTGACTGTCTTTTTTTAGCACCTGTAGGAGCGGTCAAGCAGGGCCAGGGTCAGTTCACCTACAACTCAACCACTTTATGAAGGAAACATCAGCTTCCAATATTGACTATAAAATCTCATATACAAACAGATAGATTGATTTATATGTTATCATTACATTACTTATACTGTACATATAGAGCATATTCATGAACAGTGTGTTAAACATCCTATTGAACTACCTTCTAAGGGAAACTTCATATTGTTCAGTTTTGACAAACCGGAGAGAACAAATAATAAACTAATAGTAAACTAACTAGTTCTAAGGTACTGGAAATGTTTTGCTAACTCTACATTGGTGAGTGCTGTTTATTAGAATAATCTGCAAAAAACAACTAGTGAAGAGGGAAAATGTGAATGTTTATAATAGTTGTTCTGTCATCACTACAGTTTACAGTAATGTTAGATTTAACAATAAATTCACCCTATCAACTGTGATAAGCACCAGGCATAGAAACCCCTGTAATTGTTTCAAACAAAATAGGAACGAAGGGATGGTCAAATTTAGGTTTATGTAATTAACCTCTAAAGCAAATACAAAATTCCCCGACCCAAAACATTTTCAGATGAGTCGTCTGAACATTTTGCTGTCCCAAACGCCACAAAAAAAGAGCTGCTGCCTATCTCAGCGTATCCTACTTTGATAAAAGTCGACCATGCTGCCTATCTCCTGACCACCCACCACGCCTGTCTCTCCAGGGACCACGCAGCAGCAGCCATTTTAACATGACCCTGCACTGCTCTTAACTTCACAGTGACAATGCAGCTATCAATCATGATACCGACAGAAGGAGGAGGAGTGTTTGTGTGTGTGTGTGTGTGTGTGTGTGTGTGTGTGTGTGTGTGTGTGTGTGTGTGTGTGTGTGTGTGTGTGTGTGTGTGTGTGTGTGTGTGTGTGTGTGTGTGTGTGTGTGTGTGTGTGTGTGTGTGTGTGTGTGTGTGTGTGTGTGTGTGTAAGAGACATAGAGAGAGAAAGAAAGAGTGCTTCTAGTCTGACAAGAGGCCAGTGGCTGGTAGTTTACAGTTACTGGACAGCACACATCCATTCTGCCATTTTTGCTGCACTATACTACATCTGCATCAATACATTCTCATCACCCTTGGGCTTTAGCAAACATGTCCAGTGGTTATCATCATATCTCTCTGTTGCCTTGAAATGTCCTGCTCTCTATGCGTGTTAACAAACCCCCAACAGAGACAGAAACATTGCCAAACAAACAGCGCACGTCCCAAAACAGTCTGAAATGGACAGTGTCTGATTGTGTTTAAAGCTTTAGAGTGCCCTCAAGTCATTTTAAATCACATCACTCTCTTTTTGCTAGAGTTCATCTCTCCTGACCCCTTAAATCTATTACTCCTTCACTGCCATCCCCTCTCCATTCATCCCACCCTCTGCCATCGTCCCCCGATCAATCAGCCAGCTGACCTGACAGATGGACGCTCTTGAAGGAAGTCTCTCTCTATCCCGCTTATTCTTTCTTTTCATTCATCCTTTCAACTGTCTACTGTGTTCGTTTGACTGACAACAGAGGATCAGGTGGACCGGGTCAGGGTTAGGCGTTTTTCAAAGACCAGGTCAGGACACAAAAGTGGGTGACAGAGGCATTAAACCAAGTCCTCTAAGTATCCCAATATAATTGACATATACACCTTACAAACGTACCAAAGTCCCCGGAATGAAAGGGTGAATTTTACTTGACAATTTACTTGACACTCTATTGGACAGAGGCAGCAGTGCTTCCTCGCTGAGCTTTGGATGAGAAGGTCTATACCACTCTTGAGTTTGAATAGTAAATATGAAGCTAGAATCAGGTGACAGTTAGCTAAGCATAAAGAATGTAAGCGGGGGAAATAGCTAGCCTAGCTCGGTTTGAAGTTAAAAGAGAAGCCTACTGATAGGCACATGGACTCTCTGCAGTATTTTTGTCACCGTAAGTTTGCCAGGCAACCAGAAGAGAGGTCCCAAGAAATAGTCTTACGCACAATCCCCTATTAAAACCACAACATACAGTGCACATAGGTGTAATTACAGGTGTTGGTAGGCCGATTCCAGTACCTGAAATGTTTCATTGGACTAGGCTAGCTGTTTCCCCCTGGCTTGCTTCCAGTCTTAACGCTTAGCTAAGCTAACAGGCAGTTTGCTTTAGCCATATCATTTATAGATTTAAGAGTGGTATTGATCTGCTGACCTCACTATTGGCAAAAAAGTGCAAAAAAATATTAATTATTTACATAATTATTCACAATATTGCAAATTAGGATGATTGATTGAGACATTTTACCCAAAAATAAGGTCAAAGAAATTATAAATGTTTTGATTAGTAAGATGTTATGCAGAAAACATATGTCCAACATGACCACTTATTATTTTATCACCACAATGTTTAAGTCCCATATGTGGTTTATTTAAATTTTTAAAAAATTACGTTTTCTGCCTTCTTTAACAAATGAAACAAAGTATTATGTTGCAATTTAGCTGACAGAAACAGCTAGCTGCCTGTTCCTCTGTTTATCCTTCCATCCATTTCTTAAACCATCAAAAGACGAGCAGAAGAGAGACTAAGGGGTTACGGTTTTGGATACATACGCTGTTCATGGGGGCAACCTGATATCCATAGAGCTGCATACTCTAGCACACAGAGAGAGACACGAGAAAGAGGAGCAAAGAGCATGCAGCCAGAGAGGAGGAGGGAGGAAGAGAGAAGGTAAAATACATGTTAGTACATGCAGAGAGGCTGTGGATACGCTCTTCAGAGGGATGTGTCATTTTCAACACATCCGTGATCACATTTTAGAACAACACACACTTTGCATTACAACACTGTTTCAAGCCCATCCAACACTTGGTTTGGGAATAAAATACAATATATATTTGCACAGTTACTGTAAAAAGATCTTTTATTATTCCATAGGTCGGCAACCTTGAGAGCCTTGAAAGGAGCCTATATAAATAAAATGTATTATTGTTATTATTATATTTGGGTTGGCAGATATTTAACATTTCTGTACAAAAGTAGCACTTTTAAAACAGCAGCACTATTATATTTTTGTATTTAGATGTATAGCACATATTTTGTATAGTATTTTATATATTCTGTACAGTTGTTTATTACTCTTTTGTATATATATATATATATATATTGTACATTTTCTGGTAGTATTTGTGTCAAGTTTTATTGTATTCCACTTTTCCATTCCACATTTTTACTATACACAATACTTTGTTTTAATAATATATGTGGTTAATTATTATTGAAGCCTCTCACAATGTTAATGTTATGCACCAATACACATTAATTGTATGTGAAAACCTTCTTGGCAATAAACTAGATTGGATATTCTGATATTGGCGTGTCTAGATATTAGCTGACATATTGTCATTTGGCTCTAATTCAGCATGAAGGTTTTCAAGCATGCAGCTATAATGATAAAAAGAAAACATTGTTCAGTGTAGTAAACCATAGTGACATCTGTTGTTCAAAAACAATCACAGAAGTGTCAAAAAAGACATATTCTTTTAAGAGTGTATCCCATATAACAAGTTCACAGTAAAACAGAGGAGATACCACACTGTCAAAACAGTCTCTTTAAGGGAGCATGCACTCAAACATGATTACATGAAGGGTTTATCTAACTGTAATACTTGCTTAAATATAGATGACAACAAACTTGGATGATGATCTGTCATTTTCAATACATCCATAAGACACAGCATTTGTTTTACACCTTAAGAAACCGAGAGGTGATGGATGCATTCAAATGCCATTTTATAAGGGAAGGAACTTGACAGTAATGTGTCATTTTTATATTTTAACTGGTACATTAACCAAAAGTGAAATAGCAGCATCACTGATGTCCATAGTATTAATGTTTTCTTCACAATTGGAGCGATTAGTGAAATAAGTGTACCTACCTCTCCTCACACACAAACACACACTTGTCCCAGTTTACCAACTTTCTTACCAGCTGTGCCGACTTCTCCGCATCTCCTTTCCTCCCTCTTTTTTCATTTTTTTTCCGGAAGATCTCCTGAAGCTATAATGAGAGAAAGCTCTGTTTGAAGCTTTGAAATTATCATATGCACACAAATTCAATGAGTGCACAGGGTGAAGTTAAATTATTGTTTTGAAACTGGTCTATGATATGATTCAAGTATGGGCCTTTTGACAACTTGATTAAGAGATTGTTTGTCTCTAGTTTGACATTTAAAGGGATTTATGGTCACATATTGTATATTCAAAGTTGAATCAATACTGAAACGCTTGATGCAGAGAACTTCAGTTGTGTTACTAGTAATAGTTAATTCATCACTATTCCCTTTGATTGACTACAGATGTCAATTTTCAGCAGAAAGATCAGAGCTTATCACCAAACACACATTTTTTAAGGTATACTCCCACAAGATCATCAGCCATTACCATCCCACTCCCAGCAGCCTCCACAGGGATTATGATCACTTCCTGCCTGCAGCAGTGTTTTCAGTTGAAAATCTGTTGGTCCAATCCCACAGGGAAAGTGAGACACATGCAGCCATCTAGGTTTTATTCCAAAGAAAGGATTTTACTCAAATGCTCTATAGATTATCCGTTGAAAAGTAAAATGGAAATCAGCTTTTAAATGCTGTGAGTGTAACAAATAGCTTCAGGCCTTTGGGATTCAAGGTTCATAAAAACATGAATCGTCCATCCCTGTTTCACTTCACACTTATTCTAAATATCTATGATATCATAGCATTGCCCATCTGTGTCAGGAGTGATGTTAAAAATAACATTGATTCGGTCATTGGGTGGATTTTCTCCCAGTATCAGAGACTCACCACCAAGAACTCCCTCTTGTCCACCATCTGGTTGCCGTCTGCATCAAACATATTGAAAGCAATCTTAAAGCCAGCATGGGGCTCTGGAGAACAGAAAGGAGAGAACATAGGGTGAGGGTGAGGGTGTGTGTGTGTGTGTGTGTGTGTGTGTGTGTGTGTGTGTGTGTGTGTGTGTGTGTGTGTGTGTGTGTGTGTGTGTGTGTGTGTGTGTGTGTGTGTGTGTGTGTGTGTGTGTGTGTGTGTGTGTATGTGTGTGTGTGTGTGTGTGTGTGTGTGTGTGTGTGTGTGTGTTTGTGTGTTTGTGTGTGTGTTAAGCAATTCTAAATGCAGAAATAGCATGGGAAGGAGTGGTATACAGGCTATACAGGGGGGAGGTGGGGCAAGTGAATAAATATATATGGACTTTAAGATACAGTTAATATGTATTTATTTATTTATTGAACAATTTGATTTACTTTAAAGGGGACCTATCATGCAATATGCACTTTTGTACGCCTTTTATACATGAATATGTGTCCCCGGTGTGTCAGGGAACTCACCAAGTGTCAGAAAACACATCCCTTTCTCTTTTCCTCCATACCCAAATCTCTAAAAACGGGGCTGCAACGGATCTGATACAGACTGATACACATTTGAAATTGTTCTGACGTCAGAAACGGGGTGCTCCGTCTATATGGGCAACTCTCCACCTATCAGGGTAATGTGGGGTTGTGTGGCATGGTAACAGCATGGTAACATGACGCTCGTGCCTCGCCCCCCTCCTTTGCAGGGAGGCGTGGTCAGCCGCAGTTCATTTGCCACAGAATCAGCCTTTGTGAAGACAGGGCTGGAAACGAGCAAATAGAGCGAAATGAGGCATGGCTAAAATGCATGATCTGTTTGGTATTTTGAAAAAAAAACTTCACAGACATGTTTTATATAGGAATGGCCCTACAATATATTATTCAAATATAGCATGATAGGTCCACTTTAAGTTTGCTCTCCTTCTCCATGTCTCTCTCTTAATTTCCTTCTTACCCCAAGGGAAAAAAAAACATTTGTATCATTATGGTAGCAAACCGTCTCCCAAAAATAAGCACAGCATACTGCTAGAGTAAAATCAGAAAGCAGAAGATGAGAAGAGGATTTGTAAAGAGACTGAAAAGACTCACTTGTCAGGATGCAGAGCAGGAACAGGTACTCTGTGTATGAGACGATGCCTGGTAATGAGACCAAGACAGAGAGAGTTAAAGAAAAGGTCACATTCAACACACACAATGTTTACAGATGTTCAAAGACCAGACACACACACACGCACGCACGCATACGCACACACACATAATCCCCCCCTTTCATGAAGATAGTATCTAAAAATGTGTTTTACGGAGCTGAGCTGCCAACAGCCATTTGGCCACACACCGTTTCTTTTTCCACACCCCAAGTGTCCAAAGTAAAGACACTGGTTGGTGGGGTGTGTGCATGTGTATGTGTCTGTGTTTGGATAAGCAAGTGAAAAAGGTCTCAGGAGGTGATCCTTTCTTGCCTCAGGCCCATTTAGGAATCTTTGTAGCTCTGTCTCATCTCTCCCTCTCTCTCTATCCCGCTTTTTCGCTTTCTGTCTGATGGCTCAGATAGTTCAGGGTGACTCGCTTGAGTGTTACGGGAGACTGCTTTCCCGTATGTGTGTGTGTGTGTGTGTGTGTGTGTGTGTGTGTGTGTGTGTGTGTGTGTGTGTGGTGTGGTGTGGTGTGGTGTGGTGTGGTGTGGTGTGGTGTGTGTGTGTGTGTGTGTGTGTGTGTGTGTGTGTGTGTGTGTGTGTGTGTGTGTGTGTGTGTGTGTGTGTGTGTGTGTGTGTGTTTCAGTGAACATGACACCAGAGAAAACCAGTGTGAGCCTAGTGTTTTCCTGATGCCCGACTGCTTTGTGTAGAGGAGCTGGTTTGGAACTGAATTCTATTTTCCTTATGTAGCCTGAGCTGTGTAAAGACCAGGAGATACGCACTGAAAGTGCTCAGGTTTCTCAAATACATTCTGCATGTTTGTACTCACAGACTTTCAGGGAAATGTTGTTACTAATCCTCATTAGGAGAAAACCTCTCCATCAAAGTCAATGATCAGTGTAAACTAAACTGAATGTAGGTGATAACACTATGTTTGCTATTTGTATATTTAAATAACATTATTTATGCAATTCACTGATTATTATATTCTATATATAAAAGTCTGCTTAAAATTATTATGCATAGTAAATACAAAAATATATTTGTTTACCTTCTATTGAATAGCACATTTTTGTTATGAAAGTATTCTGTAGGGAATCACTGTCGCACTGACATTTTCATATGACAGGAGCACTGACTTATGATCACTCAAATAAAATGTATCCTTTGCGTATACTTTATATGATTTTGAACTGGTGATAGGGTTAGAAAATCTTAAACATCCATCTAGATCCACATTAGTGTTGACATCAAGTGTAAACCAAATCTATTACTGTAACATAAAAGTGGTAAAGTGGTAAATCTGATCTCACTGAGAAACAACAGTGGACCAGTCTCCTGTAGCTGTCAGCTGACTACTTCTAGCAGTTTAACTGGTACACCTCAGTCCAGACACCTTTCATAAAGCAGAGACGTTCATATCTAGCAAAATACCTCACAATTGAACACTGAAATAACTTTTAAATGTAATATTCATGGACACAAAGTAAAAAAAACAATAGCTGTTGAACATTCTTTTCAACAAGCTACAATAGACGTCATGTAAATGCCCAGCATGCTATTTAACACTAATATTCATCTAACCATGAACTCACCACAACGCTGAATACATTGGATGCTTCTAAACTAAAGTACTCCTATGTATTTTCAAGCCCACACATACACACACACACACACACACACACACACACACACACACACACACACACACACACACACACACACACACACACACACACACACACACACACACACACACACACAGACAGACAGACAGACAGACAGACAGACAGACAGACAGACAGACAGACAGACAGACAGACAGACAGACAGACAGACAGACAGACAGACAGACAGACAGACAGACAGACAGACAGACAGACAGACAGACAGACAGACAGACAGACAGACAGACAGACAGACAGACAGACAGACAGACAGACAGACAGACAGACAGACAGACAGACAGACAGACAGACAGACAGACAGACAGACAGACAGACAGACAGACAGACAGACAGACAGACAGACAGACAGACAGACAGACAGACAGACAGACAGACAGACAGACAGACAGACAGACAGACAGACAGACAGACAGACAGACAGACAGACAGACAGACAGACAGACAGACAGACAGACAGACAGACAGACAGACAGACAGACAGACAGACAGACAGACAGACAGACAGACAGACAGACAGACAGACAGACAGACAGACAGACAGACAGACAGACAGACAGACAGACAGACAGACAGACAGACAGACAGACAGACAGACAGACAGACAGACAGACAGACAGACAGACAGACGCACGCACGCACGCACGCACGCACGCACGCACGCACGCACGCACGCACACACACACACACACACGACCACACACACACACGACCACACACACACACGACCACACACGACCACACACACACACACACACACACACACACACACACACACACACACACACACACACACACACACACAGTAAGACAGCCGGTTTAGGTAAGGAAAACAACAAATTATTTGTAAAGAGGTATTGTTGAATACTGTACGTGTGTGTGTGTGTGTGTGTGTGTGTGTGTGTGTGTGTGTGTGTGTGTGTGTGTGTGTGTGTGTGTGTGTGTGTGTGTGTGTGTGTGTGTGTGTGTCTGGTAAGGAAACATTTGTGTTAAGAGTTGGAGGCCAGCCTCTCAAAAAATCATTCAATGATCTCAGCTATCCTCTTCGCATTGTGTGATTAAGCAGCAGTCTTGTTTATATTCAAAAACGTTCACAAGCTTTTCTCTTGACTGGGATCAGCTGATTCTCAAGACTATTTGGTTTTGTCGGTATCTGGGAAGTCCTTTGACTTCAAACAAGCAGTGTCATTTTATTTTATTATTATTTTAAAATTGGATTCGGGATGCAATGTCTTATACAGTGTAAAACCAGGAGAAAACCAGTTATTTTTCCAAGCTACATTCCTGTATTTCACCTTGTATACAGATGTGTAGGTTATATTCGTATAACCTACACATATATATTTGTATGAGAAAAGAGTATGCGGCTTCCCAAATCCCTATCCCCTCCAGCCTTCAGTGATGCAGAGCCAGTCACTGCTTTACCCCGAAAGCAACAATGTGGTGCATGAAACAGCAGGCTGGTTCCCTGTGGAAAAGCAAATGCTGGAGTGGCAGACAGAGGCTGAGGCACTATGGGAAGAGACACAGTCAAGATGCAAGAGGAAAATCTGAAATATTCACATTTCCTAACTGTCACTACTGGATTTTTAAAAGGTGGCATAATAAATACAGGAAGCAGGCTTTTAGGGTTGGGAGTAGGTATGAAGAGTTGCAGGTTTTTAAGAGAGAAAAGTGAGAAACCAGCCATCAAGACAACGACAGGCAGCACAAAATGAATATTAGCCTATAGTCATCATCCACACTTACAGTGGGGCAAAAAAGTATTTAGTCAGCCACCAATTGTGCAAGTTCTCCCACTTAAAAAGATGAGAGAGGCCTGTAGTTTTCATCCTAGGTATACCTCAACTATGAGAGACAAAATTAGAAAAAAATCCAGAAAATCACATTGTCTGATTTTTAAAGAATTTATTTGCAAATTATGGTGGAAAATAAGTATTTGGTCAATAACAAAAGTTCATCTCAATACTTTGTTATATACCCTTTGTTGGCAATGACAGAGGTCAAACGTTTTCTGTAAGTCTTCACAAGGTTTTCACACACTGTGGCTGGTATTTTGGCCCATTCCTCCATGCAGATCTCTAGAGCAGTGATGTTTCGGGGCTGTCGCTGGGACTTTCAACTCCCTCCAAAGATTTTCTATGGGGTTGAGACCTGGAGACTGGCTAGGCCACTCCAGGACCTTGAAATGCTTCTTACGAAGCCACTCCTTCGTTGCCCGGGCGGTGTGTTTGGGATCATTGTCATACTGAAAGACCCAGCCACGTTTCATCTTCAATGCCCTTACTGATGGAAGGAGGTTGTCACTCAAAATCTCACGATACATGGCCCCATTCATTCTTTCCTTTACACGGATCAGTCGTCCTGGTCCCTTTGCAGAAAAACAGCCCCAAAGCATGATGTTTCCACCCCCATGTTTCACAGTAGGTATGGTGTTCTTTGGATGCAACTCAGCGTTCTTTCTCCTCCAAACACGTCTAGTTGAGTTTTTACCAAAAAGTTTTATTTTGGTTTCATCTGACCATATGACATTCTCCCAATCCTCTTCTGGATCATCTAAATGCTCTCTAGCAAACTTCAGACGGGCCTGGACATGTACTGGCTTAAGCAGGGGGACACGTCTGGCACTGCAGGACTTGAGTCCCTGGCGGCGTAGTGTGTTACTGATGGTAGCCTTTGTTACTTTGGTCCCAGCTCTCTGCAGGTCATTGACTAGGTCCCCCGTGTGGTTCTGGGATTTTTGCTCACCGTTCTTGTGATCATTTTGACCCCACGGGGTGAGATCTTGCGTGGAGCCCCAGATCGAGGGAGATTATCAGTGGTCTTGTATGTCTTCCATTTTCTAATAATTGCTCCCACAGTTGATTTCTTCACACCAAGCTGCTTACCTATTGCAGATTCAGTCTTCCCAGCCTGGTGCAGGTCTAATTTT
Source organism: Notothenia rossii (assembly GCF_949606895.1). Taxonomy (NCBI): domain Eukaryota; kingdom Metazoa; phylum Chordata; class Actinopteri; order Perciformes; family Nototheniidae; genus Notothenia; species Notothenia rossii. The sequence goes on along the minus strand of NC_136912.1, from coordinate 26,871,798 downwards.
GTTTCTGGTGTCCTTTGACAGCTCTTTGGTCTTGGCCATAGTGGAGTTTGGAGTGTGACTGTTTGAGGTTGTGGACAGGTGTCTTTTATACTGATAACGAGTTCAAACAGGTGCCATTAATACAGTTAACAAGTGGAGGACAGAGGAGGCTCTTAAAGAAGAAGTTACAGGTCTGTGAGAGCCAGAAATCTTGTTTGTTTGTATGTGACCAAATACTTATTTTCCACCATAATTTGCAAATAAAGTCTTTAAAAATCCGAAAATGTGATTTTCTGGATTTGTTTTTCTCATTTGGTCTCTTATAGTTGAGGTATACCTAGGATGAAAATTACAGGCCTCTCATCTTTTTAAGTGGGAGAACTTGCACAATTGGTGGCTGACTAAATACTTTTTTGCCCCACTGTATCTTACTGAGCCTCTAAGGCTGGAAATGGTAACTTTGGTAACAGACTTATTCCACACCCATCTTCAAGCTCAGCCTTTTTTTTTTAACTCAACTACCCATCACAAGTTTTGTGATGCCAAATTTGACCAGTGGTGTAAAGTGGGGCACACTCACACAAAGACAAGTTACTACAATATAATATATGTTTATGAATCTTCTTTGTGAATGTACAGAGACAAGAAGCAAAAGACTGGAGTGAAACAACAGCAAGATGTTGGTGAGCTAAAAGCATCTCAATTTAAGATTCAGGGCATTAAAACGGATACAGTGCTGAAGACGGGAGCCAAGAACGACCTAAACATTTGAAATAAAGGCTTTTCTAGTAATCTTAGTGTCAAGTTAATTTACCTCTAATAAATAATAATCAGACCCTTAAGACTTGAGAGTGTCATCTTTATATACATTTTCACTCCCTGCTCTGCATGTGTCTTTCTTGTAAATGTTCGATTCCCTGCTGTCTTTACTTCCTCTCGCATCTCCTTTTGAATTTCTGCTTTTTCTCCAGTTTTCTGTTTTTAAGAAAAGGACGAGGGCAATGCTTCTGGTTATTGGTCCCTGAAGTCTAAATGTAGAACACACTCACAACCTATTAGTTGCATGATGTAAAACATTATCACGTTAGATGAAGATAGGGTATGTTATATTTAGCATCTCCGTGTGTGTGTGTAATTATCACTATGGGGACTCACTCCCGGACTGTACGATTCCTCTTTTACACACTCCTAAATCAAATACTGAAATTAGATCTCTCCCTCTCTCTGTCTTTGGTGCTGTTTAATTATTCTGTTTCCATATTCAATGAAGAGAAGAGAACAAGAGGAGAAAAAGAGAGGATATTTATTTTTAGATTTTTCAGCAGGTTGTTTGGCTGTAAGGAAGGACAGCATGGTTTCAACCCCGGATTAGAGACACCTACAGTGACACACACACACACACACACACACACACACACACACACACACACACACACACACACACACACACACACACACACACACACACACACACACACACACACACACACACACACACACACACACACACACACACACACACACACACACACACACACACACACACACACACACACACACACACACACACACACCTACAGTGACACACACACACACACCTACAGTGACACACACACACACACACACACACACACACACACACACACACAAACACACACACACACACACACACACACACACACACAGACACACACATACAGTGACACACCCACACCTACAGTGACACACACACACACACACACACCAGCGCTATTTAGTCACACATCGGCAGGTAAGCCCTGGTATTCATGAAAATCTACAGAAAATGGTGTACCATTTATACAAATGTTTCTTACTGACAAAAGACTATATTTGACCTGTATATATAAGTTATAGCAAAATCAGTATAATGTGTATATTTATAATGCAATAATAACTATAATAGCGCCAAAACTCCACAACCTAATACATAGACATATACTGACCTTGTTATTATCTGACCTCTCTGATAGCAAATACATCATTGTTATTTAAGTGTGTGTGTGTGTGTGTGTGTGTGTGTGTGTGTGTGTGTGTGTGTGTGTGTGTGTGTGTGTGTGTGTGTGTGTGTGTGTGTGTGTGTGTGTGTGTGTGTGTGTGTGTGTGTGTGTGTGTGTGTGTGTGTGTGTGTGTGTGTGTGTGTGTGTGTGTGTGTGTGTGTGTGTGTGTGTACTCTCTCTTACCTTGTTCTCTCAGGTTGCGGAACAGTTTGGAGGATCCTCTCCATACTGGGGGAGTTTCTACCAAAATCTTCTCCAGCTCCTGACAAATGCACAAAAACAAACACATATATATCAATTAACTCAAAACCTACACCTTCAAGCTTCAAAAAATGACATTTGCATTGACAGAGACAGTGGGTATCATGCATGGATTCACAATAAAACAATCAAGTGAAAAAGTAACAAAGAAAAATGTGAAAACAAGAAGTTTTTTAAGATTTAAAAAAAATTGTTTTCTCTTTCATATTTTTGAAAACATGAGCTGCCAACATTAATTGGATGTAAATAGCTCACTGGTAGAACAATGGAGCAATGTTTGATCAGCAGGTTCCTGTTTTGCATGTATCTCGTGCTCTACTAGAATGACCCCGTGGGTAACACGATACATATTGGTTCCTACTGCAGAGAGCAGAAATGCAAATGTATAATATTTGCAAGAAACGCTTTCCACTGATAAACAACTGGTAGTTGTAAGGCTCAGAGAAGACGGGGGAAAAGTAGACAATCTAACAATGATTTTTGAGCAAGGAAACAAATGAAACACATTTATTGTGCCTCATACTGTAATATACACAACGGTCTTGGTAAAAAGACTCTAAATGCAAACATAACCAAACACAGGATACCTTTAGGATTGTATTGGGCTTTTAACCTGGTAAGAGAAAAGTATGTCCTGTATTTCAACAATATACAATATTTCTAGAAACATATAATTAACAAGTCAGTTATTAACAAGTTAACTATGGTTTATCCAACTGATGTTAATACAATTGCATTACAGAAGTCACCTGATTGGTGCCAATTGAATGGAACAATTGCTATATTTACATATGACTATTTTTCCATGTACATTTGTTATGTTAAATTGTAGTGGAGAATTTAACACAGATTCAAATGTTCAAAGGTGAAGGGATCAGGATACTTTCTGCAGCCGCTATATATCACTCTTTAAACACCTGGACTGATTTTCATAGTCTAACTCTTACCAAGATAAGTGACCAGTATATAGTATATATAGGACGTATATCGTTTACATGTGGTGGCCGCTAAAATCTTCCTTCACATGTTTTTATTTCCTTGCATAATGTGAGAATGAAACTAATAATGATGTGCAATCATGCATACATGCTAACAGATTCTGTCTCTGAAACAATCCTGGCAAAATCTGTATTTGGACTGCAGTGTGCAACAGATGTAACATGCAGCAGCAGCAGGAACAAGCATCAGGAGTGTGTGTCCCACCTGTTTGGCCAGGGACCTCCAGGGCCTCTTGTCTGCCAGGGAACGAGACAAAAGAGGAGAGAAGAAGAAGGGAAAGAGGAGAAGAGAGTTTGGGTGGGCTTGGTTAGATAGCATCTGTATGATCTAGAAATGGGTCTTAATGTGCCCGGTACAGTCACAACACACACACACACCAACAGGCACAGACACACTCACTGTATATACACTGTCATCATCACAGGCCCATTTGTACCATCTAAAGTGCCCCGTGCTTGTCTTTGTAGTACGTGGAATGTCCCCGTAAAAGCACATACTACTTTTTTTCTGTTTTATACAACAAAGTTCATCTAATTCAACTTCAAAGGGGGCATTAGAGGATGTCGGCTGCTGAGAGGGTATGTGCGGCTGTATCGTATGTCAGTGAGCCTGGCTGGATGTAAACACACACATACAGGTGCACAGTTTGCACGCAATACAATCACATGCGCGCTGAAGGAAGGAATGGTAGCTCTTTTGGAAGTTTTGGTTTTGATCATCTCAACTTGTGAGGGCATTTTTAAAGCAGTTGTCACAAAGTAAAAAAATAAGTTAAGTGTCTGGTTTAGATATTTACTGGAGAAAGAGCCAATATGAGCAAATGGAATGTGGACAAGTGGAGTGTGTATGAGTGTGTCTGTGGGAGTCGGTGTGTGTGTGTGTGTGTGTGTGTGTGTGTGTGTGTGTGTGTGTGTGTGTGTGTGTGTGTGTGTGTGTGTGTGTGTGTGTGTGTGTGTGTGTGTGTGTGTGTGTGTGTGTGTGTGTGTGTGTGTGTGTGTGTGTGACTAACATTAACCTCAGACTAAACATTAGCTGTAAAGCCATCTGCTTTGAGGCTGGCTGGCCAGGGCTAATCTGTTAGGACTGGCAGCAGGCTGACAGAAAGAGCAATGACGTGTTCAAACCAACTACAGGGTTTTTAAACTTTCTGTACAAAATTATCTATTTTACACCTGGCACTAGCATCCATATTGGGAGATACATTTTGGATCAGATGTGTCCATCAGAAAACTAAAAACACATTATTATGTTTGATTTGGCCGGTTATCAAAAGCATATAAAGATATAAAAATGCTTGTGTACCAAAAAGGAAAATAAAGAAATATAACTTTAGGATCCAACTCTCCCAGTTATGTTCAGTAGCATTGTGAGTTTCTGAAATAGGTCTGTAGTGTATAATAAATGATGTCACTTGTAAGTGTAATCATTCAAATCTAGACACAGTTCAAATTTCATGAAAAAACCTGTATGGCTTTGTCAAACTGAAATGGCTCATACTAGAGGATGTAGTTTCCCTCAAATGTAGTTTCCCTCAAAGCAAAAACATTTTTTAAAGTTCAAAAACACTTTGGACCATTAAAGCAAGGTCTCTACACAATATATAAAAGCTACAATAATCTACTCTAGGTGGATAGAAACCCACATTATTATGTCCCATGTAGACTGTTAAACCGGGTGAAAAAGTGTATTTGAAACATACTTTTGGGTTCGCTCATGGTGACCGACTCGATGAAGTTCTGAGGAGTCATGTAAAACTGCCCATCGTACTCCACAGAACTGAACATGCGGAAGCGATGCTCATGAGACGACATGTACACGTCTCCTTCCTCAAAGTCAAACGGACGTGCCTGCAGACATAAAAACAAAACAAAACGCAGAGCAAAATATTAATCTATTAAATAAAATATTATTAAGACATTTTTATTTTTTTAAAGAATCAAAAGAGAATGCATAATCAGAACAAAATAACAGTTAACAGAAGGACACAAAACAGTCAAATGAGTGCATTTTACATTACTTACAATAAATCATAGTGAGTGATGTTAAAGTATAGGCATTACCAAAGGTACATGTCATAATGTACATTAAGTATTTTACCAGCAGGCTTCCTCATCTAGTAAGAGGGAACTCTGACGCACAGACAGCAGAATCTAAACCTCTTCACTGCTTTTGAATATCTTTAATGAGGAGATCCATCTATTCTTGGCATCAACTTTTCAACTTGCACCTCTGGCGCTGTACAATAACAGGAAAAAGGGGCGCAAGAACAAGCATACACACACAAATACTTTGTCACTACTTTCTACTTGATTAGCATCTCTCCCTCTCTCCCTCTCTCTCTCTCTCTCTCTCTCTGCGAGGAGCCAGGGCTTCAACTTGATTAGCTGCAGAGTAGGAGAGCAGCTCCCACAGATTGTGCTGCATGAAGCGGTGTAATTAGCAGAGAGGTTTCCAAATGTAAACCTGTTTGGCCGCAGGGCCCAGCGCACCGAGGTTCCTGCTCAGCGCAGCTAACATGCTAATGAGCACACAGATTCATTCATAAAGCTTTGATGCTGCCTTCACCGAGGGGGCTTTTGAAGGCGTGAATAGGAGATGAGCTCTCGGCTTCATAGGAATGCACTGTAATCAAGTGTAAGAGCACAGGCGCCCGTGGCTTTGACTCTCACTATTGAATGAAGTTTATAAAGTTCTGCAAAGGCAGCTCGGTGCCAAGCGGCGAGACATGATGTGAAAAGTAATGCGAGCTCCTCGGGAAAAATATAATTAAATGGCAGTGATACGAAATGACATTCAGTGAGGTACACCGTGTTCTTGCGTGGTTATAATGATATGTAGCCACAACTAAACCTGTCGCCAAGCCTTGTTCTCTTAACTGCAAAGCAGATGCTCCACGTGTTTTCCCCTCAGGAAACCCAGTGTTCTCCATCTGCAGATGTAAGTCCATCTCTTCATTTTTTTTTGTATTTAGTCATATTAAAGTACAATCTATCTGGCTGAGGTGCCAGCATATATGAACCAGTTCTTAAGTCTGAGGTGTTAAAATGTCATACAACAAGTCTGATTTGATGATTTCTATCTATTTAACCAAGAGTTACCCAAAACATGTTTCATCGTGATATATATGATGTGATACATTTATATAGCGATAGAAGATTTTGGACATACCGTGCAGCCCTACAGTATGCTGCACGTGTCTCTTGATTGCCTGCTTTACTGTCTTTCCTTCAGGAAAATACAGACTCTGTACCTCTGAGACTTACATTATTTAAGCTGATTGGCGTTCCTTTACCTATGTTAGGAGTTCTTCTAGCGCAAAGCTGGCAAAACATTCCCAAGTGGTCCGTTGTCCATCTGAACCCAGCAGCGCCCAAACGCTGAGAACCACTCTGATGGAACCATTGTGTCCTTATGTGATTCTCAAGTTTCCCAATCATCCAACCAGACATCAAGTCACTCTGTATGATAGTAATTCAGACACATTATTTACATGTTTAGGCGTCAATAATTCAAACAAAAAAAATACTATATATATATATATATATATATATATATATATATATATATATATATATATATATATATAAGAGTATAACTTCTGAGTAGCTCCCTTCTCCGTAATGACTATGTATGGATTTATAGTTTTACTTTTGGTTGATTTTACTGCTCTGAGTAATACATTAAAAACTGTAACTTGTACTGTGTTGTTTTTAACATGTGGAATGGTTAAGTTAAAAGTATCGTGAGTACTTCTTACACAGCTGGAAAAGGTTCATTATAATTATTTTCTCAAGCAACCAAATATTCAACATCAATCTGCAGGAACTACTTAGCTATTCAAGTATTTGGCCTTTTGGAAACTAGTTACAAGTCTGAAATGTGTGTATTTGATTTTGAAGTGTTAGCCTTGAACAGATATGGAACAAGTATTCAGAGCTTGTACTTAAAGGGTTATTACCCGTCCCCTTGTGTGTTATGTTCTTTTTATGCATGTAAACGGTCTGCAGAGTCACAAACCCTCAAAGTACACCCTGTAGCGAGTAAAACTCTAACACAAAAAAGACCTGTCTATGCTGCCTCAGAACGCCTCGTTGGGGATTTCTCTTTTTCCATTGTTTACTTCTTGGGTATAGTGAGGCTCACAGGGAGGGGGGAGGCA